>NW_020837978.1:5247508-5375505 GCF_003676395.1 Aethalodelphis obliquidens | reverse complement strand
CTCTCTCTCTCTCTCTCTCTCTCTCTCTCTCTCTCTCTCTCTCTCAGTCTATTTCCTGTCTGCTGTCCCACTGGCCATTTACCCAAGGCAGTCTCTACACTGTAAAATTAAGTTATCACAGACTTGTAGTTCAGATGCCTCAAGACCCAAAACAATTGGAGGAATGATCCAGATTTCACATCCACTCCCCTCCCACACTTATCTCAAGGAAAAGACAGCAACAGATATATCTGGTTGGCCAGCCAACTGTCAGCCAAGTTAGCCTCCAAAAATTTTTTTTAATTTACTGGTTAATGATTCTGCACATAGGCATACACAATTATCTATAGATTCTGAGAAGAGATACCCATTACGTGATTGTTTTCCTGGAGGAAGGAGCCTAAGGAAGAAGTCCTCAGGTTATGTCCCTACATTCTGATGTGGCCCCTCTTGACCTGGCTTCCAGCCTATATTAGCACAGATTCGACTTGGAATTCAAATAGGTCAAGGATTAGACTGACCTCATCCACTGTAAGTGTTAGCTGTCCTGGCTTGTCTCAGGTTCTTGAGGGTAGAGGGTAGTCAGGTTCCATGTCCACTGAGTTCTGGATCCATCCAAGTTTGCATCTTGGCTGCTTAAACTTCTTTGATATTTAGAAAGGTCTCACATCCCACTGGCAAGTTCACCTTGGTCAAACCAAAGGTAGGTGTAGGAGCAGAGAGAAATTGTTCCGGAGTCCTCTTATGAAGAGCTGCTGCACCACTGTGGTATTGGAGGCATCAATTCGCTGATTTGGAAGAGTTACATTGGAAGAGGCTAATCCCAAAGTAGGGGTAAGCAGGTTCTTCTCTTCCTCCTGCTGATTTAAAGGGGTCTGTTATCGGAGGAACTTGAAAGGAAAAAATGGGAAGTGGGTCGTGTAGCTGACACTCGCGGCACACCACGCCACATCCTTTGTCCACCTAGCTTTGGCACACCTGTGATGAACGGGTCTGTGCATACAATTTCTCAGAGCCCCTCTACTTTGCTCGTTTTGAGTTTTCTCTAAAACTATGGAAATCTGTTCCAAAATCGTTTCAACTATTCGCAATCCACACGTATGCTGGAGTTAAGACTCCTAGGGTCAGCCTTCAAATAACCGGGAACCGAGGCCGGCGTATAAATGGCAGACTCCCCAACTCCTGGTGGGACAATTTTGAGTTGCTATTCACACAGTTCATCAGAGGTCCCCAGTGGGATTGACCCTTCCTGTCTCACTTTCCCCACTCCCTCATTTCTGCTTCCAGGAATCACCTCCCGAATCAACTACGTGCACCCGAGCGTCCTTGGCCCTGACTCTCCTTCAGGGCATCACCGTCAGGGCATCTCCAGGAGTGTGGCATTTGTTCAGGGTATCAGCTGAGACTCCTCCAGTTGAAATTGGCAGGGAATCCAACAAAATGTATATATATATATATATATATTTTAATAAATTTATTTTTGGCTGCGTTGGGTCTTTGTTGCTGCGCAAGGGCTTTCTCTAATTGCAACGAGCGGGGGCTACTCTTTGTTGCAGTGAGTGGGCTTCTCATTGCGGTGGCTTCTCTTGTTGCAGAGCATGGGCTCTAGGTACGCAGGCTTCAGTAGTTGTGGCACACGGGCTCGTAGTTGTGGCTTGAGGGCTCTAGAGCGCAGGCTCAGTAGTTGTGGCGCACGGGCTTAGTTGCTCCGCAGCATGTGAGATCTTCCCGGACCAGGGCTCGCACCTGTGTCTCCTGCATTGGCAGGAGGATTCTTAACCACTGCCCCACCAGGGAAGTCCCCAAAATGTATATTTTGATAGATTGGAATGTATTGGCTCATTTACCTGAAAAATCTAAGGCTAGAGTTGATTTCAGGTACTGTGATGTAGAGATCTAAAATATGACATCAAGATACAGAATCGCTATCTTTTTGCTGTGTTCTGCTGTCCTCCGTATGTTGGCTTTATCCTCAAATAAACTCTCCCTCTGTGGTCAGAAGGGGGCTATAGCAGTTCCAGGCTTTCTCTTATTTAAGCTTCAATTCCAGCTAGAAACAGCAGGAATATCTTTCCCAGAGATTCCAGAAGTCTCACTGTGTTTCTTTGGCTTCGCCTGGGTCATGTGCAGATGGGGAATTGGATGCCCCAACTCTACATGTGGATATGTAATCAAGGGAATGGGGAAGGGATGACCTCCCAGAGGGAAGTCACACATGGCTGTCAGAATAAAGGTAAATGGTTGCTGAGTGGCAAAAAAACAACTGAAATCCATTACCGTCCACTCCTCTGGGCTGACCAGAATGCGTGCGTGTGCACAGCCCCACACACGCACGTGCGTGCGCACACACACACACACACACACCCTTCCTCCCATACTTTGTAAAGTCGCCACGTCTACTTAAAATACATTCACCACCTCTCCAAAAGAAGATCATCTAAATCTAATCTAGCACCAAGCCTAGAATCTCTGGAAGATATGCAGTCTCATCAGTCAAGGCAAATTGTCATGCCTCGTAACCTGATAGTCTACGGCTAAATGATCATTTTAGCAACCCCTGACACACTCAATACTATACAAAGGTGGGGAGAGAACAAGATAACTGCTGTGAAACCACCTTTTGAGAAAGGCAAGAATTGGAAATAACTCAGTGTTCACCAATCTAAAGCACATGTCCTGTCCAGCTGGACAGGGGTAGCAAGGCTCCCTTCCTGGCACTGGACTTTGATCATCGGTTAGTCAATCTGGATAGCCCTGGGAGACCCACCTTCACCTATTTTCTTCCATGGCCCATGCTTTCTCCCTCTTTTTTTTTATGGAAGTATAGTTAATTTACAATGTTGTGTTAGTGTCAAGTGTATATCAAAGTGATTCAGTTATACATGTACATATATATATATTCTTTTTCAGATTCTTTTCCATTATAGGTTAGTATAAGATATTGAGTATACTTCCCTGTGCTCTACAGTTGGTCCTTGCTGTTTACCTATTTTATGTATAGTAGTGTGTGTATGTCAATCCTGAACTCCTAATTTCTCTCCCCCCGCCCCCCTTTCCCCTTGGTAACCATAAGTTTGTTTTCTATGTCTGTGAGTCTATTTCTGTTTTGTAAATAAGTTCATTTGTATCATTTTTTTAGATTTCACAAGTAAGCGATATCATATGGTATTTGTCTTTCTCTGTCTGACTTCACTTCATATGATAACCTCTAGGTCTGTCCATGTTGCTGCAAATGGCATTATTTCATTGTTTTTTATGGCTGAGTAATATTCCATTGTGTATATGTACCACACCTTCTTTATCCATTCCTCTGTTGATGGACACTTAGATTGCTTCCATGTCTTGGCTATTGTGAATAGTGCTGCTGTGAACACTGGGGTGCATGTATCTTTTCGAGCTTTGTGTCTCTTGGAAGATCTCCTTGCCTGTTACTGTCCATAGTCACATCTGAGAAGGTCTTAAGAGGTAAAGCCTGACTCAAAGGCTATACCCTATCAACTCATTTCTTAGTGACATGAATTTAGGTCTGGGGAGTATCTTCAAAAGTAAGCAATCACAAATTGTACCTGGACTAAGCTTGTACTTTTATTGTAAGCCCTCGCTGTAGACCACAAAAAGGAACCAGTACACTCTGACACCTGAAACTGTTCCTACCAAATCTCCTGGTGTTACCCTTAGTTGTCCGTGGTGTGAGGGTCAGCACACAGCAGGCAAAAATGTGATCAGCACTCACTACCACTTAACAAGTACTGACACCTTTACAACCTGGGAAGGAGGATTCCTTATGACTTCCACTCAACATTCACTCAGCCAATTCCCTGTTCAAGAACCTGCTACTTGCTAATTCTTACTCCTGGTACTAATTTATCTATCGCTCATTTATTCAACAAATATTTCTTGAGTACCTATTATGTGCCAACCATTTGTTGTTAGTTCTATGGACACAGTGGTAAATCAGGTAGACAAGATGCCTGCTTACATGGAATATATAGTTAGAATTCAATCAGTTCCAAAAGGCCAACTATCCAAGCCAAATAGGCGTACGCAAAAAAAAAAAATGTAATTTATTAGCTAAGATAACTGAAAAGTTCAGGGGTAGTACTGGCCTCAAGCGTAGCTGGATGTAAATGCCAGACAGTGTTGCCAGGACCCAGTTTCTCTTCATCACACAGTTACTGGACGTAGCCTATTCTGTGTTTTGGCCTTATTTTCAGACAGTCTCTCTCTTCCTGATCACAAGATGTCTACAGAAGATCTAGACTGTATATCTTCCAGGCTTTCAGCCCAATAGGATTTCATTTTATTTACTTTGATTGAGTCATATTGGGTCCCTGGCCAGGGAACTGAGACACCCTGATTGGCCAGACTTGAGTCATATGTTCTGTACCTCAAAGGAGCCAAAACCACCAAAAGTAGATGGAATGAAAGTGGATTACGGATGGTTCCCCAGAGCAGTACTGGGGTGTGGTTATCAGAGAAGAGTGAATGGATACTGAACGGCAAAACCCATCCACCAGATCCAAAGGAGTGTGGATGTCCTGACTCATGTACACATCCGACCCAGGGTCTCCAGGAGCTGACCAGGAGTTGGTGGTACTCCGTCCAGCTGAGAAATATCTGAATCAGTGATTCCTAAGAGGCCAGGAAGTACATGAAGTTCAAGTCCCAATTCTGGAAGCCGTTGAAAGAAGGTATGGGCATTGCATATGCCAAAGAGCCTGCCAACTGCCCTGAGCTTGTCTGGAGAGCCCTCTCCACTCATCACTCCCTGGGATCTGGGTGAGGTTATGTGTCCCTAAGATTCAGTTTTACAAAGGCTTGAGCTCTCAAAATTGCTCCAGAAGATTGGAGATTGGAGGGGAGGGGAGAAGAAAGGCTGTAATTCCATATTACCCGACTTCTCAAACTTACTGCCAAGAATTACTCAAAGCTAGAGAATAACAGGATAACAAGATATGGATATGACACATCTTTTCATAAAATATATTTTGCTCAATAAAAAATAATTTAAAACATGACTTATATAATAAACAGATGTATAATGGAATAGAATGCAAAATTTACATTCATTTTTAGATCAACCATAACACTTCAAAGACATTTTCAAGCTTGCTATGAATACTCAAAGGAAAATAACTTGCATAATGGAGAGAGAGTAAAAAACAAAACAAAACAAAAAAACCTCTTTTCCCCAGACAGAGATTAGGAAGCATGATCCTTATCTAAGAAGTTAATCCAGTCTCTCTAAGTAGAAAATTCAGCATACTGGCAAGGTCTTTTTAGTAGCCAAGGGAGCAGCCCCTGAGTACGGCTGAGTAATGGCCCTGTTTATTATCCCCAGCAGACTCCCTGGGAAACAATTTGAAATCCAAAGTGAACTTATTCCTTTGTGAATAAGTAGGCCTTGCAATTACAGAACCATGAGGAAAGTATTAATCTCTTTCTGCTAGGCAATCAGGAAAATAAATATGCACTTTCACGACTCACACCGGTGGCAGGGCACAAAGGAGAGCAGCCTTGGAGAGTCCGCCAGGACTGTCTCATAGAAGACTCTGACACAGGATACTGTGAAACCATGGTATCAAAGTCTATTGCCTGGGCAAGTCTGGGGGCTTGGAGTAGCAAAGACGCAGAGCCCCTAGGATGCTATTTCTAGACTGACTTACTAAGGCTTTGGGAAAGTACTGCTGGGAGGAGAAAGGTGTATTCTGGGGCATAACAATCCCTGTGATTGGGTTTCCCAAATAGCAGGCAGAGAGTCGAGGTGGAGCTTGGAGGAAGGAGGCATAGGGCACAGAGGGCTGGGGGCCTGAGGGCAGAAACTGGGTGCCTCAGAACAGAGCCCCCTGCCGGATGCTGACTACCTTGCATGCTTGTCCTTAGACCATGGGCAACGTCAGCACACGGTTTGCAAGTCTTTTCACTATATGTTGCCATTCCCTTTCGTTTTCCCCAGTCCTGCAATAAAAGTTCATCTGCCCAGATAGCAATGTGTGAAAGGCTGTAAAGAGAAGCTCCACAGAGCTACAAAGAGGGGTGTGAGGCCTGTCTTACTAGAGTAGAAACAGATGGAGAAATGAGGTGGCCGCCCAGCTCCCAATTCCCACTGTGATCATGTTGGCCCTCCTTTCTTCTTTGGGAATGTTGCTTTGCTCTAACAGGTGGTCCACATGTGAGATGCAGGGTGCCACCCCCATGTCACATGAGTCCAAGGGGAGCTCTGGCCCAGGGTGCAAGCCAGGTCAATCAGAAATCTCACCCAGTTTTGATCAGCAGAAGCTAGAAGAAGCCCTTTCCTCTCAGAGGGAAAAGAGGGGAAGATGTGTGTGAGAGCGGCAGCCATGATTCAAACCCTAAGGAGAAGAATAATTTAGGAGAATGAAGGGATGCAGGAAGAAGGAGGGGAAAGAGGGAGCCCTCGTTCTGGGCATCCCTGCTCTTTCTACCATTTGCTTATATGATTCAATGTATTCCACCTTTTCCTAGGCTGGTCGGTATTGGATAATTATCTCTTAAAAGCAAAGATCCTGTTCAATCAGTGTCCTTTACACAACATGCACACATGCATGCTTACATACACACACACTCATGTACACTGCAGGTAATGGGTGTCTGAGACCAATGGTGAAGTAATTAGAGCCTAAAGTAGAAAAGATGGCAATATAGCTTTAAGAAGTCAGATGAACACCTTGGGAACAGATAGGAGACATCCATCTCTCTTTCCCAAATATTATGAAGGGAAGAGATTTTTTAAAGATGGGAAAATTGACAGTTTAGGTCTGCAAGTTCCAGAGCCGGAACTAGAACACAAGCTTTGGGACATCTAGACTAGAACTCTTTCTACAACATCAAGTGGACTCCACAAGTTAAAAGGAATTTTGAATGGTAATAAAAGTGTGTGTTTATAGTAATAATTTCTCCAAAAAATGATAATAATCATTAAAATATACCTCAGGCTAACTTTTACATCTAAGGCTTCAGAGTAGATTTAGAGTTTTACAACATGGAATTATCATCTAAGTAAACTCTGACATTCCTGAGAAGTTGCTTAGAAGAATCACCTTTCAAATATTAAAACCAAGATATCGATCTCTTCCTGAATGTTTCCCAGGAAATCAGAGCTCAGATTCTATTCCAGAAGAAAGGTAACTAAGGGAGGCTACTATGGATTGATTTATGCCCCTCCCCAAATTTGTATGTTGAAACCCTGACCCCGAACATGATGGTATCTGGAAACGGGCCTTTGGGAGGTAATTATGGTTAGAGGAGGTTATGAGGGTGGAGCCCTCATGATGGGATTAGTGCCCTTGTAAGAAGAGGAAGAGATCTCTGTCTCCCTCCCTCTCTCTCTCTCTCCCTCTTTCTGCAGTCTAAGGACAACCCAACAAGACAGCTGTCTACAAGCCAAGAAGAGAGTTCTCGTCAGGAACTGAATTGGCTGGCACTTTGATTTTGGACTTCCAGCCTCCAGAACTGCAAGATACAAATGTCTGTTGTTTAAGCCACCAGTCTGTGGGACTTTGTTCTGGCAGCCAAGCTGACAAACACAGAGGCCAAGATCACAGATACTGCAACCCCATGTCCCAGGTTTCCTAATTTCCAGTCTGGATTTCCAGGAGGCTATCACATTGTCAGGTAAGGCTCCAGTCTACATGCCCCCTCTTCTTTGTTTCAGAAAGGAAACAGATAGAAATGGATTGTCCCTGAGGGTCTGGATGTGGTAACCTAGGAAGGTCCTTACAGAACCCTGAGACACATCTGGTATAGAACCTTGAGTCCTCAGTGGCCTTCTTCCTAATAATTCTTTACGTAGCTAATAACTTGAGCAGTTAGATTTTTTTAAAATATGAAACATTGCTATAGACAAGATCCATTCTCATGGGAAAGGAAAAATCTATAAAATTAGAGCCACAGCCTCCCAGTTCAGAGAGTTCCTGGTCACCGGCCTTTTCAGAACCTGTCAGAATACTACCTTATATACCAAAAGGATGCTTTTTATTCTATTGTGGAGAAGTGGGAGGTTGATTTTTTTAAAAAAAGGATTAAGTACTAAACCATGAACAAATCACTTTAGTCAAAAATCTTTTTTTTAAGACATGAAATAATTAGAATGGTATGGGTAGCCTGCTCTGCTAGCTTAAAGCTTGAGTCACTCTCCTGACCCTGAGCGCTCGTTTGGAAGTGCAAAAATTATTTCTGAAAATTGACTGCAAACACAAGCAACAGAGGGGTAATGAGCCATGAAAGTAATTCATTAAAAGAGTTCCCACTTAGTTGCACGTTTCCTATAGTAAAACGCTTTTAGAAAATTGCTCACATTATAGACTCAGATGCACTATTCGTTAAATTTTAATTTTAAAAAATTACAACCATGTGCAGTTACCCTAAGATGCTGGCATCAGTGCAGTGTCCCATTCCCATCCATGAGAGCTAGTTTTCTGAGAGCCTAGGGCGTGGTTTAATTTGGAGAAATGTTAAGGCAAAAATAAGATGGGAAGGGAGAAACTGCAAGTAAATATATGAATGCCATTATAATAAGATTTTATACTCGCAAAATGTAAGCATAAAAACAACACAGGGAGTAAATAAATTACCAGTGATTTTTTTTATTGTGGCAAAAAAACACATGAGATCTACCCTCTTAACCAATTTTTAAGTGTACAGTACAGTATTGTTTGGTTTTTTTTAAGTCTTTATAGAATTTGTTACAATATTGCTTGTTTTATGCTTTGGTTTTTTTGGCTACGAGGCATGTGGGATCTTCACTCCCCAGCCAGGGATCAAGCCTGTACCCTGCAACCCCCTGCCCGCATTGGAAGGCGAAGTCTTAGCCACTGGACCGCCAGGGAAGTCCCAGTACAGTATTGTTTACTACAGGCATAATGGTAGTCCAGCAGATCTGTAGAACATTTTGTTTTGTAGATCTGAAACTCTGTACCCATTGAACAGCAACTTCCCATTTCCCTCTCCCCACAGCCCCTGGAAACCACCATTCTACTTTCTCTCTCTGAATTGTATTACTTTAGGAATTCATATAAGTGGAATCACACACTATTTATCCTTTTGTAACTGGCTTATTTCACTTAGCACAATGTTCTCAAGGTTCGTGCATGTTGTAGCATGTGTCAGAATTTCCTTCCTTTTTAAGGCTGAATAATATTCCAATGTGGATGTACACCAGAATTTTTTTTATCCGTTCATCTGCAGATGGACATTTATGTTGTTTCCACCTCTTGGCTATTGTGAATAATACTGCAGTAAACATGGGAATGAACTATGTTTCCCAGATCCTGATTTCAATTCTTTTGGAGAAATAACCAGAAGTGGGATCACTGGATCCTATGGTGGTTCTGTCTGTAACTTACCAATGATACTGTATACATATGAAATCTTCATTTATGGTCTTCTGCTCTTAAGTTTCATTTATCGTGCTCTTAATCTTTTACAATCTCCCTTCTTCTGGTTTTAGTAAAATATTTGTTTTCTTTATTATGGATAATGAGCATGCAAAGTTTTTTGCCTTTTTTGTAACTAACGTTACAACATGGAATTTTTCATTCTTGCTCTGATTCTACAGACACGGAGTTACTTGGATGTTTGAGAAGCTTTGCATAGCCCTTATTCCCCCCGCAGCATGGGTGAGTGGGTGTTTCTTCATATCCTGTCCCGCTGCCTGGAGTTACACAATTTGACCTGCCCAGCAGCCTTTCAAGGCAAATCAGGAGCTGTCAGCAGCTCTGATTAATACCGCAGCTCCCCCTCCCAAAGAGAGCAGAATTTGTTTCAAGTCCCAATTACATGTTCCTCATCTTCCTTTCTTTCTCCCGAGTTTTAGTGGAAACTTCCTGATCTTTCATGCACTTTATCTTCCTTTTCTACTCCCAACTTCCCAATTTTGTCCTTTTCTAACTCATAAACATGAAGAACAAAGTTCTTGCAGTTGAAAAAATGGTCCGCAGTGGTAAACGCCTGTGTGATGCAATAGTGGTGACGAAGGAATTACTCCTCTCCTCTGAAACCATATTTTAAAGAGGTCGATTGAAATGTGGCAGCAGCGGCAGCTAGGGGGCTCCACAAGCACCCGTATAGGCTACTTATTAGGGGTTAACTCCATTGCAAAGATCTCGAGAACCCATCGATAACAGAGGTGCAGAAATTGTGCAGATTATATTTACCAAAGATGGCCACAACGGTATCTCGCATCCCACACCATTTACTTGCAACTGACTTTGACATTCCTCCCACAGAGAGGTGGCGGTCCGTGTTTCCAACCCGTAACATGGGCAGGTTCGTCACTCTAGTGAAAGGGGTGTTGTGTGACTTCAGAGACTAGGTCATAAGAGGTGGTAAAGACTCCCCCTGGTTCCCTTGGGACACTTGCTTCCGGAGGTCTGAGTGACCATGTCAACCGTCTATCGGCTCTGAGGCCACCATGCTAGAAGGAAGCCCACATTAGCCCATGCAGAGCTACCAGAGGGAGCACCTCTGAGAGTGAACAGAGAGATGTCTGGCCAGCCCCAGCTGTTCCAGCTTCAGCCCCTGCCTGACCCCAGCCACCTGCGAGCCTGGAGTCAGAACCATCCAGCCATCCCTTCCTGAATTCCTGACCCACAGAACCCACAAAAGATAAGCCACTGAATTTGGCTGTAATAGGTAACTGATACAGAATTATTTATCTTTTCTCCTTTTAAAATATTCTTTCACCTAGTCTTTTTCAAAATTGCGTATTGAATGGACTTTATGCTCACTCAAGTAATTTTTATTAGAAAGATATTTAGGGGCTTCCCTGGTGGCACAGTGGTTAAGAATCTGCCTGCCAGTGCAGGGGACACGTGTTCGAGCCCTGGTCCCGGAAGATCCCACATGCTGTGGAGCAACTGGGCCTGCGTGCACCACAACTACTTAGCCTGCGCTCTAGAGCCTGCGAGCCACAACTACTGAGCCTGTGTGCCACAACTACTGAGCCTGTGTGCCACAACTACTGAAGCTCGCACGCCTAGAGCCTGTGCTCCACAACAAGAGAAGCCACCGCAGTGAGAAGCCCATGCACCGCAACGAAGAGTAGCCCCCACTCACCGCAGCTAGAGAAAGCCCACGCGCAGCAAAGAAGACCCAACGCAGCCAAAAATAAATAATTTTATTTTTTTTAAAAAAAGGTACTTAGATATGTATTGTAAGGGTTAAAACAGCTGACCCTGGAGACAGTTCTGCTGGACTAGAAATCTAGGTGCCACTAATTAACCACAGGACCTTGGGCAACCTCCTAAACCGGGTGACAATTGTGATTACTTCTGCCCTCATCTCCATGTCAGCAGGCGTCCATCGTGTATCGACCACGGAGTTTGTGCGGAACTACACCTCCCCCAGCTCCATGGGTAGGTTTTGGTGGATCTATGGAGCCAACTGTGATAATTGCATCCCCTGGCACGTAACTACCTCAAGCCTAAACCAATCAGTGCAGGATTCGCCTGGCCACAGAGATTAGTTGGAAGCCACCCAATCACAGCAAAGCCAGCAGAAGTGGTGAAAGTGATTCTTTCTCCCCAAATGCAAATGAGGAAACATGTGGCCCTGGCAGAAGAAGGCAGCCCTCTTGTGATCCTGACAGAAGCCAACCAGCAAATGAAGCTGACACACAGAAAGGGTTGAGCCAAAGTAATTACAGAGACACAGAGCCAGAGTCCTAACCAAACCGTACCTGAAGCTCACGCTACCTCTGGACTTTTCAATCATGTGAGTTGACAAATCTCTATTGTTATTTAAGAAATTTTGAGTTGAGTCTTCTGTGCTTTAGCTTTACCCTTCTGTGCCTCAGTTTCCTCATATACAATATGGAGATAACAGTAGTAACTTCTTCACTGATTTGTGGGGAGCAAAGGCAATAATTCATGCAGTTTTTTGACTAGTGCTTGGCACAAAGAAACGTGCTTAATAAAGTAATATATATGTAAACATAAAGCTAGGACTAAAGGGGTGCAAGTTTATAGTGATGCAAGTTTATAATTTATAGTTCTTATGCAATTATAAATTAAAAACAAGTTTATAAATTAAATTTGAACAAGCAGAGGCACTGAAATTATGTGGCAGTGCTTGATCTAGGATATGCTAATACTGTCTTATAGTGTCATAGAAATTAAAATAGAAAACATAAAATCTTCATCGAGAACTCCTGAGTCTCCTAGAATACACACACGACTCTAACAGAAACCCAAATGTCAATTCAGTACACATCCAGGACATTCCTACCGAATGAAGGAGCATAACAAATGTGATTTGAAATCGTTTCTAGGGAAATTAAACCAGTTGAGTTTTTAAAATTCTATCCAGAAATCCCCTAAATCAAAATGTCACCATTCAGAACAGAAAAAGCCTCAGAAAATGAACTTCAAAAAACTGATTGATAGAAAATCCAGTTTCACGCTACATCTATCAACGGAAAAAGAGTTGTTATAATCCTTAAATAGAGCTTGTTATATTAATCAATTTAACACCATTTTCCTTAGTGAGAGAGGAAATAATACTGGCCCTTTCGATTTTTTCAGTTTCATAAGAAGTCATTACATTCAGAGGATCACCTGGCAACACAATCCAGCTAAAGGCAGCTGAAATTCTCTGTTATGCCCATGGCTCTAGAGCCAGGAGTTACTCATGCTGACTCAATAATGTTGATTTTGTTTATTTTACTGTCTGTGTGCTATATACTAAGGCTTCGGCAGCTGGGAAATTGTGTAACTTAAGCTATTTTTTATCCTATTTACAAAGCTGCATTCTACTGTGTTCTTTTCTTTCCCCCAACTATAGCTGTACTTGTTATGAGAATTCTCACGGTGAAAACTCCCAGTTAAAGACAATTGTGGGGCTTCCCCGGTGGCGCAGTGGTTGCGAGTCTGCCTGCCGATGCAGGGGACGCGGGTTCGTGCCCCGATCCGGGAAGATCCCACATGCCGCGGAGCGGCTGGGCCTGTGAGCCATGGCCGCTGAGCCTGCACGTCCGGAGCCTGTGCTCCGCAACAGGAGAGGCCACAGCAGTGAGAGGCCCGCGTACCGCAAAAAAAAAAAAGACAATTGTGATATGGATTAGGTTACATTTGATGGGAGACCAACCTCACCCATCACTCTTTTGGCAACACTGTAATGGAGAAGGAGTTATGTGATTGATCGGGAACACTGGACGGAAAGAGATGGGGCCTGGGGTACTGGGGTACAAGTAAGATACCGTTGTGGCAGCAGGTCCTGGCTTGAGCCAAGGCTGCATGACCAGGAAGATTCAGACGTGCAGAGTCAATGGACTGGTAGCGCCTGTCCCTTGAAAATTTATTTGCAGGGGGGCTGACACTTAGCCAAAAGCACAGAGACTTAGGCAGACAGGTAACCTGGCACTAGTCAAATCTGGGCCTCTCGGAGGTGTCTGTGACTCCCTTCTAGAGAGAGGAGAAATGTTTACAGGAATCCTTCTTTCTGGGTTTTTCTTACAGTGCAGTCCACAGGAATGGATTTCATCCAGATGCATCAGAACAATGCCTGAATTCTCTGCCTGTTTCCTGGGTGTCAGCCATGCCTGTCCCAGCTGTTCGTTGCCATATAAATAAACTATCCAAAATGTAGTGGCTCAAAACCTCAATTATCACTCGCAGTTCTGTGAGTCAGGCATTTGGGCAGAGGATCCAGCTGGGCAGTTCTTCTGCTGCTTGTGCTGTTGCCTGGGGTCACTAGCGGCTGTTCAGCTGGAGGCTGGTCTGGAGAATCTAAGAAGGCTTCTCTCATATGCCTGGTGTCTTGACAGAAAAATCTGGAAGCCTGGGCTCAGCTGGATCCCTCTCCCTCTCCGTGGAGTCCCAGGGCCTTTCCATGGGGTCCTTCCTGCAGGCTGGAGGGACTTCTTCCCTGGCAGCTCAGCCCTCTAAGAGACTGGAGTGGAAGCTGCAATACTCCCAAAGCCTAGACCCAGGAGTTGCCGTGGTTCCCTATCGTACTCGGTTGTGGGAGCAGCTGCAGGGCAGCCCAGATTCAAGGAGAGGGGAAGGAGATCGTGCCTCTCAATAGAGGTCCCAAAGAAATGGCAGCCGTCACAGTACTCTCCCTCCGCTGAACAAGACTTGGAGCTGTATGAAGACAGGCACCAAGCACATGTTAGCTCAAGGTCACCCACGATGGAATGAAAATTGAGGTAGATCTCACTCCTGAGAAGCCAGGGGGGTTGGCCTCGGCCAGAGCCCACATCTGTGGATCTCACTGGGATAGTCTAAACGATCAAAACTACAGTGAGGTACCACCTCGCGCCGGTCAGAATGGCCATCGTCGAAAAGTCTACAGACAGTAAATGGAGAGGGTGTGGAGAAAAGGGAACCCTCCTACACGGTTGGTGGGAATGTAAGCTGGTGCCGCCACTGTGGAGAAGAGTACGGAAGTTCGTTAAAAAACTAAAAATAGAACTACCATAAGACACGGCAATCCCACTCCTAAACATATATCTGGAAAAGATGAAAATTTTAATTCAAAAAGATACATGCACCCCAGTGTTCACTGCGGCACTATTTACAATAGCCAAGACATGGAAGCCGCCTAAGTGTCCATCTACAGATAAATGGATAAAGAAGATGTGAGATAGATATATATATAGCGCGCACACACACACACACACACAATGGAATAATACTCAGCCATAAAAAAGAATGAAATATGCCATTTGCAGCAACATGGATGGATCTAGAGATTATCATACAAAGTGAAGTAAGTTAGACAGAGAAAGACAAATATCATATGATATCACTTATATGTGGAATCTAAAAAAATGATACACATGAACTTACTTACAAAACAGAAATAGACTCACACAGAAAACAAAATTATGGTTACCAAAGGGAATAGCGGGGGAGGGATAAATTAGGAATTTTGAATTAACAGATACATACTACTATATATAAAATAGATAAACGACAAAGACCTACTGTATAGCATAAGGAAGTATACTCAATATCTTGTAATAACCTATAATGGAAAAGAATCTATCTATCTATCTGAATCACTTTGCTGTACACCTGAATCATTGTAAATCAACTATACTTTAATTAAAAATAATAAAAAATAAATGGTCAGCCAGGTCTTACCCTTATGCTGCATCTGTCATTTTCCACTGCTCATTCAAATTTTCTCTGAGTTAAATCATGGCTCTCTCCTGCAGTCTTTCATCCTTTAGAGGCTTAACCAGTGGAACAAGTCTCTAGTGTCTTCTAAAAAGCTTCACAAATATTCAAAAAAGATTTAATGAGGTCTCATTAGAAAGGCAGATTTTTTTGACCACAAAAAAAAAAAAAAGAGAAGAAGGAACTTCATGTTTGAAAAATATTTAAATATTGGGTCAGCTTCTGCAGAGAGCTTCAAAGAAAGAATGTTATGTCTAAGTCAGAATCTGAACATAAAAGTTCGAAAGATAACATGATAATGCTCGCTTGGCAACCCCATCTTCCTGACGGAAACGCAAACAGGCAAAGGCAGAGACTTTTTTCAAGATGGATTGTAAACACTAGGCCCTACCGCCATGCTAATTTGAAGATTATTTTATTACTGTGTACTTTTCAAAGCTAAATTGGAAACATCTGTCTTCCTGACAACTAAAAGGAAAAAGATTACAACTGAGGACGAGATGGCAAAGTCCATTTTAATTGCCTCACGCTGAAGATGGGAGCATCTCCTGGGTGCAGGAAGCGTCTCCTTTCATGCACCCCAGTATTTCACGAACTATAACTAAGAACAGACCACAAGTACATAATGCGCTCCTATTTATGAAACGTAAGTTAATTCTCTAAGTTGCTTTTGAAAAGAAAACATTTTCCCGAAAGCATCTGGAACCAGATGACCACAGGCTTTCCTGACTTGCATGTTCGAGTCAATCATGGTCTATTCCCTCCACATCTAGATGCTCTGATTCTGATTTGCTTCCTCATTTCTTTTTTTTTTTTTTTTTTTTGTTTTTGGCGGTACGTGGGCCTCTCACCGCTGTGGCCCCTCCCGCTGCGGAGCAACAGGCTCCGGACGCGCAGGCCCAGCGGCCACGGCTCACGGGCCCAGCCGCTCCGCGGCATGCGGGATCCTCCCGGACCGGGGCACGAACCCGCGTCCCCTGCATCGGCAGGCGGACTCCCAACCACTGCGCCACCAGGGAAGCCCCTTCCTCATTTCTTGAATCACAGTAAGGTGTGTCTTTTCCCAGGATCACCTTCTCCAATAGTCCTCAAGGGCCTCATGAGAATTATGCACGTAACCAGATTGTTCCCTAGGCTTTCTCTCTGGGCTCCAAGTGAGCTCACCTATAGTCAGGGCCGCTGCTTGCTCTCTCTAGACCCTCCCATCCAGGGTCCGCTGCCCTGTCCACCCTTCTGCCCCACCACTGGGGCGTTCCCCCACTGCGATGTCTCTGCCTCCCCAGCCCCGAGTGCCACTGATCTTGGAAGCCCTCACCTCCTACTTCGCAGAAGCCTTCCACACCTCCGACCTCTGAGGATGTCCTTCTCAGATCTCGGGGAAATGCTTTCTGATCCTCAAGGCCAGTCCACCCTCAGACACACTTCCCACACCAGAACTGCTGTGCTCCTAAATTAGATACAGTTGTTTTCTTTATATTAGAGCCCGTTTCTTCCCGGCATGCACAGGCACCAGAAGCTGGGGTGAGGACTGCTGGAGGGGGAACCACTAGGTGGAGAACTGGTCAAGCACAGCCTCACCCTATAGCTGGAAACACTGTACCCTGGTCAGTCAAACTGTGCCACTCAACCTGTCAACTCTTCCAGCCTTCCTTCTCACCCATTGTTGATCTTTTTTTCTCAGGAGTCAAGATATCCTTCCTAGAAATATGGCGTCCTTTAGGGACTCCCCAGTCAAGAATGGCCATTAGACTCCTGGAAGAAGACCCCTGGCTTGAGCCCCATGTTTTAGGGGTTCTGCTTTAGCTTTTAGGTGTGTTCCATCTCATAGGGCGAAGAGTCCACAGGCCCAAGGGAACATCCTCACCCGGAGACCATGGTCTTCCATGCTCCAGGCACCCAGGATCCTGGAATCCCTGCCCAAATGGCCCCAAGATCACTTCTAGAGTCTGCACACCCTCTTGTCTGGGGTCTGTTCTCCCAGGGGCAGGCTGCACCTCCAGGACATGAAGCCTAGATCTGGGAGGTGGCCCAGGGGCAACTGTTTTTGGGATTCTGAGGAAGAGCTTAGGAATGAGGCCTAGAGTGTCCACATAAACTTGAATCTTCTTTTGCTCCATCACAGATGGAGCTGATGTGCAGGGAGAAGACAGGCAGATCTCAGGCCGGGGACTTTTCCCCTCACTTCATTTCCCTCACTGTAAGCCTAGGGAAAAGGGCTTTAGTGGAACCACTTAGAAAACATCATGTGTGTCCCCTGCTTGCGGTACCCAGAGGACCAATGTCTGACTCATGCCTGATAAGTCTAAACAGGGCAGGATTGGGTGGTTCCTGAACTGTGGGCAGAGGCGGGGACAGGCTGCTGCTGGGTTCGGTCTTAGCAACCTCGCAAAGGATGTGTAATGGCCAAAGGATGGGCCATGAGATCAAGCTGGGGAGGGACTGGCTTAGATCCTGCCCTGAAAGGGCTTCCCTAGAGGAGCAAGGGGACCCTAACAGAAAGAGACCAGAATATTACGATTAGAAACAGACCGTGCATAAATGGTGGTGTGTATGTGACGGGTGAAAAATAACCCTATTTTCTCTCTCATCCCCATGACCTGGGCTGGGAGAATCCAGTGAAGGCGGAGCTGCCAGCCCACAGCTCTCACTCACCGGGCCTCTCCCCCAACCCCTGAGGCTTCCCTGCCTGCAGATCGCCCTTCACCCCTGCTAAAACTGGCCAACGATCACTGAGCCTCAGACTCAGCTACTCCCACACCAGGTCAGAAGTACCTGCAAGCCCTCAGTGTCTGGTTTCTACATTTAAAAATTATCCAAGTCACAAATATATTCTCCTACAAAATCAACAATTCAAAGATTTATAGAGTAGAAATGAAAAGTCTCCCTACTCCTGCACCCCAGTCACATGTCCCTTAGCAGATGCGACCTCTAAGAAGGGCCTGTGCATTTCTTCCAGTTTGCCCTCATCCATGCATTTACATACACACAACATAAACACACACACACTACACACACACACACCACACACACACACCCCACACACACATACACAACAACACACAGTTTGTATATTTCATAAATGGGATTACACTGCCACCTATTCATTTCATCTTACAATAGTCTTGGCGTTCCTTATAAGGATGTCCTGTGGTTTACTGATTTAATCAGTCCTATTCTGAATGCAGGTTGTAGAGTAAGTGGTATAGAGCACAATCTCGCCAGCCCACCGGGAGTCAGATCACATCACAATTCCGCCTCCTGGTAGCTGTGGGACCTCAAATAAACTGCTTCACCCTGTGTGTCTCGGGCCCTTCATCTGTATAATGGGGATAATAAAAGCACGTACAGGGGTGTCACAGAACATTAAGTGAGTTCATTTATGTAAAGTGCCTAGAAAAGTACCAGCCCACAGAAGGTCTTGTATAAGTGTTAGCCGTTATTCACAGTAATAGCTATATTTCCAATTTTGCAACGATAATATTTTAGCAAACAACTTGTAAACGTGTGAGTACTTCTATGGGGCAGATTTCTCTTCCTAGAAGTGGAATTGCTATATTAAAAAGCATACACATATTAATTTTGCTCAACCCTACTGAACTGTGTCTCCAAAACGGAGAAAATATGTGTGATAGTGTGTATTTATCAGCACCTGCACCAGTACTGGGTGTCATCTCTGAGACGTCGGCAACCCATGGGTTGAAGTGGCGTTGTGACGATTTATTTGCACTTTGCTGGTTACCATTAAGGGTGAGAATCCTTTCACAGATTTGTTTCACACATTCGTCCCACCCCGTCCCCTTCTTCTTCTTCTGTGAATTCACAAGCCATGGTTTTTGCCTGTTTTGTCACTGCATTACTTTTCTTTTTCTTATTGATTTGTAGTTGCTTTCTCTATATCATGGCTATGAGCCATTTGTGATTATATATGTTACAAAGATTTTTCACCCAGTAAGTCATCTGCCTATTATTAGTTTGTCATGCAAAAGTATCAAATTTTTGGCGGTCAATTCTGAAAATCTTTTCCTTTGGCATTTTGTGTCTTGCTTAGGAAGGTTTTTTCCCACCCTAACATCATGGAAAACAGTCCTCATTGCTGGAGGATAATTCGTACCAAGGAAATAATGAAAAATGGTTTGGGTTGAGATTTTATCTGGAAAAAAAATGAAATTAAATAATTGCTTTTATAGTATATCTAGCAACATTTCCATTACAATTTCAACTTCAGCTGTTTTCAAAATGAACTAGAAATAAATCAAGCTCTTACAGAGGAGAATAATTTTTCAGATAAAATTCTATTATTGTGCAACATAGTCTCCAGTTTTTACAGAACGGTCGTTTTTACAAAAATATTTGCAGGTGTCATCAACTCTCCCAAAGGTTTCTCTGCATCCTTTCATGTCTAAATCATCCCATTTTGAAGAATCTATCCTGATTATCTTGTAAACTTCCCCATCTTCTTTCCTTAACTGGTTCCATGCTTCCAGAGTCTTGTTTGCTGACAGCTTTGCACGAGATCTGAGCAGTGAGCTGCCAACATGTTCACCAACTTCGTGGAAAATTCTACCTCTTTGGCCAGATTTGCATTGTCATCATGCAGTCTGTTTATTTCGCTTAAAAGCTTTGAGTGTCTCTAACACCAGACTCTAATCAGAGATCTTTGGTATCTGGGGCAGATGTTTGAGCAGAGGAAGATTTTACTGTGGCCAATTCATTACTTATGATTTTCAGCATGTGTAGAGTTTTGCTTTCTGGGGAACTCTATAACTTCAGGAACTCAGACCATGAGTCCTGGGACAATAAGGACTCCTTTGCCTGCCATGCCATTCAATTCACCCAATACTGAGGGTGTGTGTTGGGCACTATTTTAGACACAGTGAATAAGGTACTGTGTTAGGGCTGTCCAAAGAAACTGAACCAATAAGATACATATAATATTTATATTAAATATAAGTATATTTATTATGAGAAGTTGGTTCATGTGGTTATGGAAGCTGAGAAGTCCCCTGATCTGCTCTATGTAAATTGGAGGCCCAGGAAAGCCAGTGGTGGATTTCCAGTCTGGGTCTGAAGGGTGCGAACCCCAGTCGGAGGGAAGGAGAAGACACATGTCCCAGCCCTGCAGTCTGGCAGAAAGAGTGAATTCTCCCTTCTTCCGCCCAAGTGTTCTACTCAGGCCCTCGCAGGTTGGCTGAGGCCCACTTACATCGGGCGGACCACCGGCTTTACTCAGTCCCCTGATTCCAGTGCTAACCTCTCCTGGAAACGCCCTCGCAGGCACGCCCAGACATGATGCTTAACCAGCTATCTGGGCATCCCACGGCCCAGTCAGGTTGACCCGGAAAATTACCCATCGCAACATCTTTGGCAGTTGTGTTTCCTATAGCTGCAGCATGTATCCCCTTTTCTACTGAAGAACTGGACACACTGAACAACTACCCCCTTAACCTCCCCGCTCCATCCCCTTCACACACACACATACACCAACACCACCTGGCCCACTTCCTCCTAATCGTTCCCATGAGAACCTCAAAAGGTTGTTTCCAGAAACATCAGGGACAAACCAAAATGAACACCTGTGAGAAAGTTAAACCCTGGTCTGGGCGAGAGGAAAGTTCAGAAGTGAATGAGGTAAGGAACACATGGCCTCATCCTCTCACCTGACAAATGGTGGATGGCAACAGGCTGGGAAGAAGATGGACCCCACTGCCTTCCAGCTCTAGGACTCCACCACTCAGCATCGGGCTGTCTTGAGCCAGGACTGACTCGTGTTAGCCCAAGCTCCCCAATATATTATGTGAAACAACTGTGTCAGAGCCTCTGACAGTACCAGACACAATGGTGAGGGAAGAAGATGAAAAGACCATGGTCCATGCTCTCAGTGATATTCCAATACAGTTGGAGAAGAGGTAACATTACAGCAAAGGCCGTGAGGGTCGCTCCTGAGTGTGTGAGGGTGGGGTGGTGGATTCACACTGGGTTCCGTGGGGTCCCAGAGGCTCCAGGAAGGTTTCCACGAGGCCGCCACAAGAAGAGCCAGGCTCTGGGCTGCCCCCCACCACCCGGACTTTGATGGGGGTAACGGCTTTTATCAGGTTTACATTTGGGGTGTGATTAAAGATGTTATTTAAAGAAAAGATTGCTTTTAAAGATTAAAAACCTGTGATCTAGAGCAAGGGTCAGCCTGGGGACCAAGTCTGGCCCATCCTCTATTTTTGTAAATAAAATGAAATCGGAACCCAGCCGTGTTCATGCATCCATCGCCCATGACGGCTTTGTGCTCCAAGAGCTGAGGGGAGTCGTTGAGACAGAAACCGTATGGCCCACAAAGCCTAAAATATTTCCCCTCTGGCCTTTGACAGAAAAAGGTTGCCAATCCCTGATTTAGAGGAAAGACATCTGGAGTCGGACCAGCTCAGATAACTGTTCATCCACGGAGGCAGTGAGTCATGAGGCAGGGGCAGGACAAAGCCCCAGTGGCCAGAGCTCCCTCCCACGATCACCCAACATCACCATTAAGGTTTCATTCCCTCAGCCACCAACTGCAGTGCAAATCCGTCTGCCCTCCCCAGGGACGCTGGGCAAATGGCCTCTGTGCCCTCCTGTCCCACCCGCGCTGTCCTCGAGGTGACTCACTGCGTGGAAATGAAGCATGGCTTCAGGGCCTCTTCTGCAGCCTGGTGCCAGGTTTTGCATTTTTTTCTTTTTTGTTTTTGTTTTTGTTTTTTTGTTTTTGCGGTACGCGGTCCTCTCACTGTTGTGACCTCTCCCGCTGCGGAGCACAGGCTCCAGACGCGCAGGCCCAGCGGCCGTGGCTCACGGGCCAGCCGCCCCGCGGCATGTGGGATCTTCCCGGACCGGGGCACGAACCTGTATCCCCTGCATCGGCAGGCGGACTCTCAACCACTGCGCCACCAGGGAAGCCTGCCATTTTTTTCTTAAAGAGGGCTCCAAAAACATGGAATCTGCCGCCAGTTCTCTTTAATACATTCCAGGTAGTACCTGCCCTGTCCAGCAGAGCCTTTGCCTCTCACCCCTTCAGACCTGTTGAGTTCAAAGGACAGTGAGCTCTCCACCCCCTCTCCCCCGTAGGGCAGGCCCCTCCCTGCCAACTAGACCCCTTACTGGGGAAGGGGGATTGTTCCCCCACTGATGACTGAGGCTAGGTGGGAGTGATGATTCATCTTGTGTGTCAGCTTGGCTGGGCTGTGGTACCCAGACATTTGATCAGACATTATTCTGGATGTTTCTGTGAGGGTGCTTTGTGGGTCAGTCTAACATTTAAATTCATAGAGCTCGAGGAAAGCAGATTGCCCTTCCTAGTGTGGACGGCCCTCACCTCATTAAAGGCCCACATAGAACAAATGCCTTCCTCCCCTGAGCAAGAAGGAATTCTGCCAGCAGACGCCCTTGGACTTGAACTGCAACCTCATCTCCTCCCTGGGGGTCCTGCCTGCCAGCCCGTCCTGCAGATTCTGGACTTGCCAGCCTCCATGATGGTGTGAGTCAGTGCCTTAAAATACAATACGTCTCTCTACATAGATATCTCGATGTGTATCTCTCTACACACATCCTATTGGCTCCGTTTCTCTGGAGAACCCTGACTGATCCCATGGGTAAACCAGGCCTGGCCTTCCTGTTCATCCACACAGGGTCAATTCGGGGCAGGAAGTGGGAGGTCCAGAACATTCTCTGACCTGGCATTTCAGGGCCAGGCACTTTGAGGGTCACTGGGTACTTGCTTTGTTACCATTAATAAAATCAGCGCTTAGACCCCATTTGGACCCCTTAAGTCTGTTCTCCATCAAATAGAGAGGGGAACGGGACCAGCAGTTAGCACCCTTAACCTTCAACATTTATCACAGTCAGTTTAAAAGGGATCTGAAATTCATCCAGTCAAAGGTGTAAATGGGGCTTCCCTAGTGGCGCAGAGGTTGAGAGTCCGCCTGCCGATGCAGGGGACATGGGTTGGAGCCCTGGTCCGGGAAGATCCCACATGCCGCAGAGCAACTAAGCCCGTGTGCCACAAATACTGAGCTGGCGCTCTAGAGCCCGCGAGCCACAACTACTGAGCCCGTGCGCCACAACTACTGAAGCCCGTGCACCTAGAGCCCGTGTTCCACAATGAGAAGCCACCACAATGAGAAGCCCAGGCACCGCAACGAAGAGTAGCCCCTGCTTGCCGCAACTAGAGAAAGCCCACGTGTAGCAATGAAGACCCAACGCAGCCAAAAATAAATACATAAAATAAATAAATAAATAAATATAAACTTACTGGGTTTCACTGCTTCCTGTCCCCCAAATCATTGTCATTTTCTACTTGCGTTTGATATTGAGGTGACCTGCATTGTAAACTCAAGCTGGAGTTCAACCCCCCTGTTTTTGCAGATTCATTTATTCATGTGCTGATTCACTCAACACATTTTCACTCAGCACCTATGTGTCCAGGCACCGTAACAGGTGCTGGGCCTCTGGAGTCAACTGGCCTCAGTTCACATCCCAGGTCTGCCCCTAATTAGCTGTGTGACCTCAGCCAAGTTACTTCATCGTAAAACAAGACAAACACTGGATGAAAAGGGTCAGCAAGTGAAGGGGTTAAGGCAGCCTGAGTGGCTATAAGCTCTCAGGACCAATCAGCTGTTACTATTTCGGATGCTGATAAGGGAACAACTTTGGTGGCAGGAGCTTCTGTCGGCTGGTTTCTGCTTTCAGAGTGAAAGGGGCAATGGTCAGGCGGTCATTTTGAGGGAAGCAAAGAAGATGTGAAGAAAGAGGGAAGTGAACGGGATGGATGGTAGTGATTGGGGTCCATACACCCCTAGCAGCACTGGGCTGGGGTCTTGTGATGTTCTCCAGGGCACAGCGTAGGGGCAGAAGGAAGACCTGGATTAGTCCCAGCTGGGTTTCACCTGGGTGTCATGGAAGGTTGTAGGATCCAGGGACATGGGTGATAACATGGCCATGTGACAGAAGAAGCATACACAGGAGTGCGGTGCCCAGCCTGATGCCATAGAGGACACCAGGCTGTTACATAACTAGAAGGGGCCTCCCCATGGCTCAGGGCACAAGGAGGGCAGCATCAGTTATATTTTTCAAATTGAACCCGCCTCAGGCTCTAACACACCAGGTTAGTAGAAAGTTAAATATCCCCGGCTTGCGGTTTCCCACCAACCTCCTATCATTGTCCAAAAGCGCATGGGCTTATTAGTGTCTCCAAGGCCAGTCCCATCCAGTCATGAAGCAAAAGCCAGACAAATGCCCTTGGGGCTGAAGGAAACCACAGTCACCCCCAGAACGCAGCTGTTCCAGAATTAGCTGCCCAGCCAGGCAGCGGGGATCACAAGAGCTACAAGCAAATAACTCATCTTGTCTGATTCAAAGAAATCATTGATGCTACTGTGGGTTTCAAGATGGAGCAATTCTTCAAGCAGAATCCCACTTTCCAAGGATAACTCTACTCCCCAAACCAGCCCAGATCCCCAAGGTCCCACTGCAAACACACACCCTGTAGCTGGCAGTGAGGTGTCCCCACCCAGCACTACTTCAGGACCATCTTCTCACCATGACACCCTAGATCATCCCACTGAGTCCAGGTCCCCTTCTCCTCGTGGCTGGGGGCTGAGGAAGGCCTTGGAGGGATCTCTCCATTGACCTGACTCAGGAACCTTCTCAATCAGTAAAGATCCAAATTACATTCAACCTCAAAAGAGAAAAGACTAGAGTTTCCGTTGCTTTCCGCAAGGGAAGTTCTTTATCTTCCCCTAGTTTGCTGAAGAGAGGGATGGGTGGCCTCAACCAAGTTACCACAAAGGCCTGCCCCACCTCCACAGGGCAGAAAAATAACTGGCAATGGCAGCTTCTCTCCACGGGGGAAAAAAAAACCCCACTAAACTAAAAATTGATTAAAACTCAACAATAATAAACACCGCAACTAAAAGATGGGCCAAAGACCTGAACAGACACCTCACCAGAGAAGATATACAGATGGCAAATAAGCACGTGAAAAGACGCTCCACATTACACTGTTTACTTTGCAGGGAAATGCAAATTAAAACAACAGTGAGATACCACTGCATACCTTTTAGAACAGCCAAAATCCAGAACACTGACGACACCAAATGCTGCTGAGGTTGTGGAGCAACAGGAACGCTCATTCATTGCTGGTGGGAACGCAAAAGAGTACAGCCACTTTAGAAGTCACTTGGGTAACTTCTTACAAACTCACATAGTCTTAATATACAATCCGGCAATCATGCTCCTTGGTAGTTACCTAAAGGACTTGAAAAACCTGCATATGATGTTTATAGCAGCTTTATTCATATTTGCCAAAACCTGGAAGCAACCAAGATGTCCTTCCATAGGTGAATGGATAAAAAAAACTGTGGTACATCCAGATAATGGAATATCATTCAGGACTAAAAAGAATCGAGCTATCAAGCTGTGAAAAGATATGGAAGAACCTTAAATGCCTATTCCTAAGTGAAAGAAGCCAATCTGAAATGACCACGTATTATATAATTCCAATTATATAACATATCAGAAAAGGCAAAACTATGGAGACAGTAAAAGGATCAGTGGTTGTTAAAGGTTAGAGGGGAGGGATGATTAGGTAGATCACAGAGGATTTTTAGGGATGTCAAAGTACTGTATATGATAATGATGGATACGTGTCGTCATACAGACGGGCCCTGACTTACGATGGTTCGACACGGTTTTTCAACTTTACGATGGCGCAAAAGCAAATACACATTCAGTAGAAACCATACTTCAGATTTTGACTTTTGACTTTTTCTGGGCTAGGGATATGCAGCGCGATCCTCCCTCGTGCTGTCAGGCAGCAGCAGCTCCCCATCGTCCATGCGATCACGAGGGTGAACGACCAAACCGGTACATTGAGACCATTCTGAAGCCAACCATTCTGTTTTTCAGTTTCAGTACAGCACCCAATACATGACATGAGAAGTTCAATGCTTTGTTATAGTAGAGGCTTGGTGGTAGATTATTTTGCCCAACTGTAGGCTAATGTAAGTGTTCTGAGCGCATTTAAGGTAGGCGAGGCTAAGCTGTGGTGTTCAGTAGGTTAGGGGTATTAAGTGCATTTTCAACTTACAATGGACTTATTGGGACATAACCCCACTGTAAGTCAAGGAACGTCTTCTGCCCATTTGTTCAAGGCCTTAGAATGTACAACACCAAGAGGGAACCCTAATGTGACCAATGGCCTTTGGGTGATGATGACATATCAACATAGGCTCCTCAGTGTAGGAGACTTACCACTCTGGTGGGCTACGGGGGAGACTGTGCATGTGTGGGGAAGGGGGTCTAGGGGAAATCTCTGCACCTTCTCAATTTTGCTGTGAACCTAAGATAGCTCTAAAAAAAATAAAATCTTGAAATGTTTTAAATAAATAAATGATTGATTAGTAAAGATACCGTTGCCATTGCTTTATTCAAGCAGAAGTAGATGAGTTAGAGAGAGTATATTTCTTCTTTCAGAATTAGATTTACCTTGGACAATGGTCCTCATTCATTCAACCCACAAGTAGTTATTGCATGCCTACTATGTGGCAGGCACTGCTCTAAGCACTGGGGATGCAGCAGGGAGCAAATAAACCAAGACCACCGCGCTTGTGAAACTTACAATCTCATTAGCTATGTGAGGTCATGAAGCGCAACAGAGGAAAATGTCGAGTCGGGGAGGGAGTGAACAGCCCAGTGGTCCATAGGGTGGTCTGGGAAGGGCTCTCTCCTAAGATGACTTTTGAGTAGAGACCTGGAGGATAGAAGGAATGCTTTTCAGGTGGAAGGAGCAGGGAAGGCCGAGGGCAGGACCCCACAGAATGTGCTTAAGGAGGCTGGAGCAGGGTGACGGAGGGCCACAGTGATGGGAGGTGAGATCAGAAGCTTGGGGTGAGCACAGAACGTGCAGGGCCTTGATGTGAGAACTTTGTATTTTACTCTGTGTCATATGGGGAGACACTAGATGGTTTGAGCAGGGAAATGATATGGTCTTGCTTCCATTTTAAAAGGACCATGCTGGCTCCTGGCTCCTACATGGAGAAATAAGCCTTAAGGGGGCAAGTTAGAAATATGGAGACCTTAGTGGGAAGTTTTTTCCAATAGTCTGAGGGGGATGTTGGCTTGGACGAGGCTGATGGTAGTGAGAATTGGTAAAATGCTAGATAAAGTCATTAGGATTTGCCAGTGGGTTGGATGTGAGTACAAGAAAAAGACTGAAGGATGAGCCTTCGGAAAGATGATGTGGCAATTTACCGAGATGAGGAAAACCAGAGAAGGGCTGGTTGGGATGGGGAGTTGGGAAGAAACCAAAAGTTTGATTTTAACTGTGCTTGATTTGAGATCCCTATTAGACATGCAGGGTTGATGTCGAGTCTGGAATTCAGGGGAAACGGCTGGAGTGGTTTGGAGTGGTCAGCATATGGATGGCACTGAACATGGAGGGACTGATGAGACGGCCTAGGGAGTGGATGTAGACGGGGAAGAGTGAGCCATGGGCATCCTAGTGCTTAGAGCTCAGAGATAAAAGGAAGAACGGGCAGTGTACACTCGGAAGGGGTGGCCTGTGACATAGAAGGGAGAACCAGTGGAGAGCAGGGTCTTGGAAGTGGGGAACATGTTTCAAGAATGGACTCAGCAACGATGTCAACCACACTTGGTCAAGATGAGGACTGAGACTTGGTCATTGGATTTGGAGAGTGAAAGTCACTTGTGGCCCCGACCCAGCAGTTTAGATGCAGTGTTAGAGGCAAAAACCTGATTGGAAAGAGACCCAAGAGAGAACAAGAAAAGAGGAGTGAGGACAGCAAGTATAGAAAACTTTTTTTTTTTTTACATCTTTATTGGAGTATAATTGCTTTACAATGGTGTGTTAGTTTCTGCTGTATAACAAAGTGAATCAGCTATACATATACATATGTTCCCATATCTCTTCCCTCTTGCGTCTCCTTCCCTCCCACCTTCCCTATCCCACCCCTCTAGGTGGTCACAGAGCACCGAGTTGATCTCCCTGTGCTATGCGGCTGCTTCCCACTAGCTATCTACCTTACGTTTGGTAGTGTATATATGTCCATGCCTCTCCCTCGCTTTGTCACAGCTCACCCTTCCCCCTCCCCATATCCTCAAGCCCATTCTCTAGTAGGTCTGTGTCTTTATTCCTGTCTTACGCCTAGGTTCTTCATGACATTTTTTTTCTTAGATTCCATATATATGTGTTAGCATACGGTATTTGTCTTTCTCTTTCTGACTTACTTCACTCTGTATGACAGACTCTAGGTCCATCCACCTCACAACAAATAACTCAATTTCGTTTCTTTTTATGGCTGAGTAATATTCCATTGTATATATGTGCCACATCTTCTTTATCCATTCATCCAATGATGGACACTTAGGTTGTTTCCATCTCCGGGCTATTGTAAATAGAGCTGCAATGAATATTTTGGTACATGACTCTTTTTGAATTACGGTTTTCTCAGGGTATATGCCCAGTAGTGGGATTGCTGGGTCATATGGTAGTTCTATTTGTAGTTTTTTAAGGAACCGCCATACTGTTCTCAACAGTGGCTGTACCAATTCACATTCCCACCAGCAGTGCAAGAGGGTTCCCTTTTCTCCACACCCTCTCCAATATTTATTGTTTCCAGATTTTTTGATGATGGCCATTCTGACTGGTGTGAGATGATATCTCACTGTAGTTTTGATTTGCATTTCTCTAATGATTAATGATGATGAGCATTCTTTCATGTGTTTGTTGGCGGTCTGTATATCTTCTTTGGAGAAATGTCTATTTAGATCTTCTGCCCATTTTTGGATTGGGTTGTTTTTTTGTTATTGAGCTGCATGAGCTGCTTATAAATTTTGGAGATTAATCCCTTGTCAGTTGCTTCATTTGCAAATATTTCCTCCCATTCTGAGGGTTGTCTTTTGGTCTTGTTTATGGTTTCTTTGCTGTGCAAAAGCTTTGAAGTTTCATTAGGTCCCATTTGTTTATTTTTGTTTTTATTTCCATTTCTCTAGGAGCTGGGTCAAAAAGGATCTTGCTGTGATTTATGTCACAGAGTGTTCTGCCTATGTTTTCCTCTAAGAGTTTGACAGTTTCTGGCCTTACATTTAGGTCTTTAATCCATTTTGAGCTTATTTTTGTGTATGGTGTTAGGGAGTGTTCTAATCTCATACTTTTACATGTACCTGTCCAGTTTTCCCAGCACCACTTATTGAAGAGGCTGTCCTTTCTCCACTGTACATTCCTGCCTCCTTTATCAAAGATAAGGTGACCATATGTGCGTGGGTTTATCTCTGGGCTTTCTATCCTGTTCCATTGATCTATCTTTCTGTTTTTGTGCCAGTACCATACTGTCTTGATTACTGTAGCTTTGTAGTATAGTCTGAAGTCAGGGAGCCTGATTCCTCCAGCTCTGTTTTTCGATCTCAAGATTGATTTGGCTATTCGGGGTCTTTTGTGTTTCCATACAAATTGTGAAATTTTTTGTTCTAGTTCTGCGAAAAATGCCAGTGGTAGTTTGATAGGGATTGCATTGAATCTGTAGATAGCTTTGGGTAGTAGAGTCATTTTCACAATGTTAATTCTTCCAATCCAAGAACATGGTATATCTCTCCATCTCTTTGTATCATCTTTAATTTCTTTCATCAGTGTCTTATAATTTTCTACATACAGGTCTTTTGTCTCCTTAGGTAGGTTTATTCCTAGGTATTTTATTCTTTTTGTTGCAATGGTAAATGGGAGTGTTTTCTTGATTTCACTTTCAGATTTTTCATCATTAGTGTATAGGAATGCCAGAGATTTCTGTGCATTAATTTTGTATCCTGCTACTTTACCAAATTCATTGATTAGCTCTAGTAGTTTTCTGGTAGCATCTTTAGGATTCTCTATGTATAGTATCATGTCATCCACAAACAGTGACAGCTTTACTTCTTCTTTTCCAATTTGGATTCCTTTTATTTCCTTTTCTTCTCTGATTGCTGTGGCTAAAACTTCCAAAACTATGTTGAATAAGAGTGGTGAGAGTGGGCAGTCTTGTCTTGTTCCTGATATTAGTAGAAATGCTTTCAGTTTTTCACCATTGAGGACGATGTTGGCTGTGGGTTTGTCATATATGGCCTTTATTATGTTCAGGAAAGTTCCCTCTATGCCTACTTTCTGCAGGGTTTTTATCATAAATGGGTGTTGAATTTTGTCGAAAGCTTTGTCTGCATCTATTGAGATGACCATATGGTTTTTCTCCTTCAATTTGTTAATATGGTGTATCACATTGATTTGTGTATATTGAAGAATCCTTGCATTCCTGGAATAAACCCCACTTGATCGTGGTGTATGATCCTCTTAATGTGCTGTTGGATTCTGTTTGCTAGTATTTTGTTGAGGATTTTTGCATCTATGTTCATCAGTGATATTGGCCTGTAGTTTTCTTTCTTTGTGACATCCTTGTCTGGCTTTGGGATCAGGGTGATGGTGGCCTCGTAGAATAAGTTTGGGAGTGTTCCTCCCTCTGCTATATTTTGGAAGAGCTTGAGAAGGATAGGTGTTAGCTCTTCTCGAAATGTTTGATAGAATTCGCCTGTGAAGCCATCTGGTCCTGGGCTTTTGTTTGTTGGAAGGTTTTTAATCACAGTTTCAATTTCAGTGCTTGTGATTGGTCTGTTCATATTTTCCATTTCTTCCTGATTCAGTCTTGGCAGGTTGTGCATTTCTAAGAATTTGTCCATTTCTTCCAGGTTGTCCATTTTATTGGCATAGAGTTGCTTGTAGTAATCTCTCATGATCTTTTGTATTTCTGCAGTGTCAGTTGTTACTTCTCCTTTTCCATTTCTAATTTTATTGATTTGAGTTTTCTTCCTGTTTTTCTTGATGAGTCTGGCTAATGGTTTATGAATTTTGTTTATGTTCTCAAAGAACCAGCTTTTAGTTTTATTGATCTTTGCTATCGTTTGCTTCATTTCTTTTTCATTTATTTCTGATCTGATCTTTATGATTCCTTTCCTTCTGCTAACTTTGGGGTTTTTTTGTTCTTCTTTCTCTAATTACTTTAGGTGCAAGGTTAGGTTGTTTATTCGAGATGTTTCCTGTTTCTTAAGGTAGGACTGTATTGCTATAAACTTCCCTCTTAGAACTGCTTTTGCTGCATCCAATAGGTTTTGGGTCGTCGTGTCTCCATTGTCATTTGTTTCTAGGTATTTTTTGATTTCCTCTTTGATTTCTTCAGTGATCACTTCGTTATTAAGTAGTGTATTGTGTAGCCCCCACGTGTTTGTATTTTTTACAGATCTTTTCCTGTAATTGATATCTAGTCTCATAGCGTTGTGGTCAGAAAAGATACAATTTCAAGTTTCTTAAATTTACCAAGGCTTGATCTGTGACCCAAGATATGATCTATCCTGCAGAATGTTCCATGAGCACTTGAGAAAAATGTGTATTCTGTTGTTTTTGGATGGAATGTCCTATAAATATCAATTAAGTCCATCTTGTTTAATGTATCATTTAAAGCTTGTGTTTCCTTATTTATTTTTATTTTGGATGATCTGTCCATTGGTGAAAGTGGGGTGTTAAAGTCCCCTACTATGAATTTGTTACTGTCGATTTCCCCTTTTATGGCTGTTAGTATTTGCCTTATGTATTGAGGTGCTCCTATGTTGGGTGCATAAATATTTACAATTGTTATATCTTCTTCTCAGATCAATCCCTTGATCATTATGTAGTGTCCTTCTTTGTCACTTCTAATAGTCTTTATTTTAAGGTCTATTTTGTCTGATATGAGAATTGCTACTCCAGCTTTCTTTGGGTTTCCATTTGCATGGAATATCTTTTTCCATCCCTTCACTTTCAGTCTGTATGTGTCTCTAGATCTGAAGTGGGTCTCTTGTAGACAGCATATATATGGGTCTTGTTTTTGTATCCATTCAGCCAGTCTGTGTCTTTTGGTGGGAGCATTTAATCCATTTACATTTAAGGTAATTATCGATATGTATGTTCCTATTCCCATTTTCTTAATTGTTTTGGGTTTGTTATTGTAGGTCTTTTCCTTCTCTTGTGTTTCTTGCCTAGAGAAGATCCTTTAGCATTTGTTGTAAAGCTGGTTTGGTGGTGCTGAACTCTCTCAGCTTTTGCTTGTCTGTAAAGGTTTTAATTTCTCCATCAAATCTGAATGAGATCCTTGCTGGTTAGAGTAATCTTGGTTGCAGGTTTTTCTCCTTCATCACTTTAAATATGTCCTGCCACTCCCTTCTAGCTTGCAGAGCTTCTGCTGAAAGTTCAGCTGTTAACCTTATGGGGATTCCCTTGTGTGTTATTTGTTGTTCTTCCTTTGCTGCTTTTAATATGTTTTCTTTGTATTTAATTTTTGACAGTTTGATTAATCTGTGTCTTGGCGTGTTTCTCCTTGGATTTATCCTGTATGGGACTCTCTGTGCTTCCTGGACTTGATTAACTATTTCCTTTCCCATATTAAGGAAGTTGTCACCTATAATCTCTTCAAATATATTCTCAGTCCCTTTCTTTTTCTCTTCTTCTTCTGGAACCCCTATAATTCGAATGTTGGTGCGTTTAATGTTGTCCCAGAGGTCTCTGAGACTGTCCTCAGTTCTTTTCATTCTTTTTTCTTTATTCTGCTCTGCAGTAGTTATTTCCACTATTTTATCTTCCAGGTGACTTATCCATTCTTCTGCCTCAGTTATTCTGCTATTGATCCCTTCTAGAGTATTTTTAATTTCATTTATTGTGTTGTTCATCATTGCTTGTTTCATCTTTAGTTCTTCTAGGTCCTTGTTAAATGTTTCTTGCATTTTGTCTATTCTATTTCCAAGATTTTGGATCATCTTTACTATCATTATTCTGAATTCTTTTTCAGGTAGACTGCCTATCCCCTCTTCATTTGTTAGGTCTGGTGGGTTTTTATCTTGCTCCTTCGTCTGCTGTGTGTTTTTCTGTCTTCTCATTTTGCTTATCTTACTGTGTTTGGGGTCTCCTTTTTGCAGGCTGCAGGTTCGTAGTTCCCGTTGTTTTTGGTGTCTGTCCCCAGTGGCTAGGGTTGGTTCAGTGGGTTGTGTAGGCTTCCTGGTGTAGGGGACTAGTGCCTGTGTTCTGGTGGATGAGGCTGGATCTTGTCTTTCTGGTGGGCAGGTCCACGTCTAGTGGTGTGTTTTGGGGTGTCTGTGGACTTATTATGATTTTAGGCAGCCTCTCTGCTAATGGGTGGGGTTGTGTTCCTGTCTTGCTAGTTGTTTGGCATAGGATGTCCAGCACTGTAGCTTGCTGGTCGTTGAGTGAAGCTGGGTGCTGGTGTTGAGATGGAGATCTCTGGGAGATTTTCGCTGTTTGATATTACGTGGAGCTGGGAGGTCTCTTGTGGACCAGTGTCCTGAAGTTGGCTCTCCCACCTCAGAGGCACAGCACTGACTCCTGGCTGCAGCACCAAGAGCCTTTCATTCACACGGCTCAGAATAAAAGGGAGAAAAAGAAGAAAGAAAGAAAGAAAGGAAGGAAGGAAGGAAGGAAGGAAGGAAGGAAGGAAGGAAGGGAAGGAAGGAAGGAAGGAAGGAAGGAAGGAAAGGAAGGAAGGAAGGAAGGAAGGAAGGAGGAGGATAAAAGAAAAGAAAATAAAGTAAGATAAAATAAAAAGTTATTAAAATAAAAAATAATTATTAAGAAAAAAAATTTTTTTAAGTAAAAATAAAACAGCAAAAAAAACCGGACAGATAGAACCTTAGGACAAATGGTGAAAGCAAAGCTATACAGACAAAATCTCACACAGAAGCATACACATACACACAAAAAGAGGAAAAGGGGAAAATATCATAAATCTTGCTCTCAAAGTCCACCTCCTTAATTTGGGATGATTCGTTGTCTATTCATGTATTCCACAGATGCAGGTTCATCAAGTTGATTGTGGAGATTTAATCCGCTGCTTCTGAGGCTGCTGGGAGGGATTTCCCTTTCTCTTCTTTGTTCTCACAGCTCCCGGGGCTCAGCTTTGGATTTGGCCCCGCCTCTGCGTGTAGGTCGCTGGAGGGCGTCTGTTTTTTGCTCAGACAGGACGGGGTTAAAGGAGAAGCTGATTCGGGGGCTCTGGCTCACTCAGGCCGGGGGAGGGAGGGGCACGGAGTGCGGGGCGGGCCTGCGGCGGCAGAGGGCGACGTGACGTTGCACCAGCCTGAGGCGCGCCGTTCCCGGGGGAGTTGTCCCTGGATCCCGGGACCCTGGCGGTGGCGGGCTGCACAGGCTCCCGGGAGGGGGGTGTGGAGAGTGACCTGTGCTCGCACACAGGCGTCTTGGTGGCGGCAGCAGCCTTAGCGTCTCCTGCCCGTCTCTGGGGTCCGCGCTTTTAGCCGCGGCTCGCGCCCGTCTCTGGAGCTCCTTTAAGCGGCGCTCTGAATCCCCTCTCCTCGCGCACCAGGAAACAAAGAGGGAAGAATAAGTCTCTTGCCTCTTCGGCAGGTCCAGACTTTTCCCCGGACTCCCTCCCGGCTAGCCGTGGCGCATTAACCTAGAAAACTCTTTTGAAGAGGTTCACCACCAAGGAGCGCAAAGAAATGGGGTGGTAACTAGAGAGAGGTCTAGGGTTAATGTAAGGTATTTGGTTTTTCCTTGGTTTTGTTTTGTTTTGTTTTAAGATGGATGATAAATGACTTAATAGAGAGAGAAGAAATGACAATGCCAGACAGAGGGAACTATTCCCAACACTGTCTCTGGGTGAGTGAGAGAGGAGAGTTTCAGCGCATAGCAAGAGATAGTGTTCGTATTTTGAGCACAGGATAATTCCTCTCCTGCAACAGCGGAGATGCCTGGGAGTTTCTTTTCAACTTTTTGCCATAAGGTGGCAGTAGACAGCTTCGTATAAACCCAACGAGCCCTAGAGAACACCTCTGGGAAAATGGCAAAAGCTGAAGCCAATTTTAAAAAAATGTAAGACTCGCTCTGAAGGAGCACACTGCCCTCCAGCCTTCCAGCTTCTTGAATAGCATCTTCTCGGTCAGCCCTTCCCTGTCCAGTCTCGCCCTAAGTAGGTCCTCAAGGCTTTCTGGAGGAGGTGATACCCAATCAGACCCAAGGATGCGTGGTGCTCTCCGGGGAAGAGCACGGGGGAGGGTAAGTGCCAGGCGGTTACTCAGGCAACTGCAACTGGGACTGATCTGAGAAGCAGGCTGAGGGCAGAAAGAGTAGGATGGTGGCAGGAATCTAGCCAAGAGATGCTTGCCCACCCTCCCCCCCACCCCTGGGACTAGAGCAGGGTGGTAAATATAGAAAGGACAGGAGGGCTTAACACATACTTAGGAGGTAATAGGAAAGGGACACCTGGAGACTGGCTCTCAGGTCTCTATTGTGGGTGAACAGGAGGACGCTGGCGTGAAAAGGATGCAGACGACCAGAACGGGGGAGGCGGAGCCAATTTAGAGGAAAGGTGACAAGCATGGTTTGGGACAGTGGGGTCTGAAATATGTGGAGAGTATTCAGGGAAGATGTGCAATTTTACACATAAACATGGTGCCTGGAAGAGAGGGCTAGGCGGAACTCAGTAATTATTGTGAACATAGTTAAAATACAAGAGAACTGGTTACTGCCAACGTAGTTAAAACCTAAGAATAAGTGACATCTGTTGGGCAGAGCCTATGTAATAAGAAGGAACGTCAACACTGAGAACAATCAATATTTAAGGATGAGCAGAGGACGAAAATCTCTCCAGAAGGAGAGTGTGGAGTGGGGATCCAGGCCGTAGTGAGTTTCAGAAAGGGAGGCTGTATTCGTCTGCTAGGGCTGCCATAACAAAGTACCACACACTGGGTGGCTGAAACAATAGAAATTTGTTTTCTCATGTTTCTAGAAGCTAGAAGTCCAAAATCAAGGGGGTGGCAGAGTTGGTTTCATCTGACGCCTCCTTGGCTTGTAGACAGCCGCCTTCTCCCTGTGTCTTTACGTGGTCTTCCCTCTGTGTCTGCATCCTAATTTCCTTTTCTTATAAAGACACCAGTCATCTTGGGTTAGGGCTCACCTTCATGACCCCCTTTTTTTTAATTTTTAAAAAATTTCTATTGGAGTATAGTTGATTTACAAGGTTGTGTTCTTTTCTGGTGTAAAGTGAATCAGTTATACATACACATATATCCATTTTTAAATGCCTCTTAAAAGTTCTTGTCTCCAAATAAATAAGTCACCATCTGAAGCACTAAGGGTTAGTACTTCAGTGTATGAATTTGGGGGGGACACAATTCAGACCATCACGGTGGGTATGATAGAGTCAAACACAGCACAGAGACCCAGTAATTTAAAGATGCATAGTGTCCTTTGGGTTTGGTGATGCAGAAATCATGGTTGACCTCAGTGGTGCTTGCTAAAACCAGATGACAGTGGGTTATGGGAAGTTCTTCAATGGAAACCAATACTCTTTGGAGAAAAGTGGATAAAGGCATATCCCTAGAGAGTTTGGAAGAGGAACTATTAATATCTCTGCCCACTTCTTTCATTTGGGAAGCAAGGTATTGATATAAGGATATTGGGTACCAAATAATTGAAATATTATGAATACTATGATCTCTAGAGTAGAATAATTTCATTTATTGAGCACTTATTATGTGCTAGAAAAATTCATTTTAATCCTCACAACAAATCTATGAGGTTGTGTTTGTTACCTTCATTAACAAGTTGAGGAACTGAGGCTTTGGGAGTTTAAGCAATTTGCCCATGAGGACACCATTTCAGATGGCCTAGCTGGGTCTCAGAGCTGTTTGAAAGCTCCAAAACCCTCGTCCTTACCCACTTCGTTATATTGACTGTATTTAAAATAGACGGCAAATTTGAGACAGGTTATATACTAAAAGTTTGTAAGTCATTTGCTTAGATCTTAGAATACATTTTCCCATGGAAATGTGATTGGTAGTGACTGGGTTCCCACCAGCCCACAAATGTATGTTTAAAGTATAATGTATGAAAAGATGTTTTTTATAAACTACCAACAAAAGAAACATCTATGGCCTTCTGCCATACTAATGATTAAATAAAACAGCAAAACAAGAATATCGCTGAGTAAGAAGTTTTTACAAGTTATCTTAAGTGGTAGGACTTGAAAATGTCAATTAGGAAGTAAGGAGGAGAAGATTCTGGAGCGTTTTGTTTTTGAACATTTGGATTTAAAACCCAATTTATCTTTATCGTGTCCAATTTACTTCAAACATGGTTTCCCTCCACTTTCCTGAATTCAAGTCATTCATTCGCCACGATTGGGGAGTTTCTTAACGAATAAATGTAATTTTAAGATGGTTAGAAATTTTTCTTGAAAATTAGTTCATATTTGTCAAATTTAGAATAGTGCCTGGCATAAAGTAATTAGGTTATAAGTGCCGAGTACTCTTCTAGGTTCTTTGAATGTACTATATTAACTCATTTAATCCTTCTTAACAATGCTACTGTTGCCCCTGGCTTATATTGGGGGAAATGGGGCCCCAGAGAGACAAGGAACTTTCCCAAGGTAACACAGGTAGCCAATGGCAGAGCTAGAGTTCAAACCCAGATTTTTAATGCCTTTAAATGGTAGGAAAGAGGCTAACGAAGATGTGTGTATCCATTTGTGAAGGTTAGTTTTACGTGTCAACTTGGCTAGGCTAAGGTATCCATTTGTTTGGGCAAACACCAGTTGAGATGTTGCCATAAAGGGTTTTTTTTTTTTTTTTTAGATGTGACTTACATTTAAATTAGTAGACTTTGGGGAATTCCCTGGCAGTCCAGTGGTTAGGACTCACGCTTTTACTGCAGTGGCCCGGGTTCAATCCCTGGTCAGGGAACTAAAATCCCACAAGCCATGTGGCACAGCCAAAAAAAAAAATTTACATCAGTAGACTTAGGATAAAGCAGATTACCCTCCCTAACGTGGGTGGGCCTCTTCTAACCAGTTGAAGGCCTTGAGAGCAAAGACTGAGGTTCCCTAGAAGCTGCCTCTAGACTGCAACAGAGGAATTCTACCTGAGTTTCCAGCCTTCAGACTCAAGACTGCATCCACTCTTGTGCATTTCCAGCCAGCCTGCCCAGCAGCTTTCAGACTTGCTAGCACCAAAAACCTGTAGAAGCCAATTCCTTAAAATAAATAAATCTCTCTCTCTCTCACATTATACCTCCCTCCTAGTGGTCTGTTTCTCTGTTGTCTAGCCTGAGCACCCTGATAGCACACAGGTCATAAATATTGCCCAAGGTCAGCAATAAAGCTGTGAGAGTGAGAGGCAGACACGAAAGGGAAAGCTCAGCATGTGCGGCTCCCCTGCCTCAGGGGAGGACTCACGGGGAAGGGCTCCCATTGGCTCACGTTGGACTTCGACCCAGACAGCCTGGCTTCCGCAACGATGGCTTCTCTTGTTGCGGAGCACAGGCTTCAGTAGTGGCACGTGGGCTCAGTAGTTGCAGCACACGGGCTCTAGAGAGCACGCTCGGTAGTTGTGGCACGTGGGCTCAGTAGTTGTGGCTCGCGGGCTCTAAAGCACAGGCTCAGTAGTTGTGGCGCACGGGCTTAGCTGCTCCGCAGCATGTGAGATCTTCCCGGACCAGGGCTCGAACCCGTGTCCTCTGAATTGACATGCGGATTCTTAACCACTGCGCCACCAGGGAAGCCCCTACTTTCATCTTTATTCCTTCCTCCCTCATGATTTTTGTCAGCTTCTTTGATATAATTTCTATACAATAAAATTCATCAATTTTAAGTATCCAGTGTGATGAGGTTTGACAATTGTACAGTCATGGTACCAATCACCACGCTCATGCCACAGCACGTTTCCAGCTCTCCCAAAAGCTCCCTCGTGCCCCTCTGCAGTCAATCCCCACCCCACTCCTGGCAAGCACTCTGCTTTCTGTCACTGTAGTTTTGCTTTGTAGAGAATTTCATATAGTGGAATCGTACAGTACGTACTCCTTTCCACCTAAGCTGCTTTCACTTAGCATTATACGTTTGAGCTTCATCCATATGGTCGCTTGTGTCAATACTCCCTTCAGTTTGCTGAGTGCTCTTCCAGTGTCTATAGATGTACTAAATTTGGGTGCCATTTACCAGTGGCACGTTTGGATTGACTCCAATTTTTGTCTACTGCGTAAAGTTACTATGAGCGGTCAAGTACAGGCCTTTGTCTGGACATACGTTTTCAGTCTTCTGGGTCAATACCCTAGAAGTGGGATTGCTGGATCATGTGGTAAGTGTATATTTAACTTTGTAAGAAACCGCCAGACTGTGTTTCCAAAGTGGCTGTATATGATTTTTAACTTACAAGAGGAAGGGGGAAAAGAAGAGCTATATCTTGCTATTGTTTAGGAAAGATCAAGCCCCCATTAAAGGAGGAAAAGCAGTTTGGGATTAACAGTGGGGTCTTCTATGTGCTATTCCTTCCCAGGGATCACAAAATCCAGAGGTGACTGTACCTTGATTTCTGCAAATTAACATAACGCGAGATGGAATGACTACGCTCAGACCTCAAATTCAAGTACACCAGAGAAAACGGATTCTGAAGTCTTTCTTTAGATCAAATTCATTTTGACTTGGTGCCCACATTCCCTGGGCTGGAGGGGAACTTGACCTCTATCCCTAGTAGGGCGCTCTTCCTGTCTACAGGGAAGTGAAAAGGTGGCAGGTCTTCGCTGGACCAAGGCAATGGGATGGGTCCTGCAGTGCTTGGTCACCAGCACCTCTGGGACAGCGAGTGACCAGTCTTCAGGTCACCTGACTGCACTGGAGAGTCACTAGGCTATTTCTGCTAATCTTAGAGGACTGATGACAGGAAGCCCCTGTTGGTCTAAGCAGATTCCAGATGTCAAGCGCCCTAATGCGCCTACGAAATTCTTGGGGCACGGGGACATTTGACAAGGCTGGGGATACTGTAGCCTGTTCCCCTCTGAGACGTTGCCGTCCCTGAGAGCAGGACACAGTTCCCAAAGAGGTTTGTAAATGAAAAGCAGAAAGAAAATTTCTGGGCGATCAGGTCTCCCTTCCACCCAAGTAACCTCTAGCTACTTGGAGAGGAGAAAGAAAGCCACAAGGAAGGGAAACAAATACTACAAAACATCCTGCCAGAGTATCGTTTGTTAACATGGTTCATAGTAATTCCTGTTTTTAAAAGATGACAAAATGAACACACAAAACTACTAGAAATACTGTTGCCAAATGAAAAAGGATTAACCTTTTTCTCACATTCTGCCTTCGAGATGAAGACACGTTTTAGGAGACGCCCCGCCCCGCCGAGTGGCCTTCAAATCGCTCCCCCAGAATCAGCCAGCTTCCTCAACCAGGCCTGGTGGAAGCCGAGGGGGGAGGCGAAGGCAGGCAGCCCCTCCTCAGAGCAGGGTGGGGTCATGTCCACGGCCACAGCAGACCGGGTGGGGCTACGGGGCTTCTCTCAATAGACTCGTCCTTTTAATCTCAGATGTTCAGCTTTTCCATGCAACAGAGAGTAGAAGCCAGACTCAGATGGAGACGATGAGGAAACTACAGGTACCAGGATGGTGAGGCTGCGTCGTGCGGTGCAGGAGGCTAATCCAACTCCACGCCCACGGCGATGACTGGGACTCATGCAGGTGAGACTATCTCAATGGACAGTCGCTACGTATCTCTGCCAACCATGGTGGGTGGACGGCAGTGGGACCCCCCCTGGCCAAAGCGCTGGGTGTCATCCGCTGGAGCATCTGACTCCACTCAACCTGCTCGTGGTGAGGGAACCATCACCTCCATTTTGCCACAACCAGTGACAGTGCCCAGAGCTCAACCCCAGAATCACCCAGGGACTCACCAGCTCATCCCAGCAGATGCGTCCTTCCTCCTGGCACACCCTCTTCTCCTGGCTTCGTGATATGACCTGGTTTTCTGCCTTGTCTCTGGCCACTCTTCTCCCTTGCTGGCTCCCACCCCTACCAGACCTCTCAGTGGCGGCGTCTGTGCAGCTCAGCCCTCCCCCTCCACTGTCCTGACAGCCTCGTGTGCAGGTCACCTGCTGGGGGCACCGTCTTCTCCTGAGCAGCCTCTCTTCTGCCGCTCTACAGTTTGGATATCACCTGTAATGATCTGTCCGGGTCTCACGTGCTCATTCCTCCCAGATACCGTTTCTGGGAGGGCGGAGTTAGGCGTGGCTGGGCAATAGGACAGAGCTGCTCAGCTGTGTCTTGGATACTCATTTCTTACCTCGATTAACAATCAGCTCTTTCCTTTGTTTATTGCAGCTGGGGATTTTTGCAGACTCTTATTATCCTTTGGTTGTTCACACTACTAGGTTTTAGAGGAAGGTTTTAAGATTGATTGAAATCGACAGAGGGAAGTCCGAAGGTCAGAAATCCAATGAACGTTTTTTTTGTTTTGTTTTAAAATCTCATTAGAAGAAGTATATGTTTCTGTTGTATCACAACAAGCCTATCTATAATTTTCCTTTCCAGCCCTTATCACAGCTTATATTTATTATATGTATGTATTTGGGAAGTTATGTTTTAATTTCTTCTCCATCAGAAACTCCATCAAGGACCTACTGTATAGCACAGGGAACTATACTCAGTATTTTGTAATAGCCTATAAGGGAAAAGAATCTGAAAAAGAATATATATGTATATAACTGAATCGCTGTGCTGTACACCGGGAATTAACACGACATTGTATATCAACTATACGTCAACTAAAAAAAACCCAAAAACTCCATGAAGGCAAGTACTATATCTGCCTTGTGGCCTCAGTCATTATCAAACTGCCTGACATATGACAGGAGCGCATGAAGTATCTGCTGGGTGAATGAATTATTTAATCAGCCAATCAGTCAATCAATCTACGACTCGGGCCAGGTTATCCCTTCTCACTCACTCACAGTAACAGTCAGTCACGCCCCCTACTCTGACTCTGGGGAGTCTGTGTCAAGTTAGCCTTGACGGGCCTATTTGAATAATAAGTACTTATGGTAGGCTGGATACCCTGCCACAGGCCAAGGTGAATGGATTTAAAGTTTGAATCCTTCATGTCTTTCTGTCCCCATGCAGCTTACAAACTAAGCGACAGCAGCTAATAAGTGCTAGATTAAAAATACAGGCCGAAATACACTGTAGTACCCACAGGGAACGGGGTACGATTTGGCCTTAGAAAGGAAAGGAATTCCAACAGATGCCACAACACAGACGAACCTTGAGGACGTTACGCTAAATGAGCCAGACGCAAGGGATAAACACTGTATGTTTCCACTTAAATTGGGGACCCAGAGTAGTCAAATTCAAAGACAGAAAGTAGAATGGTGGTTGGCAGAGGGTGAGGGGAGGGGGGCACGGGGAGTTATTTTTAATGGGTATAGAGTTTCAGTCTTGCAAGATGAAAACAGTGCTGAAGATGGATGGCGGTATGGTTGCCCAGCAACGTGAATACACTTATGCCACTGCACGGTACACTTAAAACTGGTTACAACAGTAACATTTATATTTTACCACAATTAATAAAAAGCATAGCCCAAATGCTGTGGGAGCTCAGAGGAAAGGCTTCCGTGCCTCCCAAGAGGGTTCTGATGCCAGGTGCTAAGCCTAGTAGAGTCTTAACTAAGATCACGTGGGGGAGGGGGGCTTATGAGATTAATGAAAGATGGCGTAAAACGAGAAGGAAAATGTCTTCAAGTGTTTTTCGTGTGAAAGGACGTTTGGAAGCTCTCCCTGAGCAGGCTTCCAGCTTCTGCACGGCAATCTCAAATCTGCTCTTGTGTCTGGGCCACCACCTCCATTTCAACGGGGATCCCAGGACTCCTCAGTTGTCAAGGGAGTCACCAGGCAGGACAGAGCTGCTCAATTACATGAGCTGCTTCCAAATCATGGGGTGTGGATTTTTCCCCCCATTTTTAAAAAGCAAATTTCATTACTGCCAATTCCAATCAGCACTTAACCACACAATGATCTCAAATATCCCAACTGTTCCAAAAGGATGGAAACATTGACCCTGTACGGAGTTACGCGGCTCTGAGGCAAATGGGAAACACCGAATAAGGGATGCGTCAAGGGGAGTGATGGAGGCCTTGTGGGTCCCTTTATGAGAGCCAGGCTGTGGTGGGAAGCGTTATTTAGAGTCATCTCCGCGGAGCCTGATAAACGCCGCTCTTACCTATCATCTCTTTTTGGCTTCCTCTCTCCCCCACCCGGCATGGGCCGTGGTTAGTTCCACCAAGATGGTTCTGGGTTTCCACAGCCGCAGGAGCTGGAGTACCCTGGTTAAAGGGGCTGCCCCACTGGCGTGAACCACCAACACAGCTCGGTCACTCTGGACGCTTCTCACAGCGAGGGAGCCGAAAGCCATCAGCGCCGATGGTTGCGTCTGATTCCACAGCACTCCAGTGACGGGATTCCCTTTTAGCTCGTTTTGAGCGTTCAATGCCTCAAAAATACAATAAAAATTTCCTTCTAAGGCGCTCAGTCCTATTAAGAAGCACAAAAGAAGCCACAGATTTACAACCTGATCGATTTCTTTAGATATAAAATCAACGTTATCATCTTTACTGAACTGGAGGTCTCTTTTTTCTCCGTTTTTAATACATCTAGGATAAAATCTGAGCACTTACCACTTTTCGTAACGGAGCAAAGGCTCCCTGTCTGCCTCGCATAAAAGCCAACACTACGGCACCGGCTCTTGAGAAAAGAGCCTTCTTGTAAGCTTGGCCAACAACACGCTTAAATCCGTCTCCGTGACCCAGCGCCTGGGGCGAAATTTAAGGAGATAGGGGAATTTCAAACTTGGAAGCTGATTGGTTAGTTTTCAATCATTCCATATAAGGTCCTCATGCTGTTGGAAGCCAGGTTTTCCTTATTGAAGGACCTCTTGCTTTGTAAAGGGCTCCAGTGGCAACGCTTCTTTCCTTTGAGTTCCAGGAACTGAAGGTTCTTGGTTCCTGAGTTCCCGTCTTGCACATGTGCAGTGCTGTCTCTAAAATAACTCGAGGTTTGATTAATCAACCTATTTAAGGAGCCAAGAACCGTTTAAGCTGGGCAATGTTTTACATGTTGTTTCACTTTTACATGGGAAAAAGCTTTTTTAGAAAAAATTTATTTTATTGAAGTATAGTTGATTTACAGTGTTGTGTTAATTTCTACTATAAAGCAACGTGATTCAGTGATACATATATATTCATCTTTTATCAAATGAAAAAAAGCTGGAAGGTTTGTTTCCCTCCTGTCTTTCCTTTGCCATTTGTGGCGCAGCAATCTTGGAGGTGCTGGGATCAGGGAGACAAGAAGGCAGCAGGCAGAGAAGAACCAAGCCTTCTAAGACTCTGCTGGTGATTGGCCTGTTTTTAAATAATTAGGAGACAGAGTACTCTTCCCACAAACCATCTCAGTATTGCCGAAAATAGCCAACCATTACCGTTCTTGATTAATGACTATCTCATCCGCCAAATATGGTACAGCACTCTAAGTGGGCGAGCAGCCCGCCATGGTTCATTGAAAATATGTTTTTAAAATAGGTGATCCCTGTTTCATTTGATGCTGGATCCGTGGATGAGGAATTGAAGTACCACGAGTTACCACACAGCCAAGGGGTACCCCAGAAGTTCGCACAACCTGAGCTGCCCCAAAGACTGTTGTGCTCTACAGCTCCCCAGCCAGCCTGGCAGGATGTCTGGGCATTGGAAGAAATGAGTGTACATTAATTTGTCCAAATCCCATTGTTTTTAACAAATGCTTTTATCTGTGCATATGGGAATTCCGTTGTTCTAATAACCCAGGAACTTCTGAAAGAATACCTGGGTCAGGTGACTGAGCAACTCCAACTCTTGTGAGTTTCAGCTGCTCCTTGGAGATCTTTTCCTTCAAGTATCAATGCCTCCACCACTAGTGTCTGCTGCTCCTAGACCACCCAGATCCTTGCTTACTCTTAGCATAGCTGAGACGGGATGGTAAGAAATTTTTAAAAGATTATAATACAACATAGGGTCAAACAAAAGAGAACGTATAATTAGCAGAAAAACAGTTCAGCTTCAGGTAGAAAAACAGAGAGTGGAGTGAAGGTTACCAAGGGCGACGGGGTGGGGGAAATGGGGGGATATTGGTCAAAGGGTACAAGCTTCCAGTTATAAGATTAACAGGTTCTGGGGATCTAATGTGCAGCCCCGTGATTATAGCTAATAACACTGAAATACACTTGAAATTTGCTAAAAGAGTAAATCTTAAATGCTCTCACTACAGAAACGAAATGGTAATTATTTGAGGGGATGGAGGTATGAGCCAGCGCTATGGTGGTATCCTTTTGCAATACATAAATGTATCAAATCAACACACTGTACACCTTAAACTTACACAACGTTACATGTCAATTATACCTCAATAGAGCTCGTAAAATATTTTTTTAATTTTTAAATTAAAAAAATTTTAAATGTTGGGTTAACCAAAAAGTTCATTCGGGGGCTTCCCTGGTGGCGCAGTGGTTGAGAGTCCGCCTGCCGATGCAAGGGACGCGCGTTCGTGCCCCGGTCCGGGAAGATCCCAGATGCCGCGGAGCGGCTGGGCCCGTGAGCCATGGCCGCTGAGGCTGCGTGTCTGGAGCCTGTGCTCCGCAGCGGGAGAGGCCACAACAGAGAGAGGCCCGCGTACCGCAAAAAAAAAAAAAAAAAAGTTCATTCGGGTTTTTCCATAACATCTTATAGAGGTAAGGACATTTTATCTCACGTATTAAGAAGTCCAGGTGTGGGGCTCTCCCAGGGTTAGTTTATTCAGTCTCAACAACGTCATCAGGAACCAAAGTTCTCCCCACGCTGCAGTCTTCAGCCTGTTGGCTCCTCTTCTTCTGTTGATTCCACTCGTGATCAGAAATGGTTACCAGAGCCAAGCATCACACTTCACACAGCCATGTGTTGAGGTAAAAAGTGGATTTTTTCCCCCCCAAGATATCTCTTTTTAGAAGCAAGGAAAGCCTTTCCCAGGAAGCCCCCAGGGAACTGACTCTCATGTACCGTTGGCCAGAACCTGTGTCACATTTTCAGTCCTAAACCAATCACTGGAAAGAGGGATGAGATCACATGACTAGCTTAGACCAATGAGGATTTACCTCTGAGCTCAGGGAGGCCCTATCCCTGAGCACATGGGCTCTGTAAGCAAGAGAGAAAGGGTAAGGGATGGATTTAGATATGCAACAAATGGTGTCTGCGAAGTGACCTTAATGATCTCTAAGGGTCTTTGCAGCTCCAACACCCAGTCACTATGTGAAAAAGCAACATGAAATCCTGGCTAAGTAGTGCTCCTTATTTCTAATGTAAGATGTCAGAGGATTTCTCTCTTTACACAAGGCTCAGATCTTCAACCAAGAATTTCAAAGTCATCAGATTCATTCAGGAGCCCAGTCCAGGACTGGTACTTAGCTCTATACTAAAAAAGGACACAGAGGCACTAAATAGGGTAACCGAGGATGGGCTGTGGTAACAAATTAATCCTGAACTATCAGTAACTTAACATAATGAAAATTTAGTTCTTCCTCACGGGGCACGTCCAATGTGGTTCAGTAGAAGGCTCTGCAGTCACTCAGGAACCCAGGCTGACGGAGGCTGTACCATCTTGTGATGCCACCATATTAACATAGCTTCAGCGTTTAATGGGACATGGAATATTCACACCTGCTCATAAGTGCCTCTGATTGGAAGTGACACTTGTTCCCTCTGCTTACAGCCCATTGGCCAGAACTGGTGATATGGTGCTAGCAAACCTGTGAGCTATCGGGGAAGTCTTCCCACATGCCCAGGAAGTAGAGGAAAATCCTGTATGATGAGCACAGCCATCATACACACTTTCTATCGTATACACTTTCCTTCTCTAATCATCAGAATCTGGACACTTTACCTGAGCATTTCTAGGTTCTAGTTCTACACCGACAACTGAATTGCCTTTTAGCTTTTTTTTGCCAATCAGCCTTTCAGCTAAGATCAAATGTCTACATTGAGATCTGCCATTGGAATTATCAATGATTTTGTATTTATACCTGATGACTTAATTTTTAAAGCAAAAAAAAGAAAAGAAACAAGAAAGAATGAAGGAATGAAAGAACTCCTTCAGTTTCATTTGCATGTTGTTTTTTTCAAGTCACGAACATACCATGTGAGTAGATGACCAAAATAAATGAGCAGCAAACTGTGAAGCTGCAGTATCCATGAACAGTCTAGGACTGTAGTCAAATAATTGTATATTAAATAAGTCTAAGTTGACATATTCAAATACAAGTAGTATTCGGCTCCATAGTAATAAGGCATAAAGCGTGGGCAGTCCATGTAATTATAACTCATATTAATTCTAGGCAAACGGGGTTCTGAAACCAAGTCTCTGACACCATCTGGGTGTCCTGCAGCACAGTTCTGACGCTGACTACCTGGGGTGAGCATCGTACTCCACAGGCGTCAGGGCTGAGTCCACAATACAACCCTCGCTTCAGACTCCAGCCACAAGTGGGGTCCCCAGGCCACCTGCACATCTGATCAACCAGCTATATGCATTTGGGGGGTTCCCACAATCCCCTCAGTCTCAATAATTTGCTAGAATGACTCACAGAGGTCATTTAAAACTTTACTTGTGATTACAGTATATTATAATATAAAGGACAAAATTCAGAAAGAGCCTAATGAAGAGATGCACAGGGCAGGGTCTGTGGGGTCTGGGGGAAAGCAGAGCTTCCATGGCGCCTCCTCGTGGAAGCTGGTCATACCACCCTCGCGGCCACATGAGTGTGTTCACCAACCAGGAAGCGCCACCAAAACCGGTCTCCAAAGCTTTGATTGGAGCCTCATTACTATGCATGATTGATTAAGTCAATGGCCACAGGACTGAACTCAATCTCTACCCCAACCCCACTCCCTGGAGGTCAGGCTGGCCCAAAGTTCCAACCTTCTAACCATGTGGTCTTTCCGGCGACCAGTCGCCATCCTGAAGCTTTCTAGGGGCCCACCTTGAGTCACCTCATTAGCATAACAAAGACACTCTTGTCTCAGGAAATTCCAAGCATCTTTGAGGCTTGGCCAGAAACTGAGGACAAAAACCAGGTATATGCTGTATTACAGCACACAAACAAAACTATATCTTCAATTTTTCTCTTCATGCTCTGTTCATTTTACAGTATTTCTAATCAGTGGTGACAATGACTGTTTTCCTAAGAGCATCAGAGACCCAAGACATATTATTGGGAAGGATCTTAGAAAGTCCCTTTTTTTTAACAGATAAGGAAACTAAGACTCAGAAGTTACATTACTTGCCTAAAGCCACAGCTGGTTGGTGAAAGAGTTGCGATTAAATCTTGAGTCTTCGTTTTTGAAATGTGGGCTTCACAGTCGACCATAACATCGCTCTCTTTTTTTTTGGCCAAGCCACGCAGCTTGTGGGACCTTAGTTCGCTGACCTGCGATCAAACCAGGGCCCACGGCAGTGAAAGGGCCAAGCCCTAACCACTGGACCACCAGGGAAGTCCCAACCATAATATCTCTTAATGCCATGTAGCGAACTCACATTTTTTGAGGGGTTCAACTCCTCCAATCCAGAGTTCCCTAGAAACCTACCTCCAGAGCCCAAAGTTAAGCTTCTCTTGGTCACATCTGGTACCAGCCCTCCATCCTCCAGCCCTAACTGGCCTGCAAGCCAAGTAAGGCACTCTCCCCACCCTCAGGCACAGGGTGGGGAAAAGATCCAGGCTCAGCTTCAGGGAGGATAGAAGGTTGGATTCACAGCGGTTTCCTAAAGCTGCGGAATCATGGTGGAGGGAGGGGACCTCCGTGCTCAGGTAGGGCAAGTACCAGGTCCCAGCTGGCTCTGAGAAGAGCTCTTTACTTCCTGATGTTCCAGCCCCCAACTTCCATCCCCGTCTTTTCATGGAGGCAGAGAGATGACTGAGAGAAGAAACCTCAGTCCCTGTTCCAGCCCTAGAATGACAAAGCAGGCTCAGAGCCAGACTAAACAAGGGTAGCATGATTACTGGGATATCAGAAAATCCCCCTCAAAAAAAATAAAAAATAAAACCTTCCCCATCATCTGCATTCTGAGACTTTCAGTTCCTTTACGGTAAACAAATCCTTTCATTCCATGAGAGATACGTTTCAAAATTTCAAAACCCAGCAGAGGGAATATATTTATGCAAACTCTCATTAGAGTGACTGACTGCTATCTGATTTGGGGTTTTGTCTGCATTTCATTTTAAAGTCAGAGAGCATTAACAACCACAAGGACACTGAGTACATTCAGTGCATCCCCAAATTATACATTGAGCAGATCACAGCAACACTGCATGTGCTTGTATTTCATTGCTAATCCCTTGCTCCTGCTTATGGAGGAGATGTTTAGGAGAGTGAAACGGGCTCTGGGGGGAGAGGCAGGAAATGTATATCAACTGTAAATTGACTAATAAGGTCTTGAATTGCCTAATAATCAAGAATGATTGCCCAACTGCCTAATAATCAAGAATAACCAAGAATCCTCATATATCATTGCCTTCTTCCCTGCAAGACCAATGAATAAAGGAAGATATGAACTTCTAACATAAGAGTAAAACTCAATATCAAAATTATTCAGAAATGAACTCATCTAAACATGTTTTTAAAAGCAGAAACCTACCATTTTATTCACGTAGGTCTTTCATCAAAAGAAATCCTTTCCACTCATTATATACCCCTTCCCCTCTAAGAAATAAATGAAATAAAATTTCTTCTAGACAATTCCAGCCTCATGTTCCCCAAACCACTGATCAAACAATTGCCTCAAAGGTCAGAATTTCTTAAGACCCTTGAAGGAGGATGAAATGTATTCGACCCTGACTGCGTCAAGCCAATGGATCGGGCGGGAGTTCTCCACGGCTATGAACTAGGACCAGGCCGGCTTCATCAGAATCACCTGGGGGCTCCGTGACAATGAGACTGGGGGGGCCTAGGATCTACATGTATAAATGTGCTGTGCTCCTGTTTGGGGCACTCCATTTGATCTGTAATATATCAAAATTGTTATATATTAAAATTGTAATATATCAAAATTGTTATTGTATCTGTAATATATCAAAACTGTAATATATCAAAATTGTGCCCCTGTTTGGGGCACTCCATTTGATCTGTAATATATCAAAATTGTTATTAAAAAACAATTGCCCTTCAAGGGATGCATAGTTTGTCTCAGCAAAACTGACTTTTTAAAAACTTTATGCATTTTTTCCTCAGAATAGTACATTCATCTAACACTTGGCCATCCTTAGATGGAAAGACCATAAAAAGAAACATTCACTAAGTATCTGTAATATGGCTAAACTCTGCACCAAACAGAAAATTCATAACTTTTGACCATGTTAGCCTTTAATTCCGGAACGAATGCCTTGTTTCCTTGCCAAATAGATATTAAAGAATGTTAGTACATCAAAAGAGTGATTATCTTAAAATGCTGATACTGGGAGTGAAAATAAAAGAGCAAAGACAAGTGCCACCTATCTCCCTTTTTATGTACTAACAACACTCTCTAATGCAGACAAATAGATCCGTATAGTTATTCAATACCACCAGGCTACGGGTCAGAAGAGCAGAGCAGCTACATAATTCACAGGGCCCTGAACAAAATAAAAATGCAGGGCCCCTTATTCAAAAAGCAGGAAAACAAAAAAGGCTTTTCCTTTCTTCCATGATCTCTCCTGACCTATCATGGTGGGTTTTGTTTGTTTTTAATGTCACGCTCCGACAGGCATGAGGACGGTCACAGATGGAGTGTCGGACACCCACCGGACACCCCCTCCCCTGGGGTAAATGTGCCCAAGCTCCCCCCGCCGAGCAGGGACGAGGAGTGGGGACTAACGACCATCCCTGGGAGGTGAGAGGTGGGAGGTGGGAGGGGGAGACGCTTCACCCCGTCACGTGCTCCATTATCCCATCTGACTGCACTCCCAAGACACAAATTCAAAGATAAATCATTAAGAATTCCAAGACGGCAAAAGCAGAGCATTGGATCCCAAGCCCAGGCTCCCTTCTGAGCACAGACCTGAGTGGGACATGTGAGAAGCGCCCCATAAGAGCCCCCAGGTTATAGGACTATGCTGCGTGGTACTAGGACATCCAAAAATTTGTCAAGATAAAAGCTGCAGGATGCTGTCACTCACCTTAAAATACACACACGATTTATCATTCTTTTAGAAAAGAGAACAAAACCGAGGCTTTCTGATCAGGGTGGGCAAATTATTTTACGTAAAGTGGCAGACAGTACACATTTTAGGCTTTGGACACCACAGCATCTCAGCCGCAACTACTCAGCTCTGCCCTTGTAGCTCCAACCCGGTCACAGACAATATGTAAACAAATGGGCAAGACTGTGCTCTAAGAAACATTTTTTATAAGTGCTGAAACTTGGATTTGATATGATTTTCATGTGTCATGAAATAGTATTCTTCTTTTGATTTTGTTGGGTTTTTTTTTGCCCAACCATTTAAAAATGTAAAAACCATTCTTAACTCAGCAGCTGAGCAAAAAGAGGTGGCCAGCTGGACTTGACCTGCGGACCGTAGCTTGCCAACCCCTGCTTTAGAGGATAGTAGATTCAGTATGGAAAACTAAAGAAGCCTCTAATACGCCCTCAAATCTGTAAGTGTGTCATTTCAACAGCAGGGTCAAGAGAAGCAATATTTATGAGTATTCAGAAAAGGGATTGGGAATAAGAGTTAGGAAGCTTGGATTCTAGACCAGGTTCTGCTATGCACCAGCTAGTGCTATGGATTGAATTGTGTCCTCTCCAAAATGCATATGTTGAAACCCTAGCCCCCAGTGTGACTGTATTTGGAGATAAGGCCTATAAGGAGGTAATTAAGGATAAATGAGGTCATAAGGGTGGGGCTCTGATCTGATAGGATTAGTGTCCTTATAAGAAGAGGCATACATAGAGGTGGTGTTTTAAGGTTTCCATAAAAAGTGAGAGCTGGAGTAACCAGGGAAGATTTCCAGGTGGGACTGAAAGGATGAACATGATTTCCTTTAAAGGAAAGAAGAAATTTAAGTCAGGAGGAAATGAATCGAATGTATTGGTGAAAAAGTCAAGAGGCCGGGGCTTCCCTGGTGGCGCAGTGGTTGAGAATCTGCCTGCCAATGCAGGGAACACGGGTTCGAGCCCTGGTCCGGGAAGAACCCACATGCTGTGGAGCAACTAAGCCCGTGTGCCACAACTACTGAACGTGCGCTCTAGAGCCCACGAGCCACAGCTACTGAGCCCGTGTGCCACAACTACTGAAGCCCGCGCGCCACAACTACTGAAGCCCGTGCGCCTAGAGCCCGTGCTCTGCGACGAGAAGCCACCGCAATGAGAAGCCCGCGCACCGCAACGAAGAGTAGCCCCCGCTCGCCACAACTAGAGAAAGCCCACACGCAGCAACCAAGACCCAACACAGCCAAAAATAAAAATAAAAAATAAATTAAAAAAAAAAACAAAAAAACCCCACACACGTGCTTTAAACTGCCTTACAGAGTCAAAGAAGAACCCAGAGTCCTTCCAGATGGAAAACAGTGAGACAGGAAAGCCTGCCATGACTTGTTAATAGGAAAGCCTCAGTGTTAAGTTCCTTCCCTGAAGGAAACTGGAATTGCTGTTAATTTTCTTAACAGTGTCTTCTGAGGAGCAAAAGTTTAATTTGATAAAATCCAACCGAGGGATTTTCTCTTTTATGGTTTATGCTTTCTGTGTCCTATTTAAGAAATCTTTGCCTAACCAAAGGTCACAGAGAATTTCTGCTACGTTCTCTCTTAGAAATTTTGTACTTTAGTTCTTACATGTAAGTTTACGGTTCACTTTAGACTGTTTGTATATTGCTGAAGGTAGAAGCCAAGGTTCACTGTGCTCCATGTGGATGTCCTGTTGTCCCAGCACCGTTTGCTGGTAGAACTACCCTTTCCTCGTTCAATTACCTCAGTGGCTTGTCGAAAACCAACTGATCACATATCTGTGTATCTGTTTCTAGATTTTTTTTTTCTGTTCTATTCATCGACATGGCTACCCTGGTGCCAGTACCACTCGGTTTTAGTTACTGTAACTTTGTAATAGATCTTGAAATCAAGTAGTATAAGTGTTCCAACTTTATTCTTTTTCCTCCCTAAACTGTTCTCTTTCAGATCCACTGCATGTCCATATAAATTTTTAAGTCAATTTCTATCAAAAAAAAAAAATCCTGCTGGCATACTACAACATTGGGTGAACTTTGAGGTGAAGCGTGCCAGCTAAAGATTGGTACTTGCCGTCTGCCTCTACGAGGATTAGGTCACAAGCAACTGCAGCCACTGACCTTCAACACGCCCTGAAAGGAGTTCAGGGTGGAGATCAGGAATGAGGCCCTCTGTGCTCCGAGAAAAACTGGCAGAACAGGCCTTCAGATAGATATTTTCAGAAGATTTTATGAGCCCACTTCTTGCATTTCCTCATATTTGGAAAAGCACTGAAGTCATTCATGGTGACATCTGCTCCTCGTGACCAGCAGCCAGCATCTGCCAACATATGTGACTGCACAGAGTCCCCTTCACTGAAATCACATATAACGCTGACCTGTCCCCCTACCTCTTTGGAGCAGTTTCTCAGAGCTATCTGAGATGCTCTCAGGCTATAGTCTTCATTTTGCCCCGAATAAAACTTAACGCACAACTCTCATGAGATTTTTTTGTCGACAAATAAGCCAAACACAAAAGGACAAACATTGCATGGTTCCACTTATGTGAGGTCCCTGGAATAGTCAGATTCATAGCGAGGGAAAGGAGAATGATAGTTGCCAGGGGCTGGGGTGGGGAGGGATGGGGAGGGATGGGGAGTGTTTAATGGAGACAGAGTCTCAGTTTGGGAAGCTGGAAAAGTTCTAGTGATGGACAGAGGTGACGGTTGCACAACAATGTGAATGTACTTACTGTCACTGAACTGTGCACTTAACACTGTTTAAAATGATGTATTTTATGTTATGTATATTTTATCAGTTTTTAAAATGCATTATGCTTTCAAGAAAGAAAGAAAAAAAAAAAGCCTGCTGGGAATGTACCGCAATTGCATTGCAACTTGTTCAATCTAGAGAGAACGGGTACCTTAAACATGTTATCTTCTCATCTGTGAGCATGGTGCTGTTACCAAACCAGGTTTGTTTGCCCGACATGCAGCCAGCCAAACGCTGAGATGCTGAGGTCTGCAGTGGAGAAGAGGTTTATTCACGAGGGGCCGGGAGAACAATTCAAATCCACCTCCGCGAAGGCCAGGGCTTGGGATACTTACAGGATAAAGCTGAGGCATGGGGAGCGTGGGAAAGGTGACTGGCAAGAAGAAAAAGGTGAGGTCATCGTGGTTATGCGCAGGCGCCACTAAGCTACAGGCTTCTCCATGGGACTCACACTCAGAAAACTGCAGCATCTACACGCTCCGAGGGTGGAGTTTTCAGCTCTTTGACGTCAAAAGGTCACCGACTGGACATTCACCCAAGCTGGAGGGTCTCAAGGGTCCCAACCCATCTTAACCAGCTCGAACTTGAATTGGACGCAGCTGACACCAAGTTCCTGAAAACCAACTCGGGCAGACATCTTACTGTCCAGGCTACCTGATGCTTGGAAGGCAGGGAGTTTTTCTTAAAGTTAAAGCCAGCTTGATCAGTGAAGGCAGTTACAGTTCATTATTTATTAAGCAAGCTACAGTTTAATGGGTCTAACTGATGACTACCCTCAGTTTCAGCACCTCTTCATTTATGTCTTTAATTTCTCTCAGGAAGATTTGTGGTTTTCAGCATGCAGGTCTCACACATACTTTATTAAATTTCTTCCTATGTATTTTATGCTTATTGATGCTATTTCCAATTTTCATTACTAGCATATAAAAGTTATAATAGATTTTTATGAATTGACCTTGCTAAATTTATGAGTTCTAGTAGGGTTTTTTTTGGGTAAATCTCTACATAGGTGATTATGTCATCTGTGAATTTAGACAATTATTACTTCATCCTTTCCAATCTATACACATTTTCTTTCTTTCTATTGCATTATTGTACCAGTTAGGACCTCAGTACAATGTTGAATAGAAGTGGCAAGAGCAGACATCTTTGCCTTGCACCCAGTCATAGGAAAAATTATTCAATCCTTCACTTTAAAACATCTACAATGTTTTGTAGATGTCCCTTTGCAAGGTGAGGCAGTTCCCTTCCATTTCTAGTTTGCCGAGAGTGTTTTGTGTTTTTTAAGCCCTAAACAGGTATTGAACTTTATCGTGTTTTCTCTGCATCTATGGAGGGTCATAGGGTTTTTCTTTAGCACATCAATATGGTAAATTACATTGACCTAGGTATGTTTCTTCTTGAGTAAACTTAGGTAATTTGTGTATTTCAAGGAATTTACCCATTTCATCTAAATTGTTGAATTTACTGGCATGATATTCCCTATCATTTTAAAGTCTGTAGAATCTTTAGCAACACCTCCACAGTCATTCTTGATACTAATTTCTTTTTCTCCTCCTGGCTAGAGTCATCTGCCCAGAGGCTTATCATGTTTATTCACCTTTCTGAAAAACTAGTTTTTGGTTTCTTTCACTCTATTGCTTTCCAGTTTCCTATTTCACTGATTTATGTTCTTTATTGTTTTCTTCCTTCTGCTTAATGTGGGCTTAATTCAATCTCTTTTTCTATCTAAGTTGACTCAAGAAGAAACAGATACCTTGAAATAGATTCAGTATATTAAATTCATAGATAAAAACCTTCCCACAAAGAACACTCCAGTCCCAGATGGCTTCACTGGTAAATTCTACCAAATACCTTTTAAAAAGGAACAGTATCAATTATTCACAATTCCAGATAAAAAAAGAGGAAGGAAACTTTCCCAGCCATCATCATCTTGATACCAAAACCCAGACAGACATTACAAGTAAACTACAGACCGATATACCTCATGAACGGAGACACCTTAACAAAAATTTGGCAAATTTTTGCAAACAAGTGAATCTAGCAAGACATTAAAGAAACACTATCCTATTTTTCCCCGATCCCACCACCCTATTCCTTTCCCCTTCTCTCTCTCCTACTAAAAGCCCAAGTCCATCTTCTAGTTAGTAAAGTCATTGAAATCATAATGAAAAACAATATTATGAATTAAGTTATACTATATGAAACTGCTGATCATTCAAATGGATTTGACCTACAAAGGCAGCAATGTCACACAGCTCAACATTATGGTAACTCCGAAGTCCTTGTTTTTAAGACTTTTCAATCTGAATTTTATATACTTAGAAATTAAGTACAACGGCACTAAATAGGGCTTCATACTGGCAAGCGACCCGTTGATTCTCACCTTATAAATTGGAGAGCTTCTTCCACACCTGAACCTAGCAGCCAATCTGATCTAAAACCAGTCAACCTTTCTGGAGTTGTCAGTTACTTACTCACGTAATCAAGGTTTCCTTTCTATTTGGAACCCACCTTGGAATCCTTCACCTGAGTTTCGCAGATACTGCTCTTCAGACATGAGATGTTTAACATTTAATGCCAAAGTTTCAACTGAACAATCTGGCATACAATAGACTATACTATTAGCAACGAGAAGGAACAGACTACTGACACACACAACATGGATCAGTCTGTGAAGAGGCAAGTACTGTGTTGTAGCATTCCACTTACATGAATTCTAGAAAAGATGTATCTAATCAACAGTAACAAAAAGAAGATCTGTGGTTGTTTAGGGCTGGTGGTAGAGAAACTGATTGGGACAAGGGGTATAAGGGAACTTCTGAGGGAGAAGGAAATGTTCTCTGTCTTGACTGAGATGAAGGATACATGGTGTGGGGGGGTATCAGTTTGTCAAAACTCAATGAAATGTACACTTAAAATGAATGTATTTTACTGTATGTAAACAGTACCTCAATCAACTTTATTTACAAAAAACAAAACGACAGTATATTTTTAATTAACAAGTGAAACACATATACTACCTTATTTTTTAAAAATTAATGCATAATGAATAAAGCTAAAGTTCCCTTTGACCATCCTCCCAATCCTGGTTTCCATCCTTTCTCTCTCCCATTTATACCTCCTCCCTCAAATAATCACTGTTGGGAGTTTGGGATGAGTTCTTCTGAACCTTTAGAAATATATTTATATACATATACAGCCAGAGAAGATGTACAGTATTGTTTTGTACATAGATATAACTTGTACATACGTTTCTGAAACTTGTTTATTTTTATTTAGCATGTCTCTGAGATCTATTCATGATAATACAGTTTATTTCTTTAAGTCCAATATAGTAATCTATCATGTGACTACACCACATTTTATTTAGCCAGGCCTTTCCCCTTTTGATGAATATTTGGGTTGTTTTTCCCTTTTACAGTTCACCTGTGGTTACCCCCTGGGGTGGCCACAGGGATCATAGGTGGTGCTCCAAGCATTCTTTAGCCTTATCTGTAAGGTTTTTCTTTTTCTTTTTTTTTTTTTTTTTTTGCGGTTCGCGGGCCTCTCACTGTTGTGGCCTCTCCCATTGCGGAGCACAGGCTCCGGACGCGCAGGCTCAGCGGCCATGGCTCACGGGCCCAGCCGCTCCACGGCATGTGGGATCTTCCCGGACCAGGGCACGAACCCGTGTCCCCTGCATCGGCAGGCGGACTTCTCAACCACTGCGCCACCAGGGAAGCCCAAGGTTTAATTTTTTACAGTAAGAATGCATTTATGTATTAGTTATATAGTTTAAATATTCACTTTAATTAAAGAATTTTCTGAAACATAAATTATCAAAAAAAGAATGAAACAAAATCAGTAATAGGAGGCAATCATCCATTAAAATATAAGGAAAACAAATTTCTAGGGCATAATCAATGTACTCATGGTTTGAGATGTAAGTATTGGTTGAAAAATAATGATCTGAGCACTGAACAGTTCATGTAAGCACATTCTCCTACTCAAAGCAATTATGATAAAAACATCAGCATACTGGTTACCATGGCATAAGCATAATTAATACACGCACAAATACTTCGTTTATATTTTTTGCTTTCTTCTTTTATGACTATGATGTCTTTCCCCATCCCTGAAATGAAAGGGGTGAAAAAAAAATTATAAATGACAGGCATTTTAATATCAAAGCTTTAAAATAATAATTCACAGTAATATACTGACATCAGATATAAACCAGAACAAGTTAAAACATGCCCTTAAAACTGATCAGTGACTTTTTTTAGGAGTAGATATAAAAAATGCTTCATTAAAACTACAGGACAAAATTGAGATGGGGATAAGGAAAACGGATTCTTTACCTGCGTTTGGAGTTACACTTTAAAATTAACTCTGACTATATGTACCCGGTCGATGACCTGAGAGTTCATTGCAAACAGGATGCTAGAGTCATAGGAGTTCAGATGTCTGATCTACTCACCCTGGCCCCCATCTCAGCTCCCACAATTCATTCCCTCTCAAGGGTGGCCCTCAAAGACTATCCTAGTGAGAAGTGTTTCCTGCTAATACTCAGTTTATCCTCTCTAAAGGAAGATTACTCATGTTTAGATTTTGAGGTTATCTAACATATGTAAGTCAATAGGGACTGACTGGACATGTCAAAAATTACTTAAGTGGAAGAAGCACTGACAACCAGAAGAAGTGAGACAGCACAATTTCTGATAGCTAATCAAGAGTTAACGTGTGCAGGGGCTTCCCTGGTGGCACAGTGGTCAAGAATCCGCCTGCCAATGCAGGGCACATGGGTTCGAGCCCTGGTCCGGTAAGATCCCACATGCCGCGGAGCAGCTACACCTGTGTGCCACAACTACTGAACCTGTGCTCTAGAGCCCGTGAGCCACAACTACTGAGCCCGCACAACTACTAAAGCCCGTGCGCCTGGAATCCGTGTTCTGCAATAGGCCACCGCAGTGAAAAGCCTGCGCGCTGCAACGAAGAGTAGCCCCCGCTCGCCGCAACTAGAGAAAGCCTGCTCGCAGCAACAAAGACGCAATGCAGCCAAAAATAAATAAATATATTTAAAAAAAAAGTTAACGTGTGCATAATTATCACAGATTATCATGCATTAAATGAATCAAAAGGGTTTACTAAGCAAATATTTCATTTTTATAAGAGGACTAAATCATAGCCAGCTTTAACTCCATGAACTGAATGATAATAAGATGAGCAAAATTATTAAACCAGTAAGTCTTACTAATATCCTGATCACCACTGGCCCTGGAGAGGTGTCACTTAAAAGCCTACTGCTAGGGCTTCCCTGGTGGCGCAGTGGTTGAGAGTCCGCCTGTCAATGCAGGGGACACGGGTTTGTGCCCTGGTCCGGGAGGATCCCACATGCCGCGGAGCAGCTGGGCCCGTGAGCCATGGCCACTGAGCCTGTGAGTCCGGAGCCTGTGCTCCGCAACGGGAGAGGCCACAACAGTGAGAGGCCTGCGTAATGCAAAAAAAAAAAAAAAAAAAGCCAATTGCTAGACAAGCACTGTGCAAATAATACTAAATAAGACATGGACCTGCTTTCAACGAGCTCAGTCTAGTAGAGAGAGAAATAACTTATGTTCAATAAAAAGTAGGTGCTGGGTAGAGTGGTAACAAAATGGGAAAGATCAGCTCTGTCTGAATGAGTGAAAAAGGCTTCATGGACATGACTAAGCTGGGTCTTAAAGGATGAGTTTACCGAAGGCTTAAAGGACTCCCCAGTGGCGCAGTGGGTAAGACTCCGCACTCCCAATGCAGGGGGGCCCGGGTTCGGTCCCTGGTCAGGGAAGTAGATCCCATGTGCATGCCGCCACTAAGAGTTCGAATGGCAGCGAGCTGCAGCTAAGGAGCCCACATGCCGAAACTAAGACTCGGTGCTACCAAACAAACACATAAATAAATATTCAACAACAACCACCACCACCAGGCAGCGGAACACGAGGTGGAAAGGCACGGACGAGGCCCAGTGCGGGTGGGGAGTTGTGAGGAATGCGGGCTGGCCAGAGCAGAAGTTGTGTAGTTCACGGGGCAGGGGCAAATACAAGGTAGGTAGGCAGGCGCCCTGCTCCGGGAGGGCTCGAGAGCTGTTCCGAAGAATGTGAACTCTACCACTGAGGAGTTTTAAGAGGTGCAAGTCCACTCTGGCAGCAGGGCGGGGATGGATCCACGTGGGACAAGCCTACAGAGAGAACAGTGAGGAGCACAGCCATCGTTTTCCAGATGACAGCCTTAAGGACAGAGAGAGGAGGCGCATGTGAGGCATCTTCACACAAAACGGACGACTAGGACCAGATGGTAAGGAGTAAAAGGGAGCTTCTAGCATGAGTCCTCGACTGCTGGCTTAGGTGAACAGATGATGGCCGTCCATTAACCAGGACAGGAGTACTGGCGGAAGAGGAGCAGACCAAGAAAAAGTCAAGTTCAGGCGTAGACCTGACAAATTTGAGATCCACGTAGATGCCCAGTAAGCAGCTGGATACAGGAACAGACCTCGGTCGATCTGAATTCACTATTTCAGTATTACTTTATATCTCCGCAGCTTTCAGAATTTTATCAGGAATACCAACAAGGGCAAAACTGACTGCCATTAAAGCTTAGACCTCCTCTCTGACTTTATAACATCCTTTATCTGATGAATTAGCAAGAGAAAGAAAGGATGAGAAAGCGAAACAAGAAAGGGAGGGAGGGACACAGAAAGGACTGAAGAAAGATCTAGGCAAACACCTTTTTAACATGGTTAACTTTCTACCTAGACATTACTTTCCCATCTCCTGGTGAGGAAACAAGTAATAAAAAAGGGAAACCGTACCAATCAGGCAGGTAGAGCTGTGGATATTTGAACTGAAACAGGATGAATGTTAAGAATCTTCATCAATTGTTTACTCTCCTCACCTTAATTTACTTACAAGCCATGTCCTCAGCATGGCCTATGACAGAAGGGCCTTTTGCTTCTCAAGCATCAACAATTCGACAGCGAATGACGCAGTGCCGGGCTTACCTCTCTTTCCTTCTTCTTGAGTCCCAGTGTTTGTCCTTCTCTTTGTTTCTTTTGCGTTTATGCGGGCTCCTACTCCGATCCCTTCTATGTCGTGAACACTCCGCATCCAGATAGCTTCCCCCAGACTGCCGTGAGTCTACTGAAGCCGACCGCCTTTCTTCATTCCTGAAACAGAAAGAACATTAAACAGTTTTAACTATGGTCTCCAGTACAGACCAGCCTAAAGCTCCATATTCTGTATCAGACCAGTGCCAGACAGAGACTAAATACGTGTAGCCCTGCACTCCAGATAAGAGGGCGGGCAAAGAAACTCAGCTCTTAATGGCATGTTTCACAACTGTGGTAAACTCAAGGACAGCAAGCGTTCTGGCGATGACAGCATGCTACTAATGGTCTCGGAGGTGCTAAAGTTCAGCTGAACGATTACGGGTGACAGAATAAAAACAGAACTATTTTCACCAGCTGACGCACTGACGTACTTCTCCGCATCATCCTCTGCATTCTCCTGCTCCTCCTGCCACTGGCTGCCGAGTTCCTCCATGTGCACGTTGATCACATCCCGAATCACCTACAGAGAGTTAAGTACCGAATTTCAGATAACAGAGCTACTCAGGGACTTCCCTGGTGGCGCGGTGGATAAGAATCCGCCTGCCAATGCAGGGGAAATGGGTTCGAGCCCTGGTCCGGGAAAGTCCCACATGCTGCGGAGCAACTAAGCCCGTGCACCACAACTACTGAGCCTGTGCTCTAGAGCTCGCGAGCCACAACTATTGAGCCCACGTGCCACAATTACTGAAGCCCATGCACCTAGAGCCCATGCTCCTCAACAAGAGAAGCCACCGCAGTGAGAAGCCCTGTGCACCGCAACGAAGAGTAGCCCCTGCTCGCTGCAACCAGAGAAAGCCCGTGCGTAGCTACGAAGACCCAACGCGGCCAAAAATTAAATAAATAAATTTATTAAAAAGAAAAAAAAGTTAACCATAAAATTGTAAAGAGCACTTAGCAACGACACTGATATTTGAGTTCAAGGTTATGAGACCAGAGAAGAAACAAGTGTTGAACCACCAAGGATTTGAGGGACTGTAAGACTCACTAGGGCGATGCCCGAGTAAGGTAAGTCTAAAACATGTACTTTAATTGTAAAAAGCACAGCATAAAACCAAGTGCTAAGCTGTCGGTACAGAGCATGAGTGCAGTAAGCCAGCAGCTGGCTCAGAGCCATCAACACCTCATGGAAACAGTGAGTGGGCATCAAGTTTCTAAACAGCAAAACAAAAGGCACCACAGATGAGACAACGTGTATTAGGATACTGAGGTAAGAATAAATACGTGTGGTCAGATACACTTTAACAGACATGCTTGACTAAAACAAAAGAAAACGCTTGGTAAAATGAGGCCAGATTATGGAAGGTCTCTGGAATCATAAAAGGAAGGAAGAAATAACATGGGAACAATTAGAGATTCAATGAGGAAATTATTTACAGTGTTTAGGCAAGGTGATTCGTGTACCAAAAATTCATCAACTCTACCCACTAAATGACATCTGAAAATAAGTCTAGATATACATCAAGAGGTTAATGTACTTAAATTTTATAATATACATAAAATTATTTTATAATATAAATTACAAATAATTTATACCAAGACATTTCTTAAGCCCAAATGTTTAGTAAAGTACATAAACGCACACTAAAATTTCTGCCAAAAAAGATATTCACTGAACAATTTCTTTGTCCATAAGCATTATTTCAATTACTTCTCACAATAACCCTGCAGTCTGTATTACTATAAAATGAAAAACTCTGAATCTTGAAAAGCTCAAATAATTTGCCCAAGTCAAAGAGCCAATGATAAATTGCAGAATCAAAACTCAAGCGCAGGTCTGTCTAAAGCCAAAATCTATGTCCTCATCGTGATGTAATACCACTTTCTCAAAAGCAGTGTTTTTGTTAGACCGCACAACCTTTTCTTTTCTTTTTTTTTTTTTTTTTTGCTGTACGTGGGCCTCTCACTGTTGTGGCCTCTCCCGTTGCGGAGCACAGGCTCCGGACGCGCAGGCTCAGCGCCCATGGCTCACGGGCCCAGCCGCTCCGCGGCATGTGGGATCCTCCCGGACTGGGACACAAACCCTTGTCCCCTGAATCGGCAGGCGGACTCTCAACCACTGCGCCACCAGGGAAGCCCTGCACAACCTCTTTATAGAAGGGCTTTGTACCCTGAAAAGCCTTTGTCTGGTAAAGGGTGGGTCTGAGAGTGATGGAGCAAATACAAAGCAGGTGTGGCCACCGTGGAGCCACGTCCGCTCAGAAAACCTGTAAGGAACTGTGGAGATCCACGGGACAGAGGATAAGTATCTAAGGGAAATCTCTGTGTTCGACAAAGCTCCATAAAATTATGCCAAACATACCTCAGTATATGACTTCTTGGTTATGTGAACATTCTTAGCTCTATAGGACTGGCGTCTTCTTTTATAATCTCTCACTTCTGCCAGGATTTCAAGGTAAGATTTTGGACTTTTTCGACTATTATCTAATAAAAGAACAAAATAAAATTATTACATCCTCAGAAGCTATAAATTCTTATGAATTAGTGGGAAGGCACACCATAATCATCCGACATTTCAACATGCTTTAATGTACTGTAATAATACAGCACTCAAAAATATTCTGAAAACTCTGTTATATAAGTGGACTGAGGTTTATATCACTCCTTTTCTCTAACCATTAATTGAACATAACAGTGCTTAGGTACAGAGATTAAAGTAACAGCCCAGCTCAAGGAACATTCTTACAGAAGTAAGGTATGCTTAATGTAACAATCAGAGAGCAAAATTTCAAGTACTAAGTAAACATCTTAATATATATGTGAATGACAGATGATACAAAACCATCCTATTCCAACTCAAAGTGGCCTGACAAGTCATCTTAGTAACACTCAAAGGATGGAATGACAATTAAGAAATAGAAAACTATGATATTCGTCTCAAACCTTGATTGACTTTGGCAGCCAAGTCTACAAAGAGATCGCTGTCATTTTCAATAATTTGAGAATCTGACCGTTTTTTCTTTGTCTCCTCGATTACAAAATCATAGAGGGCAAGACGATCGGCTTGGGTTAGATCACAAACAAACCGTTTGTGATTCAGAGGAACTTCAACAGGCAATGAAGAATACATCCCTAGAGTAAAAATAAAATCACAAGGATAAACAATACATGAAGCTTTGTGGATTTATGATCTACTATACTTATCTTTAAACATGCGCTGTAATAATGCAACATTAAATTAACACAAGCAATCTGTTTTCATAGTAATCCCTAAACATACAAAACATCAATCTGTGTGATAACGGTCAACATTGACTCTATCCTGAATGCTACATCCACAGAATGTTTGCTGTTGTGGACGTTTGCTATTCTTTCCAACAATGTTAAGACAGATCCCATGAAGGCAGGCAGTAATAACCATGAGACAATTTGCTAAGAAAAAAAACCTTTAAAAGGGTACCCATACTGTAAAGGTAGATATTAACTTTCTTTCTGTCTATATGCTTTTCCCCATAAAAGCTCGGAAAAAAATGTTTTTAATAGGTAATACACATTACAGTCCCTTTGAAGATAAATTATAGAAATATGAAAAATGTGTAAAAAATATCATTTTTTATGAGAGACATCAAGCTAGATGTTCCATAGTCAAAATGCATCCCATTTGTGCAATGACTTAGAGCTAGGGACCAAGAAACAGTTAAGTAGCAGAAATCCCAAGAAAGACCAGAGAAAGACAGACTGAGACTAACCCTGATTTAATTTTCGGAAGCAGCAGCATATTGACTTCACCAAATTAAGTGAAAAACCTTAACGATACCCCCCCCACCAAAGTCATAGAACTTTCTAAAATCTGCTCATTAATGAAAAAAAGTAAATACAATACCTTGATATGATGTATTAAACATTGAAGAAAATTTGTTTTGAGATTCAAATTTTCTCAAAGAAACAAAAAAATTACTGTAACTGTAAATAAAGCAATTTAAAATGATTCTTTCTAGACTTCATTACTCACAAATGCAAACAAAGAACATGAGCTACTAAAGGAATCCTTTTAATGTTTGCTAGTTACCCTAAAGTAATAACTCAGGTTCACAGAACAATGTAAAATCAGTAGCTCTTCTCAAATACTTATATTTGATAAAGTTTAATCTCACTGACTTCCTAGGTAAAGAGGCAAAACAAAAATTCAAATGAGAGCACCCTATGAACTAAGCATGACAACACAAGAAAAGAGATGACTTTACATTTGTCTACAAATTAAGACGAGAGCTACACTGAATCTCAGTCCGTGGTGTAACAGCTACAGATAAGCATCTGTACTAGCAGAAGGCTTCTGAATTAGTGCGGAAGGAGGGTTCCCTCCTTTTCAATCAATCTTACTCTAATTCTGGTAGACGCTAGGGAAAGCCAGATGTTAAAACATTTAATTTTATAATATAAAAATGAGATGGCTTTGATAAACCGAATTTATCTGAATATAGGTTATACATTCTAGGAGAAAAATACAAAAGATTAGAAAACACTGATGTATTATAAACAAGCTCCACATAAACCCCTCTCTGCTCTTTTTAAACAAAGAAGTATAATTTCCTCCTTAAAATATTTTGGAGTTTTCTTTATTCATCTTAAATTCCTGTATGGTCAAGACTGATAGTTAAATTCTTTGAAATTCAACTAAAATTCCAAATCAAGACTATAATATTGTGACAGTGATTAAGATAAAGTTTAGAAATTTGAGTGATACTTTTAAAAGGATATCATTTGCAAAAAGGATACTGCATATCTTTAAATAAGGAGTACATTCAGGTTCCTAATTCCTCTTTATACTCACCCCAATTACTGAAAAAGAAAAAGTACAGGAAAAGTTAAACAAGCTGCATTCAAATCATTCAGAACATAGATATTTCCGACACACAAAAAAAAAAACACACTTAAATAAGCTTACATTTCCACAAAATGTAAAAGTTCAAACGCAAGTTTCTATACAATTCAGAGGTATATCTGAATGAGCTGTAATCATACTAATTCTGTGACCCTCTATCTGCCTTTTTTTATAGTAGTTTTTAAAAACTGTGGTAAAATATACACATGAAATTTACCATTTTAACCATTTTCAGGTGTACAGTTCAGTGGCATTTAGTACATTCATACTGTTGTGCAACCATCATGTCTATCCATCTCCAGAACCTTTTCATCATCCCAAACTGAAACTCTAATCTACTTTTTCAATAACTTGAACTCTCATTCTTCTGTGTTAGTCCTTTCTGCCAACACAGGGCATCTCAAACGTGTGAGATACAATATTAAATATTAATATTAAATAATAATATATTTAACAATATTAAACATTAACTCGTGTTAAAGGTACAAACTCAGAATTTTGCAAAGAATTCATACAGAGTCAATTTCCTAACGCTGGAGATGAAGAAATGAGGTCCTTGGAAGTAAAACGATTTGCCAACATCTCACAAGTGGTAGGAACAGATCAGGTCTAGAACCATAATCTCCTGTCTCTTTGGGGTTCTTTATCATAGTACACTGATGTTCAAATCACGGCCACCACCCAAACAGATGCCATGAAACTGAAGTACAGAAACTTGAATTTTTAATATTGAAGGAAAAAGATAAACCACCAACTATATAAAATGACTGTTTATGACTGAAATTAGTATCTTGGTGATAAAATTAACCAAAGTAACTATATCCGAAAATAAATAAGTAGATCTAATGGCTGTTCAAGCTTTGACAAAGATTAACGAATTGAGAACTCTATACCTTGAGTTTAGACCTGATGTGACTGATGAAATGAAAACATAAAATCTGACAATTTAGTATATAACAAACAAAACATTAATGAAATGGAAAATGTAAAACTATTAATGTTAGTTATTCTTCCTTCAAAGTAAACATCAATAAGAAAGTATTAAAGAGATTTTTGTCCTGGGGTAAAAAATTTTAGATGTGTAAGACATAAGTGTGCCACAAAAATTAATCTCTATTGAGAAATTGCAGAACTCTACATAGATGAAAAAAAGTTTTAAAAAGAGGGTTACAGATCATATAACATGTTATTCTTAACAATGAAGTCTTAATTTAAGATAATACAAAAATTCAAAATCAAATAGAAGTTCCTTTTAACTATCTATTGAAAGAACTATTCATTCAAAGTAATTATTTGCTTTTGTAAAGAATTAAACTCAATGTGCAAATCTGCAAAATTCAGAACTTGGCTCTCAATCCAGCTTTCCTATATTATAGCAAAGGGGTGTTAATTCACTTCTGTGTGCCTCTATTTCTTCATCTAATATGAAAGAGCAAATACTTGTTCAACCTATCACAAGTTTGTTGTCAAAGGGAAATGAAATGAATAAGAGAGCTTTGAAAAATAAAAAAACTCTCTTCTAAAATATAAAAGCACTGAGAACCTTTAGAACAAGCACCCCAGAACTTTATCATCTCTATCAGACAGGATTTGTTTCCTGATCTGTAAAAAGCAGAAGCTGGATTAGATTATCTCCAAATTCTCTTTCAACTCTAAAATAAATTCAGTAAATCTATCTAACTAGCTAAGGTCAAAAAAAGTCCTTTAACTAATAACCCCTCCAAAAAAAAAAAAAAAAAACCAAAATCCTTTACTTTTTTAATTGGTTCACTAACTGAACAGGGGTCAAAAAAGGCTTGACTGACTATAGCTCAGTAATCTCTTCAAATAAGATGAGAGTCAAATGTCTCCCTCAAAGAATAAAACCTGCAATTTAGCACAAAAAGTACTAAATGGGATCTTCAAAACAGGAAATACAAGCAATAGGCTTCTGGCTGTTCCGAGGAACCAATCTAATGCACACTAAGAAGACTTCTTCCTTCTGCAGCCACAGGGCGACTGAGGGAGAAATGAAGCCCAGATACTGGCTTAGAACAATGGGATTAAGACCCTGAACATCAACACAGGAGAAAAGAAATCCTAACTATGGGCTAGTGAGTATCATTCAGCTAAAAAGAAGAGTGAGGGAGAAAAAGGTAAGATGTCCAGAGAAAGCTACCTTCAGGAGGCTTAAGGAAGTCAACTGAGAATTGTTATCAGAGCCAGTCAGCCTTGGCTGGATGGTCTACCTAGAGTCAGAAATCTGTTAACTGCATTTACTTGTTTTCTTCTATGATTTTGAAGGATTAAGGTTTCTTTCAATTTCCTAGAAGCTCAAACTTAAATAATTCTAACCTAGTCTCTGCTGAAGTTAAGTCCCAGGCAGAAACTCTTAAGCCAGCCTGGGCATGCAGGGATCCACAAACCCTCTGAAATTGTATATAAAACCGCTGTTTGTGCTTCACCGAGGAGTAGCTGTGGGGACAGATTAGCCCGAGCCTTTCCTCTTACGTTGCATTTCGACATTCCTACATTTAACACTGGGTTAATTCTCAAGAGAGAGGGGAAATGTCAGAGTGAGACAGTCTACTCAGTGGGATTTATTTACTAGATAATCATAATTAAAAAAAATTTATCTACGAGGCAATCTCACCTATTAGGTAATTCCAAAGCATGAATCCCTAGCTAAAACAGTGTTCTGGTGAGATTGGTGTATCTCAGTGGAATATATCTAACAAATGAAGCTGACACCAAGCACTGAGTCTAATGTCAAATATAAAACTTAGCCTTTCTCATAACTGTTCTCGTAAGATTTCTCTTGAAAATTAGAAACATGTGCTATGGAAGAAAAAGTTTTATTAATTAGTTCAAACTTTGATGCCACTTACTTTGATTATAATAATCACCATCGTTTCCAACTGCATCTCTAGCTTGTTTAATTATCTGGAATTGTGAGTCCTTATCTGTCAAAAAAATCCATAAATACAATATGAATTGTCAGTGTCCACAATGAAATTAACTGGGTTCCAATCCAAGCTCCCTGGGCACATTGAGAAACCTTCCAGAATCTTAACACCCACAGTGCTGCCAAGGTACTCTGAATGCAGAATTCTTTCAGATCTACCTAGAATCCAGTAAGTAACCAGACTTCAAGCAGTTCAGAAAACACTATAATCAAGCATGCAGCAGTAGCTGCTACAAATTTTATCAACCAATATAATATCTAACATTTCTTGAATTCCAGCTAAGTGTCAGGCAGTATTCTAACCATATTACATATATCATTACATCATTTAATCCTCACAAGGGTGCTATTATCATCATCCGCATTTTATAAAGAAATTTAGGCAACTAACAGGTTAATTACCGTACTGAAAGTCACACAACTATTAGTGACAAAATTACTTGACTCAGGGCATTCTGATTCCAAAGTCCAAGATTTTAACCTCTATGTATGCTATGAACGCTTGGAACACATTTCTATCCTCAGTTCTATCGTCAAATTATGTGTGTGGCCAGATTTTTGTTATAATCAAGAAGGAAGGCATCTGTCCTATTGTACAAAGCTTTGGAATATTTTCATTGCCTATTATAAGCCTGGTCTCTAAATTTCAGATTGAGCAAACTAGTGTCACTATAGGAAATATCCTTCTTGGGACTTTCCTGGCAGTCCAGTGGTTAAGACTTCGCCTTCCAATACGGGGGGTGCGGGTTCGATTCCTGGTTGGGGAGCTTAAGATCCCATATGCCTCGCAGCCAAAAAACCAAAAGAACATAAAACAGAAGCAATATTGTAACAAATTCAATAAAGACTTTAAAAAACGTTCCACATCAAAAAAAAAAATCTTAAAAAAAAAAAAAGAAAACCCTTCTTAACCAACCATAAGTATACTTATAAAGTCCATTCTTTTGATAATTCAAAAATGAAACATTAGGACTTCCCTGGTGGCACAGCGTTTAAGAATCCGCATGCCAATGCAGGGCACACGGGTTTGGTCCCTAGACTGGGAAGATCCCACATGACAAGAAGCAACTAAGCCCGTGCGCCACAACTACAGAGTGCTCTAGAGCCCACGAGCCGCAACTACTGAAGCCCACGCGTGTAGAGCCCGTGCTCCACAACTAGATAAGCCACTGCGACGAGAAGGCCGTGCACCGCAATGAAGAGCAGCCCCCGCTCGCCACAACTAGAGAAGGCCCGCGCAAAGCAACGAAGACCCAATGCAGCCAAAAATAAATAAAAATAAATAAATTTAAAAAAAGAAATATCAATACCTATACAGGTACAGCTACACTAAGATATTTTAAAATTATATTAATACTTACTCAAGGTAACTGAAGGTATCTTTGCATTCTCATAGAAAAAGTCAGAATTATACATTTTACCCTAAACAATAAAAAAAACAAAATCTTAGTGTTTTTCAGTATCATGACTATTTTAAGATTTGAGATAAACCAACAATAGATTAATATCATTTAAACATTTCTTGCAATAATTTGAAAAATGAGGCAAGTACCATTGCACCCCTCAAATGACTATTATTTTGTCAGAAAACATCACACTGTACCTTCCAAATACTGTGAATTTATTAAGGTATGAATTACACAACATACACATAATAGATATATGGTACCTCTTCTTCTTTGGTATAGCCCAGTTTCCTCAATCTACAAGATACCATGTGCTTTGCTAGAGACGACTTAGGCATGCGATGATTGGAATCGTAAGGGCATATGGCAACTTCATCCTATAAAGATCAAACAGAAGCAAAGAAAAAGGGTACATAATTTTTAAGGAAATAATTATACCATTAAATGTGTTTATATCCTCTTCCGTAGGCCTCTCCCAACGCCCCTGTGTGAGTGTATGTACACAGAAGGAAAAAAAAAAAACCCTCCCTCATTCTCTCTCCCCCTTACAGTCTCTGCCCCTCTTCAACCCATCAAAGCCCAACTCTTGAAAGATGTGTTTACACTCACTGCCTGGACAACCTCACCTACCAATCAGCTAGTCTTTTTTCCTCCTAACGAACTCTGAAATCCTTCCACATAATCCATGCCCACTGCCATGTCCCCATGCAGGAGATCATCACCTCCCTCCTGGGTTACAAGGGCCACTGCCTAACTGCTCTCTCCACTTCCGGTCTGGCTGTTCTCCATTCTCCACACTGCAGCTAGCTTGAATCCCAGGTCTGCCACTTACTGACTATATGAACTTAGTCAAGGTACTGAACCTTACTTTGCCTCAGTTTCCTCATCTATAAAAGGGGTGTAACAGCAGGACCTCTTTCACAGAGCTATGAGTTTATACACATAAAGCAATTTGGACTGGACCTGGTAAATAGTAAGTATTCAATAAATATAAGCAATTATTATTTTATTAAAAGGCAAGTATAATCATGATATGCCTTGGCTTAAAATACTTCCATGCGGGGCTTCCGCGGAGCAACTAAGCCCGTGCACCACAACTACTGAGCCTGTGCTCTAAAGCCCACGTGCAGCAACTACTGAGCCCACGAGCCACAACTACTGAAGCCCACGCGCCTAGAGCCTGTGCTCCGCATCAAGAGAAGCCACCGCAATGAGAAGCCCGCGCACAGCAGAGAAGAGTAGCCCCTGCACGCCGCAACTAGAGAAAGCCCATGTGGAGCAACAGAGACCCGACGCAATCAAAAATAAATAAATTAAAGAAAAAAACAAAAACTTCCATGCCTCCCCCACTGTTCTCATTAAGAAAAAAAAAAAATCCAGATTCTTTAACACGGCTGACACGAGGATCTTTAAGGTCTGGCCCCTACTGACCATCATTCCCCTCCTTCCCCATAGCCTATGCTCTTAGCTATCCTTAACTACCGGAGGTTTCCTGATCTGCTCACCACACCCTTGTCTCTGGATTTCTACACATGCTGTTGATGCTTTCTCTGTGCTTCACTAGCTAATTCAGCTCACTTTCATTTATCAGCTTAGAATTCACTTTACCCAGGAAGTCCTGGCCATCCCCTCACAGCCTACAATAACCGGCACTACAGCAATTCCAACCCAGCCTTCACAGACTTTATCACATTACAATGTAGCGGCTGATCTCTCTGTATTCCCCCTCATCACCACCACCAGCCGCTGAGCTCTGTGAGGATGGGAACTGTGACGCTGTTCACTCAGCTTCAGTATGAAAACACTCCAGCAGAAAAGTGAAGATTCACTGCCTATCTGGACTGCACCTGGTCTAGGAAGTATGAATGTCACTTACCAGGATGTCTAAGCCAGTTCCTCTCCTGAATATCAGACACTGGTTTTGCAAAGGTCAGATACACACCCACAGCCGATTGCCCGAATTTTGGAACTTCAGAGAGGAGTTTTAGAGCGGCAGCATATCAAGTAGGCACAGGGACTCTCAGAGCAGAATGCCTGGGAGTTCAAATTCTAACTGCCACCTCTCAGCAATGTGTCCTGGGACAAAGTATCACCTCTTCTGGTTTGTTTCCTCATCTGTAAAAAGTGGCTAACGGTACCTACCTCATAGGGTAACTATGAATATTAAAGGAGGTAATTATAGTAAGTGACATATACAAAGCTCTATTTAACTGTTAATAAAAGAAATCTAAATTTACTAAATCGCTGGGTAAACAGTGGTGTGGAAAGGCTTGGCAGGCCCCACTCAATGGAATTCGCAGCTTCAAATATACCTCTAAACAAATAATAAAAGTGTTGCTGCTGTTTTCTCCTCTGGCCGGGCAGCACGCCGGATCTTAGTTCCCAGGCCTGGGGTTGAATTGAACCCGGGCCCCCTGCAGCGGAAGCGCGGAATCCTAACCACTGGACCGCCAGGGAATTCCCAAAAGTGTTTTTTCAAAATGGTAAACCCAGAAAGAATAGTCGACCGCATGAATAATGATGCCACACTGGAGCACTTCCCTTCCTCCCATCCCATTAAAAAGAAAAAAAAAGTCAGGATTGTTCACCCCAATACTCCTGCCTACATCTCTTCCTAACGTCCAGGAGAGCTGCTAATACCGACTCTAGGTTGACATCCTTTAATAATCGTGGAATCGGTGCACAGTCTGGAGGCTGAGAAAGATGACCTGCACTCCCAAGCCCTCCCGACACCGAGTCTGGTGGAAGTGCGGAATCCACGCGACAGATGACAGGGCAAGCCGCCGCCGCCTCCGCGAGCAGCACCCCGAACCCGCCCGCTTATCTTCCAGTCACACCCCAGCCCGGCTATCCGCTCCGCTCTGCACCCGCCGCGATCCCTCGGCTCCTTAGGGCGAGGTTCCGCAGGGGTGCGCAGCCCGGGGGTGGGTGCGAGCATCCCGGGGGCGTCGGGCGCTGCAGGCCGGATCCCGCGCCGCCCACAGCCCTGCAGACGCGGGGCCGCGGCCGCCGCCCGGGGCTCCGCAGGCTGAGGGCCCCCGGGAGGACCCCGCGCCCCTCACCTCGGCCGCCTCCTCCTCCCCGGGGTCCAGCCGGTCCAGGCTCCAGCCCAGCGACGCCGTCACCTCCTCCAGCGTCCGGCAGCAGTTCTCCACGAACTCGCTCAGCTCCTCCCGCAGCCGCCGCCGCTCCTCCACCGGTGGAGGGTCGCCATCCATGGCCGCGGCACGACCACTTACCCGCCTGCCGGCCCGGAAGGAGCGGCCCAACTGCCGGCGGCGCGCGCGGGCCTCTGGGAGCTGTGGGCGGGGCCACGTAGCCACGTGACTGGATCCGCCAACAGGGAAGGGCCCCGGGAAGGGCGGAAGCGGTTCTGAGAAGTCTCTTCCGTCTCTTCCCGACGTCGCTACCTTCGTAAGGCTCGTGGATGCCTTTGCACTTGGCCTTCCCTGAACGGCGTTCCCCGCCCCAATTTAAAAAAAAAAAAAACGCTTATATCTACAGAAAAGTTTAAAGAGTAGTACAATGAGCATTCGCATAGCCGTCCTCCAGTTCATTAACTGCTTAACATTTGGCCTCTCTCCCACCGTCTCCATACACACAGCCCGGCACACTGATTTTTGACGAATTATTTGAAAGTTGCGGATACTTCACCCCCACAGACGTCTGTATGCATCTCCCAAGAATAAGGACATAGCCCGACATAAGCATCATATATGATCAAACCTAGAAAATTAATGATTTCATAGTATCATCTAACATAATTCGTATTCAAATTTCCCGAGCTGCCCCCGAAATTCCTTTGATAGCCGTTTTTATTATTTTTTTCAACCCATGAGCTATAATCGGCTCTTTTACTGCAGAACAGTCTCCTCCACTCTCCTCTGTAACTTGTCACTGAATTTTGTCCCGACTCCCCGCCAGTTGTCTGGTAGAATGTTCCTCCTTCTGGACTTGTTAGATCTTCCCCTTACGACTAGATTCAGTGTTAAGCATTTTTTGCAAGACGTGTGTACCTCTTTATCACACCTCATAGAGGACACATATCTTAGATTCTCCTGCTGTCAGTAATGCTAAATTTGATCACTCGGTAAAGACAGTGACTGCATGGCTCCATTGTAACTGTACATTTTCCTCTTGGTATTTGGTAAGTAATCTGAGGGATGCTACTTTGAGGCCATGTGAACGTCCCGTTCCCAGCAAACTCACACAATCCTTCACTGAATCTGTGATTACATTACTGATTGCATACCCGATGATTCTGTAACTCTGTCATGCTCCCACGTTTATTAGCTGCCATTCTTACCACGCCTTCATTTTTTCTATTGTTTGTTTCACTATGGAATCACGGTTTGGTTTTTTAAAAATCATTATTAAAGGTTTTAAAATTCGTTATTACATACTCCATTACCATCATAATTCTTGTTTTATAAGCAGAAAATGTGTTTGCAGAAATTATAAAGTGAATACAAAATACTGATATTTTTGAGAAAATTGAATTGGATCAAATCAGTAATAAAAATTTTTCCATGGTTCCATGGATTTCTTCTGAATAGTAAGATCACTGGTATTTGACATAGCCTAAATGATGCTGTCAACACAAAGTGAACAATGCAAGAGGCATTTACTAAAGACTATGAGTATTTGTTATATGGATTCAGCCCATTAATAATCAATGTCCATTTCCATCCTGTATCTTGGACTTAATTTTTTTTTTAACCATCATAATTCTTGTTGATGCTCAAATGGTCCCAAGTTTGACCAGTGGAAACCACTATAACCACCTGTGTCTCTTTGACACATCCCTGTTAGTCCTCAAGTACTTCCCTGCTTTGATTGACCCAAGTTTACTCTGTACATTTCCTACCCAAGACCTGGAACCAGCCCTTTTGGTTTCCCCAAATGGTTTTAACTACCAGAATCTAATCCCTCTTATGTTTTTTTTTTTTTTCAAGCCTGATGCCAAATCTTTGCTTTCCTTTGCACTTGCTTCCATCAGGCAGTATACCGTGGAGTATACTTTTGTGAACAACTATTCTCAAAGGCAAATAGCACAGTTCTCACACACACACACAAATAAAGGTGATAATATGGAAACAGGCCAGTAGCTACAAGTGGATGTGTGGCGAGAAGCAGTCTATTCATACCCTGCCCACTGCATCCTTACTTTTTGTTTGCCATTACATAGTTTGCCAAGCCTCCTGGAAAATGTGAGTCTATTTTTGGGTGTGAAGTGATGACTGTTGTTGAAAATTTACATATACAGTTCCCTTTTCTGTGGATGTACAGTATACGTGAACCAGATCAAAACTCAGCCCAGGTCAAGTATGCCCTCTCTCCAGGATCCAGCTCTCTCATTTCACAGCTTAATGACAACTCCGGCAGCAGCTTGGAGGGGGTGTACCATATCAACCTGAAGAACTCCTTTCCATTGATTCATGTTAATCTGTCCAATCACCATTTTCCTAAAGAGGTCTCCTGACCCCCGTTCTAGGTTAGGCCTCCATTCTGGGCTGAATTCTGTCCCCTCCAAAATTCAAAGTTCAAACCCCCAATGTGACTGTATTTGGAGAGGTAATTAAGGTTAAATGAGGTCATAAGGGTGGGGCCCTCATGTGACAGAACTAGTGTCCTTCTAAGTTGAGGAAGAGATGCCAGAGCTCCTTCACTGCCTGTTAGCCCGGAAGAGAGCTCTCACCAGAAACCAACCCTGGTGGCATCTACCTTGACCTTGGACTTCTGACCTCCAGAGCTATAAGAAAATCAATGTTTGTTTAAACCACCGGGTCTGTGCTATCTCGTCACAGCAGCCCGAGCTAATGCAGCCCCCCCAGCTCTGGCCTAAGGATCCTCCTTCATTTCCTTCAACACAGCATTTCCCAGGCGCTTTCCTTCCTTTTAAACTACAAGGGCTATTTTTGTACCAGGTACTTCTCCCATTAGATCCACAGCTTCTGGACCATGTGTGGCACACAGAACTCAATATTCAGTGAATGAAATTAATAACAAATCCTCCAAATTGGGAGGGGGCCAAGAGGAAGAAAAAGAGAGGCGAGGTAAGGAAGAAACGAGTGTTTTCACCCTAAGTACCAAAAGCCCCCCCCCCCACCAATAAGTTAAGGATTATCTAGAGCATGATCGTTTTTGTTCTACACAATTAGCATTTCATTTGTCTTCCTAGTTTCTACTGTACCATCAAATGTGTCTGATTGTATTAATATATGCTTCTGATATATGAAAGTTGTCCCACTCATTGTTTTACATGTGTCTTCTGTACCCATCCAGACTGTACGTGCCTTGAAGTCAGGGTCTTATAAACTCTACTGAATCCTCATTGTACCCAGCCCAATACTAGACATACCAGGCATTGAGTAAAGTATTATTAATTTAATAGCAAATGTCCGAATTTCAAAAGTTTTCTTTGATCCAAAGAATAGGCTTGTATTTCGTTGTCCTTCAACAGAGAACCAAGAACTCTTCAGGAATCAGTTTCATAGATTCAAGGTCAATTCCCTTCTCTTTGGGGACTAAAATGCAACCATGTAGTTTAAGGCTACCCAAAATGGAATCTTAGCCACTTCATGTTTTTTAAAGGGTATGACAGTGACTTCTCCCCATGCTATTCACTGTCCAGAATAAGCCAGAAGTGGGTATTGACCTCTTGCCTGGCCTCCTTACACAGGCTTCTTTCAAGGACTCTACCTGGTACATAAATGTTGAAAAAACTACCTTCAGAAGACCAGCTTCTAACAAGAACTCAGAACTAGAACAGTTTTTTAACGGTCTTCCTTAATAGATGTTTAGTAAACAGTTTCAGACACATTTTACAATAAAAAGCTTCTGCTAAATGCCCTTGTGTGTAGGAACATATTATTAAATCAAAACGCAAAAACTTCAAACGTCTAAAACTTTATTGCCAGAATAGCAAACTTCATAAAGACACCTTTGAAAGTACATAGAAAATGACAAGCAAAATGAACAGAAAACTTTGACTAAAGGACAGCAAAGATTGCTACTATCGTGCACATACAGTCAAATTAATACCAAACCAAACAGGTACACTTAAGAGTATATGGGTCATGCAATCCGAGGAGACGCATTCCAAAATGCTGGGGTTTGAGGGGGATTCTTTTTGTGTGGGGGAGCGGGGGGATAGGGTAATTTTCTCCTCATACAGAAAATGGAAATATTTAGATGAGACGCAGACTGATGACTACAAGGTCAATTTCATTTTTATCTCCAAGAACAGAAATCTGGGTTATAGGCCATAAGAAGTTCAAGAAGCATCACTCAAAAATCTAAAGACAGAAGAGAAGAAACAGACTCTAGATTCAATTTGTGTTTTCCTTACAACTGATTACTACTTCCTATACGCTACACCCAGTGTATGACATTGGTTCAGGTAAGCTAAGAAGATAAGAAGCCAGAACAGCCTTTACCATTTGATTCCCCCCATGGCTACGTTTTCTTAAGCCTAGAAAGTTCTATCACTATCCTACAAGCACAAGGTTTTCTTTCTCTATTATTTAGTAAAGTGAAAATTCATATAAATGAAAGCCAAGGTCTAGCAACCATTTCCAACTGACTACTAGTGCCCAATAGAGCTGTTGCTAATGGAGTAGGAGTAGGTGTGGGAAGAATTCCCCGTCGCATCGAAGCTTCCTCTCCGGGACCCACTGCGGGAACCGGACCGGGAGCCAGAGCGGGAGCCGGAGCGGGAGCCTGGGGCAGAAGACATGTTATAAGGGCTGGGCAGGCCCTTGGAGGAGACCGAGGCGGCCTCCAGAAGGCGCAGGCCGGTGATGTCTTCCACCATGGAGCGATTCATGGCATCCTTATAGGATATCTTCAACTTGGTTTTGGGGCAGGTCAGGATCTTGCCGTAGTTGCTGGGGTCTTGCAGCCTCTGCGCTGCCCGGCCGTCGATGTACCCCTTTCTGATGGCTTCTTCCATGCTCATCCTCCCTTGCACCTCGGGGTCAACCAGGCCCCCCGTGAGGTACTGGAACTCCAGGAAGCGCTGGCCGGCCTCATAGGGGAGCCACTTTTCTTTCACTGCCTCTGCTGCCGACATCTTCTTCTTTCCCTTCACTCCTTCAAAGCCGAGGAAGGCTTTCTGAGCAGGCTTCAGCCTGGTGGCCATATCCTGGTCGAGCAGGCCCTGGGAGACGGCGTCCTGGAGGGGCAGCTTCTGCCCCGTGGTGGGGTGGATGATGCCGCCCGTGCAGGCCTGGGCCTCCAGAAGCCTCTGCCCAGTGATGCTGTCAACGATACCCCGCTCTATCCCTTCCGTGATGGAGATCTTCTCCAGGTTTTCCGTGTCGAAGATGGCTGCAATGGGGCTCGATTCTTCCAGGGTTTCGGACAGAGACCTGCTCTTTATGGTTAAATTCCTGACACTGGAGATGGTGGAAATCTTGCTTAAGGACTCATGTCGCGAGCTGCTGAAGACATCATCGCTGACGCCACTCCCAGTGCCACCGCTGTTGCCGACACCATTCTTCAAGGAGATCATATCAGCAAACTGAGTGAGGCTGAGGCTGCCGGACTTGTACTGGTCAAAGAACTTCCTGTCAACGAGGCCCCTGTCAATCGCATCTTGAACATCATACTGACTGCCCGTCTTCCTGTCTACCAGGAGCACCCGGGTGGAGCCGTCTGATCCAGTGATGGTTATTTCTTCCCACTCGCACTCCTGCTCACACAGTTCTTTGAAGGTTTCGTAATCTATGAGGCCCTTCTTGTAGGCCTCCTGGACAGACATCTCCTTGTTGGTTTCCGGGTCAACTATGACCACTCTGCGCTTCCTGAGGGTATTCTTTTGGGATGTCTGTACCTGTTTCTTCTTTTCTTTCAGGGGCAGAAGACACAGCCCCGTTTCCTCATCCTTAATGCACCTTTCTTTCAGTTGCAGATACGTAAGGTTTTCTTCAGTGTTTGGGTCAAAGAATCCTTTTGTATCGTCACTTGGATCCGAGAGAATCTCACTGAGCTCCTGATTGAAGTAGCCCCTCTTGTACGCTATGTCAACGGGCAGGCGGTGGCTCTCCTTCGGGTCGATGATCCCACCGGTTGCAATCTGTGCTTCCAACAAGCGAATGCCATGGCCCTTTTCGATGAGTTCCTTGTTCATGGCTTGGAACAAGGAGATGGTGTTTCCTGTTTCAGGGTCATTGTAGCCAGTGACAGCTCGTTCCGCAGACAGGAGCTTCTCCTTGAACTCGATGCCCACCAGACCTCTTTTGTAGGCTTCCTCCACCGGTAACCTCAAGTTGCTAACAGGATCCACGATGAAGCCAGTAGCTGCTTGCGCTTCCAGGAGCTCCAGGGCAGTACCAGGTCGGACCAAGCCAATTTTCATGGCCTCGTAAATGCCAAGCTTCTGTTTTGTGGTCTCACTGTAGATGCCTGCGATGCAGCTTGAACCCTGAAGGAAATCCTTAATTCTCTCACCAACCTCATCATAAGAAATCTGACCTGATTCCAGTTCATTGACAGTGGATGGTCTCAATATACCGGAATCAACCAGCTCGGAGATGGGCACGGGTTGTCTGATTCCCTGGAAGGACATACTTCTCTTCTGTACTGACAGCAGCAGCAGACCAGTGTGCGGTTCGATTCTGCACCTTTCCCTCAGCTGCATGTAACTGACCTTCTTTTTGGTGACCGGATCCATGAAGTTCTTCTGACTATCTCGGGGATCGTTCAGGGACCGATACAGATCTCTGTCAATCAGCCCACGAGCCAAGGCTGTATCTTTCGGCAAAAAGACGCTGTTCACAGGGTCCACCACACCCCCTGAAGCAATCTGGGCTTCCAGCAGACGCATTCCGATTTCCCGATCGATCAAATTTTTCTTGATGGCTTCGTACACAGATACCGTCTTGCCTGAAAATGGGTCATCAAACCCAGTGACGGCTTTCTCTGCTGTGTATATCTGCTGGCGGTCATCGAAGTCGATGAGGTCCCGAGCTATGGCGCTGTCAACAGTCAGCTTCTCGTTCCTGTGGGGATCAATTATACCACCAGTGGCTGCCTGGGCCTCCAGAAGCATGACTGTGGATTCTGGGGTGATCAATTTCTTTCTCTTGGCCTCTACCAAAGAGTATTTCTCCTTAGGGGAAGTGGAAACTCCAGCGATAGCGCCTGCTCCCCGAAGGAAAGGCTGGATCTCAGAAGCAACTTCTTCCACTGACTTTTTCCCCTGCAGCAGTTTGTCCAGGGTTGTTTTGTCGATCAGCTGGCACTCGTACAGCTGCAGCGCCGTCACCTTCTTCCTCAGTCCGTCAAACACCAGCTTCGAGGAGTCAACGGACCACTCGTACTCAGTCTGGGTCTCGCGGTGGGACCCATACGGGCGCTGCCTGAGTTTGTCGATTTCCCTCTGAAGCCGGGAGCGCTCTATCTCCAGCTGGGACTGGGTCTCCCTGCTGGAATCCTCCAGCTTCCGCTGGCACCTGTCCTCGATCCTCTTGATCTCCGCCTGGAGTCTTTCAATCTCACTCCTAAGGCTGTTCTTCTCTCTCTCGCTCTTTTCTCTTTCGGACTCTATCTTCCTAACAGTCTCCTCTTTGCGGGAACACTGTGTTTTCCACTGGTTCAGGTCGTTCTGGATCTGCTGTTTCTCACACTCCAGGCGCTGTTTCACCCTGCTCTCTGCCTCGAGGGTCACTTTGGCCTGATTCAGCTCATCCTCCAGCCTCTGCAGCCTGGCCTTGTCTTGCTCCAGAACTTTGATTTTCACCAGGAGGCTCTCTCTCTCCTGCACCACCTGAGAGCACTGATTATTGGATTCCTGAATCCTATTAGATGCCTAGAATGCAAAAAAAAAGAAAGAAATGGGAAAAAATAATGATGTGATCATATCACAGGGCCATTATCATTTAACTTCTTTTCCTATATTTTTAAAAAAAGTATATTTACTTATTGGCCCTTTTCTTTTCCTTGAGCACACTGTTAATTTTGTTATCTTACAAGTTCCTGAAAAAAATTCTGTAGATACATGTTGTCACTTTGATAAATGGCTTCTGTACTTTCTATATTTTTCCACAGAAGGAAAAAGGAGCAGCTGTAGACCTGGCTTACTCTTAATAGTAATTATGGTTTGAACAGATATGGGGAGTTTTATTCCAGGTTATCCCACCTGCTGTACCTACATTTCACCTGTTACAGCTATACTCACATGTTTAATAAAGCAATACAAATCTACAGACATACGCACACCCCTCACCCAGCCCCACACAAATATTGTCTACAGAAGTCAAACGTATTAGAAGTTCAAGAGGTTGAGTGTTTTAATTAGGGGTTAAAAGAAGAAAAGTCAAACAAAAAGAAACATATTAGGGCCACGATGGAAAGAGCAGAGAATAACGCATGCAGAAAAATCACAGAAGCAAGCAAGAAAGCGATTTTCAAACTGCACAGAAAACCCATTTAATGTGGCTTTTATTTAGGAAAACTTCAGTTACAAACGTTACGTCACAGCTCACAAAGAGCCACCTTCTAGAAAACACAGTGGAACACTGAGAGGAAGTGAGCTCAGATGTCACACCCCAGCCAAAGTTGGAAGAGCAGAGCCAAGTGCGGGTTACACAGGGACGGGCACTCGCTGTGGGAGTAGAAGAGAAGGGCAAATGGCACTGAAATGACCCTGAAGTAGCATCTGGATTAGGACAAACAGCAGCACAGCATCAAAAAGAAAAGCGAGACGTATGCAAGCATCCAGCCCAGCAGCAAGAGCACAGCCCAGCTAGGAGGACCGTGGAGGGAGTTAGTTGAGAGGAAGTGAAGCGGCGATCAAATATTTGTGAATACCTCTAATGCCTGCTTTTGGAATTTCTCAATTTCCTGTCTCAAATTTCCCCTCTCTCTCTGTAAATCATTAATCAGGCCCTGCAGCTCCAGGGTCCGGGTGTTGCTGATCTGCAGCTGGCTCCGGAGCTCTAAGATGGTGGCGTTTTTGTCATGCTCAGCCTCGCTGCGGCCCTGCTGGAGGTCATCGTACTCCAGCCGGAGGTTCCGCAGTTCCCCCTCAAGCAGCAGGTGCTCCTTGGTGAGGTTCTCAGTCAGCGACTGCAGCCTCTCGATTTCAAGCCTGCTCTCGTTCAGGCTCCTGCTCTTGTCCTCAACAGCCTTCTGGAGATGCTCGCTCCGCACCTGCGCCTGCCTGGCGTTCTCCCGCTCCTGCAGCAGCTGCTGCTGCAGGGCCTCGACCTGGGAGGCCAGCCTGCGCAGCTCGTCCTGGGTCCTCTGCTTCTCCCGCAGGTGGCCGTCCAGCACGTCCCGCTGCTGCTGCAGCTCGTCCTCGCTCCTCTGTTTGACGATGGACACCTGCTCCAGCTGCTGGGTCAGGCTGGTGACCTGGATCACCTGCTCCTTCAGGGACGCCCGCAGGGTCTCCAGCTCCTCCTCTAGCTTCTTCCTCCTGCAGGAGTCCTCGGAGGCCGCCCGCTTCAGCCACACCAGCTCTTCCTCTGCCTTCTGCTTCTGCAGCTGCAGCTCCTTCAGGGAGCTCTGGCAGCGGGCGATGTCCTGGTCCCTGATGGCCCTCTCCTGGGACACCCGCTCGTAGTCCGTCCTCAGGCATATCAGCTCCTGTTCCTGCACCTTCAGTTTGCTGACTGTCTCCGTGGCACTGCTGTAGGCCTTCTGCAGCTCACACTGTGCCCTCTGCCACTTGGCCTTCTCATCCTCCAGACACTTCCGCTGCTTTGCTTCCGTCTCTGTCAGCTGCTTTAGCCTCTCTATCTCCTTGTTTTTATCCTGGATCGTCTTGGCGGCATCATCCAGAGACTGCCGGTACCGTGTGCTCTCTTCCATCCGCACCTGCGTGACCTGCTTCAGCTCCACCTCCAGCTGCTGTTTCCGCTGCGACATCTCCAAGCCCGCGGCCTTTTGCTGCTGGACGTTCTCTTCGACCCTCCTGAGGTTCTCCGTGGTCTGGGCTAGAGCGTTCTTCAGCTTTGTTACTTCTTCCGAGAGGCTCCGGTTTTCCCTGGTGAGGTTGTCTATCTGGGCTCGGTAGCCGCTGGTGTCCTCCTCCTTCTTCAGGGTGAGCTGGTGGATGGTCGTCTTGGTGATGTTGATCTCCGTCTCGAACTGGTTCTTTAAGCTGATGATTTCCTCATCGTAATTGCTCCTTACCTTAGCCAGTTCATTCTCATATTCCCGACGGTGCTTGGCCTCCTGCTGAAACTCAGCTTTGAGTCTTTCGATCTCCTTGTTTTTGTCCTGGATGGTCTTGGCAGCCTCCTCCAGGGACTGCTTGTGCCTGGCGCTGTCCTCGGAGCGCTGCTGGATGACCTGCTTCAGCTCCATCTCCAGATGCTGCTTCTTCTGCAGCATCTCAGAGCCACAGGCCTTCTGCTGCAGGGCATCCTCTTCTGCCCGCCTCCGCTGCTCCGTGGTCTGCAGGATGCTGTCGGTGAGCCGGACAATCTCAGCCTTCAGATCTCGATTCTCCTTCATGCATCTATCGAGCTTGTTTTGGAAATTTTTGGAATCATCCTCTTTTTGCATGGATATCTCCTTGATGGTAGCCTTTGTGATGTTAATCTCTGTTTCGTACTTGTTCCTTAAATTACTCATCTCCTCATTATAGTGGTTTCTTACCTTTGCCAGCTCATTTTCATATTCTCTCTTCCGGGTACCCTCCTCCTGCAGAAGAACCCTCAACCTCTCTATCTCGAACTCCTTCTCCTTGATGGCTTTCTCAGACTCTATTTTCTGCCAGCCGAGGCTCTCCTTCTCGCTCTGCCTCGCTTTCTGCAGCTGGTCATATTCGCTCTTCTGTTGATCAAACCTGTCTTCCACGGTTTTCCTGCTTCGCTTTTCATGCTCGATCTCGTAGGTCAGCCGGGTGATCTTCTCATTGAGCTCTTTGATTTGGCTGTAGCACTTGTCTAGATTTTGCTTGGCTGACTTGCCATCCAGCTCAGCCTGTCTCTTCAGCTCCTCCAGGCTCACGAGCTTTGCTTTGAACTGGGAACACTCCGCCTGGTATTTCTGCAGGTTCTGATCCAGGAATTTGTTCTTACTGCAGTTTTCAGAGTTGGCGTCTCGGGCCAGCCTGAGCTCCTCTTCCAAAACTTCGATCTTGGTATTTTTCAGCTGTGGAAGGGAAATCAGAAAGCGTGTTGAAAGAAAGATGCCTCACATCATAAGAAAGAAGTGGTACTTCCTCCCCCCAAGACCAACGTGCTTTCTCATTTCCTGTTACACACCTGCACACACACAGACAAGCACGCACACACGAGCACACATGTAGACACTGATACAAGGCAAAAGCTACTAGACAAAAAATTCAAGACATCTGTATTCTTGTCATAATTCTTCCGTCAACTGCTTGCGTGATCTTAGTAAGGGATCTACCCTCTCTGAGTTTCAGCTTCCTCATCTGTGAATGAGGGAATTTCTTCCAAGACCAAAAGCTTATGATCTCCTAAATTACGTTTCCTTTATTTCCAGGTATCAAGTAAGTTCCCATATAAACTCAATTCGAATATTAGAAATGAGGAGTAAATTAAACAGCCATTCGACATGGAAAATTCAAATCCAGCCAGTCCTGGATGTTCTTCTTAATTTAACACAAAGAGAGAAAGAAAGCAAATTCCTTGACCAAACATTAAATGAAATTACTGGGGGTTACGGCAAGGAAAAATAGCTATAATTTTGAAAATACTACCTGAGAGCATTCCGAGCAGTGTACTGGAGAATAGGACTGACACCTGATTTATGAATAAACTATATCATACTAACTGTTTAGAGGAAATACCCTTTTGCCAATGAGTATGTCCAAATTCATGTTATAACGAGGCAGTAATAATTAAGTTCCATTCTATTTTCTTTTTTGATCCTCCAAGGAAATAAAGTAAATTACCTTCAGATCTTCCAAACTCTTCAGCATCTCACTTAAGAATCTGTAATAGTCTGCAGACCTTGTAAGAAGTTCTATGTACCGAGCATGCATCTCTGCCGCCTTGGAGAAAAGAAGTGCAAGGAAAAATCAAAGGCACTGCGTTCAAAAGAAGTCCTACGCGAGCTGCCCAACTGTTTTCTAAAACAATCCAATAGTGAAATTATATTTTAGGAGTGAATTCCCTTCTTTCACCTGTGCTAATTCCAAAACCCAATAAAAGAATAAAGTACAATAAAACAAAGGGCCAAAAACCTTACACTTCATCCTCCTCACTCCAGGGTGTTCCCCCTAAACCATCTGATGGGTGATGTTCTCTGACACCTTTGAGAAGAAGTTGTCTTTTAGAAATCGACTGGATATTTTCCACTCTTTAAATGTCCCCCTCACTAAACCCAGAATTTAAGCCCAGTTTCTGCAAAGATTCTCATGTATGAGCAATAGACCCAGACTTCTCACTGATCATTCCCTAAAATGCATTATGCTGATGACTTACACTAGAGAGAGGATAACCTATTAAACCTTTTTGAATGGATACCCAATGGCAAGAGATGAATTCAGGGAGGGTAGGAAAGACAGGGAAAAGAGAAGATGCAGAGGGAGGGGCGAGCTCTAAGAGATGGGTAATGACATATCTACCTCTTGCAGAATCATCCCAGAAGGAGACTGAACGATGGTTCTCTTGATAGGTATGTTCAGTATCGTTTCCAGTCCTGAGGTGTATGACGCCAGCTGCAGTTCATAATCCTGCAGAATAATAATGTTTCAGAAAAACATACTTAATTGACTTAAAAGGAGTCACTGATGGCTACAGTTCCCAAGCTTTAAATCACCAAGCTGTACTTCTAATGTCCAACCCCAAAGGCCATCACGTGCTGCTAGTGTCCAAGCATCATATGACATTATTAAACCAAGCAGCACCACTTTATATGCAAAATGGAGATCTCTGCACACACCACCAGTCTAAAGGATGAAGACCGGCCCATTCCCATAGATATTGCCAATGTATAATCAATTCAAGCTAATGGATAACAGCATTTACAGTTTGTTCACGAGAGATTATATAAAAACCATAACCGTTGTCCTCAAGAAGTCTGTAATCTTTAAAGTGAATCAGAAAATAATGTAGTTGATAACATTCTTTTATTAAAAAAAGTATGGAAGACTTCATGAATTTGCATGTCATCCCTGCACAAGGGCAGGCTAATAATCTCTGTATCATTTGTTTTAATATATGTGCTGCCGAAGCAAACATGGTTAATAATATTCTTGATGAAACACCAACATTCTTTGTGAAACGTACATACCTTAATTGAATTTGCACAAAGTTCGGCAAGTTTTTGTACTTCTTCTGATTTGTCTCGTTTGCTACTTATATCACTGTGCAAGTTCTATACAGAAAAGGGAATATTTATAAATGTTAAAATGTAGACATATTTAAAATAAATGTTTTTTTTCATTCTTTAACCACTGTTACTTGTTTTTTTTTTCCCTCAGTTTATGACTACATGTTCAGACCCCATAGTCTCACAGTTAAACCTTAGGAGATGAGCATGTTTTCTATTCAGAAAATAGAAGAAAGATCTTCAAGTTCTTATGATCTAAGAGGTTACTATCTGGCTGGCACTCTCTTCTGGTCCTATCACCTCAATTTATAAAGATACTTTACTATGACGGTCGTTACATTATTTCCATGTTCACAACTGCATTTCTTTGTAAATTTCTCAATTGCTTTTCCTCTGGACACTATTTAAGCATTCATAAAATGGACTAGTAATAGTAATTATTTATCATTTCATGAAAAGATACATGCATCCCCATGTTCACAGTGGCAGTATTTACAATAGCCAAGAAATGTAAACAACCTAAATGTCCATTGACAGATGAATGGATAAAGAAGATGTGGTATATAGACACAGCTGGAATAGTACTCAGCCATAAAAAAGAGTGAAATAATGCCATTCACAGCAACATAGATGGACCTAGAGAATATCATACTAGGGGCAGTAAGTCAGAAAGACAAAGACAAATACCATATAATATCACTTATCTGTGGAATCTAAAATATGACACAAACGAACTTATTTATGAAGCAGAAACAGACTCACAGACAGCAAGAACAGACTTGTGGTAGCCAAGGGTGGCAGGGGGAAAGGACGGACTGGAGGTTTGGGGTTAGCAGACGGAAACTATTATACACAGAATGGACAAACAACAAGGTCCTAGTGTGTAGCACAGGGAACTATATTCAATATCCTGTGATAAACCATAATGGAAAAGAATATGAGAAAGAATGTATATGTATGTATAACTGAATCACTGTGCTGTACACCTGAAACTAACACAACACTGTAAATCAACTATACTTCAATAAAGTTTTTAAAAAATTTATCATTTTAAACCTAAGTACTGCTACAAAAACCAGAGGAAAACACAGGTTACACCCAGTGACATCTATGCAATGACAAATTGCCTTATACCTTCTGCTCATTCAAAAATCGCATGACCATGCTGGAATCTCCAAACTTCATGGATTCTAAGTTATCCTGGCAGCGTTTGGCATCACAGAGCCATTTGCAGAAAGTCTGATAGTTATCACGGTAATTCCTCAGTTGCTTGATTTGTTTCTCCAGGTTCCATAATCTGGGGCAAACAGAGATAATAAAATTATTAAATATCGCTATTGCTCTGCAAAAGTATTTAACACAGAGTTACCCCATGACCCGGCAATTCCACCTGGCACATACTCAAGAGAACTGAAAACATACATCCACACAAAAAATTACACGTGAATGTTTGTAGCAACACTTTTCACGATAGCCAAAAACTGGGAGCAGCCCAAATGTCCATCAGTTGATGAAAGAATAAACACAATGTGGTACAGCCATACAATGGAATATTATACAGTCATGAAAAGAAATGAAGTACTGACACGTGCTACACCATGGATAAACCTGGAAAACATTATGTTCAGTGAAAAAAAAGCATTCACAAAGGACCACATATTGTATCTTTCTATTCATAGGAAATGTCCAGAATAATTCGCAAATCTATAGAGACAGCAAGTAGAATGGTGGCGGTTTGGGGCTGGAGGGTTGGGAGGAAATGGGGAGGGACTGCCAGTGGATATGGGGTTTTTTTTTTAGGGTGATGAAAATGTTCTAACTTAGATTGTGGGGATGGTTACACATTCTGAATATACTAAAAACCAGTGACTTGGACACTTTTGGTGGGTGGGTTATACGGCATGTGAATTATATATCAATAGAGATGTTTTTAAGAAGCACTGCTCGTAAAATAAACGATAAGCAAGATTCAGGAGACGTTTTTAAACCCTCATTTGCAGTAAGGCATTTCTTTTGTGTAAGATTTAATTTTTACAAACTTTTGGAAAATGCTCCCTCAAAGGAGCTACTCCTTCCAACAGTCATAATAGGAGTTTACAGGGCACAAAAGAACTTGATCAATGGCTTCCATTAAGAACATGAAGGGCCTCTGACACAGGTTGGTTCAAGCTCGGCCACTGGATGTACTCTCTTCCTGTTGTCAACAAAGCTGCCCACAGCCAGTGCGTGAAGAGAGCTCCCAGGATGCTGAACTTACACACAAAACAAAACCACTGTTTTTTACAGTGATGACTTCAAGTGACATTATCTTGGGAACAACCAAATGTAAGAAAGTAGGAAAGAAAGTATGGAAGGAGGTTGGCACACCTGTAGTCTATCTGTTTATCGATTCTTTGCCAGCGATCTGTCAGCTGTGTGACTTTTTCACTGAACTTGCCCAGGTCCAGGTCGTACATTGGATACTGCTGTGAAGTCTGGCAGTAGATCTGCTGGGCTTTCTGCAGTTCTGTCTTCATGGTGGCCAACAAGGACTGCTTCAAGTTCAAGTCGTTTTTAATTTTCTGTCACAGGAGGAAAAAAAAGTACAAATTAACCGCATTCCCGCTTGATGCTACACCACAAGGAAAATATATCTACTGATTGCGTCTCCTATATCTGTGCCAGTGACCTAGTTCCTTGTGCCAACTCGGTTAAAAAAAAAAAAAAAAAAGGATTCGATGTGTAAATTAGTTTGAGAAATGCTACATATCACACTCCATTCCGTTCCTGAAAAATTATAAAATCTATTAACCTATTAAAGGTTCTGAGAAGTACTACAGTACCAGCCTAACTGTGGTTAACTCACGTTCCCCAGACTAATCTCACCACAAACGGACTTTCTCACGTAGGTCCTGCCAACACGCTCTGGACAACAGTGCTCTAGAGATAACGGCTGATGTCAACCACGTGTGGCCAACGAAATCCAGTAATCCTCCAAACCCATGAAGACTTAGTGAGGCTCTACCACCGGGGACTGAGTAGTCCTGTATGCTTTCCCATAAGCCGGGCCGCTCGCTGTTCAACCCTTCTCCTTACCTTCAGTCCGCAGCGGTAAGCTTCCACTTTATCCAGATCTAGGCAAACAGTCTCCTCTTCAGTAAGCTTGGCTTCGTAAACCTTCAGCATGTCTTCCGTCTGGAGGATGGCCTGCAGGAGTGCTCTCACCACGCACAAGCTGTCGAGTGCCAAAGGGGCAAAAATAAAATTGCCGGCGACATAATTAGACTTGGAAACTCTCTCGGGCTCTCGCCACTCTTCGTAAAAGGGAACAATATGAAAGCAGATAAAAATTTACCCTGCTTATTTTATAAGTTACGGAGCAATACATTTTTTCCCTCTTTTTTTTTTCTTTCTTTTTTTTTTTTGCGGTACGCGGGCCTCTCACTGTTGTGGCCTCTCCCATTACAGAGCACAGGCTCCGGACGCACAGGCCCAGCGGCCACGGCTCACGGGCCCAGCCGCTCCACGGCACGCAGGATCCTCCCGGACTGGGGCACGAACCCGCGTCCCCTGCATCGGCAGGCGGACTCTCAACCACTGCGCCACCAGGGAAGCCCTCATTTTTTCCCTCTTTCATGACTCAGAACACCATCTTGCATCAATGGAAGAATTCTAAGTTCTGGCCTTTAGAGGATGTCTTGGCTGGAAGAGACAGTGGAGTTCAGAACAATGGGATTGGCACCCTAGGCTGGAGGACCCTCTCTCAAAAGCACAGAAGAATGTGAGTGAGGCTCCAATGAAAAGAGAACCCATAAGGCAAGAGCTCCAGCAACCAGCACATAAAGCAAATGAAGTCTCAGAAAACGAAGCTTGAGAAAAGCCAAATATCTGAGGTCAGTGTCAGTCGCGTTTACCTATTTAAGTAGCCGTCTGTGACACCATTGATATTTTCCAGTTTCTGAAACAATCCGAATACCTCATTCTGCAAATAGCAATATTTTTCCGAACCTCTGAAGTTAGCCAGCATGTCCTTCAGCTGGTTGAGAACTTGAGCAATTGCTTGAGAATCATTCTGTAAGCCCTGTCCGAAAAGAAGGGAAGCGCTTCTGATTTAGCTGTATGCTTCTCACCGTCATTCATGTCCTCAAAAGGCCCACGAAATGTGAACGACTCAAGTGAGAGTTGACCTTTCATGTCCTTCATCAGGGAGGCCTTACCAGCACTGGGTAAATGTGACCCTCTTCCTTAGAATATATACCTCGTAGATTCCAGCGCAGTGCCCGGGCCTGGCTGAGCGGAAGAGATCACTGAGCTTGACACTGAAACACCTGGGCTGCAGTCCCAGCTCGGCCGATGCCTTGCAGCTCTTACCCCACCCCCTACTGTCTACAAGTAAGATCATTCTACCTGTCTAGCCCACATCATAGGTTGTTTCAGGCAGAAGCCAAATGAATGTTTGTGAAAACTTTCGAAATCTACAAAGCACTACATTGCAGAAAAGGAAAAACACTGCAGCCGGACTGAGTGGCCCACAAACTAACAGCAAAGGTGGTTGAATCCCCAGCCTGTTATCTTTCCACAGATTCGGCAGCATGGGAAGGAAAAAAGGAAATTGTGCCAGAAGCCTCTTTTCTTGAAAATGAAGGTTTCTTGCCTATAAATATTTAAACCAGGAGGTCTTTTTTTTACTACTTCACAGTTAAATATAAATACACCTAGAATCAAGCAAAACATTAATGGATACCTACCTTTAGCTCGCTTATCTTCACTGTGATGTGGTGCGAAGACCCTTGATCTGCCAGAAGGATGTTTTTAAGGGTCATTTTGCTCTCACAGAGCTCCATCTGCCTGCGAATCTTCTGGAGCTCCATCAGCAAGCACATTTCCTGCTTGTCATTTTCTCTGTTGGTTTCAGTTACTTTATTATGGTTGACAGCTTGGCAGGAACCAAGATGAGTGATTTCAGTTGTGGTTACTGTAAAAATGTTAGGACCACAAAAATCAGAGACTTCTTGGCTAGAAGGGCACAAGGCCTCAAGAAAACATCCATGCTGCATGAAAGTGTCGCTACTTCCTTTGATTTGGTTCTGAAAACCTAGCATCTCAATGACTTTTGATATACGATCTTTCAAAGGAGTGATTCTGCAACTAGTTTTTGGCAAACTACGTACTTTCTTTTGAAAACGGCATGTATGGTGGCTACAAAGAAGGACTGGCTCTAAACCAACCTGTCTGTTGCTGTGGGTAGCCGGGGAGCTGTATGACCAGGGTCTGGTAGTGTTTCTGGGCATCCGTGAACTGGGTCTGTATTTTCCTCTTGTCATCATCTCCAAACATCTCTGAGCCTTGGCTGTCTCTGATGAAGTCTTGGTAGCGTAACTCAAGGTCAGATATTGTCTTCAGGTAATCTTCCTGCCGCATCGTTTTCAGCTGGAAATAAACCAGGCGGGGAGTGTTTCTTGGCCCCAGAGCGTGGCCAAGAAAGCTTCCTGGGAAATGCACTACTCTGGTGGCGCTTGAGGCAACGCCCCTCAAAGACCCATTAAGGCAGAAAAGGTCTTTGATGAGTTAGAGCTTGCGCCTAAGAACCAAAGCAGTGGGTTGTCAATTTTCTTCTTCCTATGGAATTTTCTTCCTCAAAGGAAATAGGACTCAGAAGCCCCAAATGTCAAGCAGATCACAGCAAAGCTGCTCTGACTGAAAAGAGTTAAAGGGGTAAAGGGAAGCCCCCAACTTACCCATTCCCTGCCCCTCTCCTCCCTGCTGTCCCTGTCATCCCAAAGGACTCCCTCACCTGGATTCTTGGGCCACTACCTGAAAACCACTGATCTAGAGTAACTAATGCTTCCAAGAATTCAACGCCCACCTTTTACTTCTGTGCTATCCAGTCAATACCTATGCCCTCACTTTCCATTACATCTAAGGAGATTGGGACCCTGAGTACCACAGGACCTCATGCCTTTCCCACAGGGACTTCTGGCTTGTCCGGTAACTTTAATTAGTACTTCTGTTTGTCTCTTAACCGGCCGGGTGTGAATCCCTCCCATCCTGTGTTGGACGGACTAGAACCTCTAAGGAAGGCTCAGCCGACTCTCGTGTTGACACACAAAAGCATCAGCTGCACAGCTAGGTTTGCCTGGTAGAAACCGCACGTCAGGGAGCAGCTGGGGGGCCCCTCCAGGCAGCGGGTGGTCCTGAGGACGTACCTTGGCGATGGTCATGGTCTTGATCTTCTCGATGTCGATCATGCAGTAGTGCCAGGACACCAGGCTCTTCATGTTGATGTAGAGCTGGTTCCACAGGGCCAGGATGGCTTCGTAGTACTGCTCGATCCTAGGAGGTGCAGAGGGAAAAAGCACGCTAGCCCGGCTCTCCAAGTTCATCCCAAACGGGAAACCTGGCTACGCTCCCCCAAGGGCACAGAAAACTCAAAGGAGAACTAACAGAGCAATGGGTGAATGGAGCATTTGCAAAACATTCAACATTTCAATGGATTTAGACTAATACCCAAAAGTACATTCTCCATGACCGACATGGGTTTCGATACATTGCAATCATTTCGGTCAAAACAGGCAGTACAATTTGTGGTTGTTGGGTTGTTTGTCAACAACTTTTTAATTGACGGAGGTCTGGCGCCGTGCAGGCAACAGTGAGAAATGGGTCTCGGGTCACAGAACGCCTGCTGGAGCTTGGACACGGGCTCACTGGGCTACTCTCACCCCACCCTGAGCGGGCTGAAGACTTCCATCATAAAAGGTTTGGAAGAATGTGCCCTAGACAATCTGTCAAATGAATGCGCCACCTACTGATGGCCAAATATTGATGCCAAGTGCATTTTGTATTTGTGGCTACAGGCCAAACTACTGATGGTCTAAAAGGCAGAAGAATTTCAAAACACCGTCTTTAAAGTGCATGGCCAGAATGAGCTCCTTTGCTGTCAGACATTCTTTTTCATCTTCCCAAGACAACCACAGTATCTGCAACAGAAAACCTCAAGACAAGGCAAAGGGACCTTCACCGGGTCCCCCCTGGGGGGAGGTGACAGCAGTAAGAAGCGGTATGTCTCGTATCAGCCTCTGCCCTATTTCTCCCCACCCGCGTTCATGTCACGGCCAGAAGGAAGTTCAAGACGTACTTGCTTGAGAGATCCACGGCCAGGGAGTTGGGCGGAGGAATGATGAGGCCCACGGAGGGCACGAGCATGTCCACGCCGCCCGGGCCAGTCACGTGCCACTTGCTCCGTTCGTTATTGTCCTTCAGGATACACTCGTCCCCTTTGTGGACGATTTTCTGCAAGGCAAGCAGCACTGTGTTTTGGCTTTATCCACGAGCCCACGTTTTTATCTTTTTGCTCAAGAACAGAAGCAGCAGCAGTGATGATGTGCTGTTTCAGCTTTGCTCTTAGTATTTTTTGCCTCAATTGAAGCTGATCTGGACACAACCCAACATGACTGATGCTTTAAATAAGACAGGTGAGCCTACAAGGTGTGTCTGAAGGGAATTAGGTAGAGTGACTTTCCAGGGGACAGCCAGGGGAGTCCCCCGGTGAAGTGACCCATCCTTCTGGAAAGCAAAAGCTCACCCCCTGGCTTTTCTATTTTTGTGAGTTTGTGTTTTATATCATAGAGTTCAGTGCGTGGGAGTCACTTGTCTCATTCATTTGCTCTTAAAATTGTTAAATAAAAACAAAAAAATTTTGGTATCAGGTCCCCAGAAAAATAACTTCCTAAATTAACTCCAGCATCTAAATAGCTTCTTTTCTAAATTAACTCTATATAGCTTCTTAAAATGGGTATTTAAAATATGCCAACTATCTTAACTACTAAAATGTAACAAGTTCGACATGGAGGTATCTCAATCTCCCTTTAGATTTCTTACTTCTCTCCACCCAAGTTCTAAAACCATTTCTGCATGGTAGAATAAACTCCATTGTTTTATAATGTCCATCTCACCAACTCATCACATTTTTATTTCTTAAGTCCTCCATAATTTTTATAAGAAAATAGAGGGAATTACATAGATAATGACTAAAACCAAGTCATCTTTCTATATAAATGTTTGTATTTACCACTGAGCCTACAGAACTGATGTGGCTCATTTAATGCATAAAATCCGCAATGACATTCCCTTTACATGCAGCATAATGGCCACGTGTCTCTTTTTTTTTTAAATTTCAGAAATTTAAAGAGGGATCACAGATGCTAATTGCATATTGGAAGAAAAGAAGGCTTAAGCCTTAAAACAGAATTAGAATAGTTTAAAAATAACTATTGTCCTACTTATTTGCAACTATCATACAACTCAGAACAAAAATCACTGCATTTTTTCAACAGCTTGCCACTTTGTATACAAAAGAAAGACATTTACTAGGGTGCTCACTGAAACCTAAATTAAATTCTGCCCTGGATAAAAATGCATCCGTAAAGAAAGGGAAAACTTTGGCAGCATTCTAGCCGAGTACACACCTGGTCCTGTTTGTAGTCACAGAGAGCCCTGACAATAATGGGTTTATTGCTTTTGTAGTCCGGGTTCCGAGGTTTCAGCTGCACAATCCTCTTGGACTTGTTTACCAAGTTCTGCACCTGGCGCTTGTTCTCAAGGATTTTCTCCCATTCTTGCTGCAATTGCAAATAAAATCATACTCGAACACAGATAATCTCTGAGAGTGAGATAAGACCTTCAAATGGCATTACTATAGCTATCATGACATTACAAATTAGATACCGCTGTAGCTGCATTAGCTGTAAAAAACCACCCATTCATCTGTCTGCAGGGACCACAGGTACCTTTCAAAAGAAGCCGCTACAGAGGCAACACAGCCATGAATTAGGTGGGCGGGAAAGAACATCACTTTGCAAAAAGGCTATGCTGACAACATGTGAAGTACGCTTTTCCGAAGGGATTGTCATGTTAAGTCATCAGTGCTCTCTCCGGTTTTGTTCTGAGCACCCATAACTACTGAAGCAGAAGTAACGTGCCACAGCAGCTGATCGTGCAAAGAAATGGATTTTGAGAAAAACCACTGAAAATGAAGACAACGCTTGCCTGGGCTTTGGGCGCTCGTGGCTCTATAGAGCAATACAAACGCAGATAATCTGAACTGAGTCGGTGGGCGCATTTGTTTTATTCCCGGGTAAGGGCCTGGGTCTGAGACAGTACCTCTAGCACCTTGATCTGCTCCAGCAGACGCTGCAGGGGCATGTTCTTGTCACACAGGTACTTCTTCCTGACGGAGTCTTGAAGGCCCTTCAGGTAGGCTTCCGTCGACTGGGCCTCTTCAAAAAACTGTTAAGGATGCGGGTGACCCCGTGTCAATTAAAAGCAACTCAATACGCAGCATCACCTACTATTTCAACTTCAAGGATTATCTTCCCTACGAGCCTATCTGATAGGTGGTTAAAGGAAAGAATTTGAGCAGAAAGTATATTAACTTATCTGAGAGCAAGAGGCTACTTGAATGATTGGTGACCAATCTGTGCTCCTCTAAACTAAAAACCAATAAATAGTTTTCACGCCATAGTGTGAAGACTGTTTTCAGTGCTTTTTCAAACACATTCGGAAGAGAAGCTGTGGAGACCCAAAAGACAATTAAATGATTACTAGGTATAAAAACCTGAAAGTAGGCAGCATTTTCTTTGAGATGAACATCAATGCATTTGGTGATCTGAAGAATCCAGCTCCACTGTGTCTGGAGAGTATCCATATATGCCTGAAACAAGAAAACAGCAGCTGTCTCTCCACCATTCGGCCATAGAGAGGCATCCGTTATTTCATAGATAGGTGAGCCTGAATGAAAACCATGAAGCATTTCTTATCTAATTCCAAATCAAGCAAACTTTTTTCTAAAACTTGAAACCAGAATTTCCCAACAGGGCACTCTTGGTATGGTAGAAATTAAATTTTAAAACCAATTTTGGGAATTCCCTGGTGGTCCAGTGGTTAGGACTCAGCACTTTCACTGCCGTGGCCCCGGGTTCAATCCCTGGTCGGGGAACCAAGATCCTGCAAGCTGGGTGGCCAAAAAACCAGAAAAAAAACCCAAAAAACAGCTTTAACAAATGGATATGATTAGGAGTATTAGTCAAAATATTCACCCAAATGGCATGGCTACTGACCAATCAAAACAGACCAGTCAGAACAGGGATAGCACTGGGGCATGAAGCCCTGTTCCTGTACCGCTGCTAGATCATGCGGAGGTCCAAGGTGAAACAGAGCAGGACACAATGGTCCTTGCCCCCCATGTCCTCAACCTGCCTTCTGTCTGTGAAAAAACTTTAGCCAAAGAATAAGTTTAATCAGAGAAGTGAGAAAATGCAGAAACAAAGGAACAGTCCAACAAGACTAAATAACAATAGTTTGTTCATTAAGCTTAGTCAAGGACCTTTAGTTCCTCCTCAAGGGCTATAGATAATATTCTGAACAATATCCTGTGAGCTGTCTAATAGAGACTGAAACCCACACCAGGTGGAAGAAGTGAACTACATGATGACCAGACTGTAGCCATGACATAAGCTGCCACAGTTCTAAGAACTGGCCTCAAAGAAATGGGGACAAACCGATCCTGGAACTAAAGACTAACTGCACTTAAAACAATCAAGATGACACTGATCAGACCACGGCATGACAAATTTTAAGATGACTGTCAGAGCTGACTGTGCTGTTTCGACAGGTAGCCCCCTACCCGCATCGATAAAAGCTCTTGGCCCCTGATTGTCAAGTGGGGGGAGGTGGCCTTTGGACAGGTTGCCGGCATCCAAAATAAAGGACACTTTCCTTTCCACCAACCTTGCCTCTTTCTTAGCTTTTTTTTTTTTTTTTTTGCGGTACGCAGGCCTCTCACTGTTGTGGCCTCTCCCGTTGTAGAGCACAGGCTCTGGACGCGCAGGCTCCGCGGCCATGGCTCACGGGCCCAGCCGCTCTGTGGCATGTGGGATCTTCCCGGACCGGGGCACGAACCCATGTCCCCTGCATCGGCAGGCAGACTCTCAACCACTGCGCCACCAGGGAAGCCCCTTTGTTAGCTTTTGAGCAGCAAATAGCTGGACCGCCCCTACTTTCAGTTACAAAGGTACCTGCCATGAAGAGGGCCTGTAGGGGACGAAGGCAGTGATGCTTACCAACTGATAGGGAAATATTTGGATTTTTTTAAACAATCAAAATGGTCATACCAGTGCTACCAGCTCATGTCAGCCTTGAGCACAGCCCAGAGATGGCAGTCTAGGGCAGAGGTCAGCAAACTACAGCCCAAGGGCCACATCCGGGCCACCACCTTCATTTATAAATAAAGTTTCACTGGCGCACGGCCACAACCGTTCATCTACATGTTGCTATGGCTGCTTTCACACTACAATGGCAGAGTTAATTTCAACAGAGACCAAATGGCCTGCCAGTCTAAAATATTTATTATTTGGTCCTTTCCAGAAAAAGCTTGCCAACCCCCAGTCTAGGGTATTGATAGAATCAACTTGTCACGGCTTTGTGCTGGGTCAGAACCACTCATCTGTACAGTCTTATTTTTTGAAAAGGGTCCCCTATTTTCCCCTGATAAGAATATAAATCTCACGAAGCCCACCTCGATTTTGTCTGAAGCTGGATGCTGACTGAGGACAAGTTGGTCACTTTCTTGTTTAAGCTTATTGAGCTCTTTTTCCTTAACTTCCAGCTGACTCATGCGTATCTGTGAATAAAAGAAAAACAAGTCCTGTAGAACAAGTCACCGGCAGCCTTCCATCCCTCCCGCCATTGTTAAAGGAAGTCAAACACAAAACTGCATTTTGGAAATGAACAATGTCAGAGAACTGCATTACGTGTTCCTCAAGAATCTTAGCATTTTTAAGACCAGAAAGGATGTCTGAGATCATCCAGTAAGCAGCTGAGGCCGGACTGGTGACACGGCTTGTCTGAATTCACCCAGGTGAAGGGACAGAGCTACAACACATAGTGAGATTTTCTAATTCTCGGTTCTAAGCCACCACACTCTGCGGTACACACACTCGAGGATGTCTGACCGAACCAATCTCACCCCGTCTGCTGTCTTCTGAGATGCTAAGCCCTGCACTGCCTCTCTTAGGTCACGGAAAAGCCTTCAGAAAGGAATGGTTTTTCACGACCACCCCACTGAGGCTGCATCACAGGTGGCCGATTAAACGATCACAAGTGCTTTCATCAGCACCGCACGACCCCCGGAGCTTACAGAGAAGGCCTCTTGCTTCTGAGCGATGTCGGTGTTCCTGTCGCTCCAGTCGTACAGCAGTTCCTCCTCTTCACAATCATTGATCCACATGATCTCTTGGGACGTGGCCTGAATGATGTTCTGCAGCTGTCGCAGGTGGTCCATCCTCTCAAAGGATATTTTCTGCACAGGAAGGTCAAAGCAGCGTTAGGACAACAATATGCAAATGAATGATGCTCCCGGCAGATTTCACAGATAAACCCTCGGTGATCCCTTTTACCAACAAAAATCCCAGGAATCGGTCAAATGTTCATCTTTTGCATTCACTGATCAGCTGGTAGGTGAAAAGGACCCACCCAAACTTAGGATGAGTAAGGGGTCAATTTTAGATTCAAAGAAATAGCCTAATCCAGAAGGGTCTTGATTCAGACACTGGTGTTTGGCTTCAATAATTAGTTTTAGATTATATAGAGAAAACAGATTATTAAAAAAGATACATCAAGCTTTTTCTGCCCTCTCCCACATCCCCAAAAGTCAAGGGGCCATCACCTTGGAAAATAGTTGTGTCACCACTGGCCATGTTATTTAAATAGTATCACTGCCAACAAGGAAATACTGGAAAAGGGAAGACAGGGTGACACAAATAGGCAGAAGAATGGACATATCTCTCCTTATGAGTCAAGTAATTGATTCAGTTTGTCATAAAATGGTGATGATGGTCTGATAAACCTCTCTCTAAGGAAAACAAGTCTTACTTTTGCTTATACCTCCTAAAAAGGCTACAGTTCACAAGTGGAAAAGCTTTATGGCTTTAACTGCAAGTACTTAACAAGTGCTAATTATGTGACACTTAAACTTGCAAAAACTAAGTACTGTCTTCAGAAAAAAATTCTTTTCAAATTTCCTTCTAAAGGGAACACAGCAGTAGAAATAAAATCAGCATCTATAAGCCCCGTGGTATACCTCCAGGCACTTCCTGGGTCCTTAGGGATAACGCCAAGCAGGTGCTTTATCCCCAGGTCCACATTTATACAACCGAATTGCACTGAACACAGAGCCTTCAGAAATAAGTCGTCTTACCAGCAGGTTTTCATACTCCTCCTCCAACTGGTAGATTGCAGATTTTTCACGCTAGAAGAAGACCAACAGTGAGTAATTATTTAATTCCCCTTGAGGGTTTATATAGAGAGAACAGCCCTTCTAAATCTCCTTCTGTCAAATACATACTAACTTCAGATTCCCTGGTGGAAAGAAGAATTTGCTCTATGAAATCTTTCACCCACAGGGACCTTTCTCAGTTGATCTGGAGGCAAACCTCACTGGCCTGGTGGTGGCATCTCTAAAAGGAAAGGGCTCATCACTGTCGCTTAAAGAATCACTGTTAAACAAACTTTTAAAAGTTTGAAAATATCATTTAGGACTCCTCAGATCTTAGAGAAAAGAGGGAGAGATCTGATCAGATACTCAGGTAGACAAAAGTAGGCAAAAAAAAAAAAAGGTGGAAAAAGTGGGGATGAGCATCTCCGGGCCACGTACGAAAGTCAGTGATTTACTTTTTTTTTTTTTTTTTTTGCTATACGCGGGCCCCCTCACTGCTGCTGCCTCTCCCGTTGCGGAGCACAGGCTCCAGACGCGCAGGCTCAGCGGCCATGGCTCACGGGCCCAGCCGCTCTGTGGCATGCGGGATCCTCCCAGACCGGGGCACGAACCCGCGTCCCCTGCATCGGCAGGCAGACTCTCAACCACTGCGCCACCAGGGAAGCCCCAAAAGTCAGTGATTTAAATGGCACAAATGAACTTATCAACGAAACTGAAACAGACCCACAGACATAGAGAACAGATTTGTGGTTGCCAAGAGGGAGAGGGGTGGGAGAGGGCTGGAGGGGGAGTTTGGGATTAGCAGATGCAAACTAGTATATACAGCATGGATAAACAAGGTCCTACTATAGAGCACAGGGAACTATATTCAACATCTTGTGATAAACCGTAATGGAAAAGAATATGGAGAAGAATGTATATATATATGTGTGTGTAACTGAGTCACTTTGCTGTACAGCAGAAATTAACCCAACATTGTAAATCAACTATACTTCAATTCTTAAAAAGTCAGTGATTTAAAGTGTAGAGATCGGGTGGCCAGGTACTTAAAATCAGATGAATATTTTAGGCTGTAATCTTGGACCCAGCTTCAAGTCAGTCCTTTCAGCAAAGGAAAAATGTCAGGATGAGACACGATTTCCATATTAGAAATACAGTTTAATTACCACATAGGAAAGGCTTCACCAAGGACTGCACCAAGGATTCGCCAAAATAAAACTAGAGGATTGTCGCATTTTCTCTATTTGAAGAGACGGTCTGCTTTGTGCAGAAGAGAACAGCCCTCAGAACATGCATTTACCAGTGGCATAAACGAGTGTGTGTGTGTGTTTAGTCCTGGAGGGTTAGCGCGATCCCTAGTCGGTCTTTCTGATTCCACATCCCCATTTATGAAATGGGATTTTTAAAAATTTCTAGGGAAGGATAAATGAGCAGTTTGGGATTAACAGATACACATTACTAGATATAAAATAGATAACCAACAAGGACCTACTGTATAGCACAGGGAACTATGCTGAATATTTTGTAACCTATAAGGGAAAAGAATCTGAAAAAGAACAGATATCTATGTATGTATAACTGAATCATTTTGCTGTACACCTGAAACTAAGACAACACTGTAAATCAACTATACTTCAATTAAAAAAAAAAATGCCAAGATTAAAAAAAAAGGTTCCAGTCTGTTGGGGAAGAAATCCCAGACTCATGTTTCAGCCCAAACTGCCTGGGATCAACTAACTACAGCATCCTTCAGTACACTCCCAGAAGACTCTACAATGAAATGTTCCGAAGTACCAGGTCGGCTTTAATCTTGTCCAGCTGCCAGCGGTAGTCCCCGATGGCGTTGTGGATGGTCCTGTGGCTGCTGATGTGCTGTTCCACTGAGGCCAGGTCCACGCCCCAGGTTATCATGTCCATCTCCGCCTGCCAAGGGAAAGAGAGCGGGCCCTTCAATGTCTGACCCCCCTCACCTACAGCATCATCAGGGGTCGGGTACATACACAGGGACATACAGAGCTTCCACTGAGATACAACTGAAGCTGTAAACAGTCAATATTTTTGAAATGAAAAAAAATTGTAAAGGCTTGGAATTCCCAAAAAGCTAGGGAGGGCTGCCCAACACAGTAATAAGTTGGAGGTCCCCTCAACTTATGTGTCCCTAGCTCAAGATGGGCTGAGGAGAGATGATTCCAAAATGAGATCCTTAAAACCTAGATCGCGTCCTCTAAAGAAAAAAAATCTACCTGTGCACATGCAGGTGGCCTGTGTGTATATACAGCTGTGGGTGCGCGCCTACGTATGATACAATGTTATAAGAGACTGATAGACGTTTCAATATTCAGTTATTTTTAAATGTGCATTAATAATGGTTCATTAAGCTCAGTCAGGTACTACTTCCCAAGCTAAACAGTTGACCCAAGAGAAGTTTTCATTGTTTATTTCTTTAAATTGTGTTGAGCAATGTGATTTTTGACTCTTTAAATCCAGAATTTAGCATTGCCTTTCGGGATGCAAAACTCCCTATGACCCATTTCAAAGAGAAGTTACAATATATACCCAATGCCTTCATTTCAATGAATGTTGGCAATATGAAGATGGTGGATTTATGTTAGCTTTATAAAAATGAAATCTAACTTTCTAATTTGAGTCTCCACTACTTCAATTTAAGAATGCCACACAGTAAGAATCAAACATATTATTTCACAAGATTCGTACTGTGGCGAGTCTATTGTCTTCCTTTTGCGTGAGCTCATGTAAATTTCCAAATCACCTGTGTCATCTCTCGGACATGCTGAGGGCAAACATTCCAGACTGGTATTGCAGCAAGAACATTACACACATTGTTCTAAGCCACATCCATGTTCTCATGTACTTGGCGAGCCTTCAGAAAGGGCAGCCACCAGACAACCGTAAGTTACCCAGGACTCTGACCTTTCTCTCCCGTGGCTCACTTCGACTTTAAAGCAGAAACAAGCGAGTACACTGGGAAATTAATGAGATGACCAGGCTCCCGATCCCACCTCTCATTACCAGCCAGGTGTACAGTATCTGCCCCATCCATCAGCAGAAACACAAATCAGGGAAACACAACCCTGGCCCAGGAGCTGTGTGACTGCGTACGGACTGTGCCTCTGGGGACACCTCTCCCTTATCAGCTGGCCCTACAGCTCAGTCCCCTGGGAGTGAGAGGAAGAATGCAGGCTATGCTTAGGAGAAGAAGGGATAAGAGGAACGCCAGAGCAAACAAGCAGCAAGTGATAAAACTGCTTTTAATCCCTTTGAAACCCTGGGGGCTACTTGATCTGAAAAGCAGCGGGCTCATCAGTTGCATCTGTAAGAGGGGTGCACCCCACCCCCTCTCCCCACCACCCGCCATGACAGAAAACTGAGTCCACGTGATAATGCCATTTTCCAAAATTTTAAAATGCTGAGCTACAAAAGATTCTTACAAGGCTACACCCAACATGAATACAGAAAATGACAAATTATGAGCTGTCATGTTCTAGAACTGTCAGAGTGACTAAGAAGAAATGAGGGAATTTGCCATTTCATAAGTAATCTGGTTCAAAGGCTGTTTCACCTAACGTCTGTCACTGGTCACTGACCCTCCCCATGCAGTCCAAGCCCCATGAGCCTGGCCCAGCCTTCTCTGCTGGCTCCATTCCGCAGGGACGGGAGTGCCAGCCCTCCCCCACTCCCATCTGAGCAGGGCTTTAGCACAGCTCATGCAGAAAAAGTTAGCATTTGGCTGTATGTATCTTGTTTTCTTCGATAATATTCCTTTTCAGGGCTATGGGACATAAGCTTTGAATCTCATTTTCTGGCATGCTGCCAAAACATAGTAAATGTTCCAGAAATGTGTGTTCAAAGATTAGAAGGGACTTGGGAAACATGCAAATAGGTTTGTATTTAGGTTTCTGGGATGACAACTGACTCTCCTCCTCTACAAACCCCACCTTCTTGTAAGTGCTATAAAGTTTTTATAATACGTGGGAGAAAAGGTTAACTGAATGAATGAATGCACACATGCATGTTTAGTTGCATAAGCCTTCACACTTGCCAAAGAACACCTACAAAAATCTTTAAGTGGCTGAGAAACTTCAGAACCACTGCTAAATTGGTCCAACAACGAGTAATGAAACCACTCTCTCCAACAACGACAACCGCATCTCTGCACAACTGATCATTCTAACACGCCCACCTCCTCACGAGAAGGACAGCTCATCAGGATCGAGTTTTCATTACAAAATTCCCATCTACATTCATTACAGCACATAATTACTACATAAAACAACAAAACAATAATTAGCACTGAAACATCCTTTGTAGAAACTCCAGTTCTAGGGAAAGGCTCAGCACCTCTGGTGCCAGTATTTCACTTCTCTCCCACAGAAGTGATGTCATGATTGCACAAGACAACTGACACTTCAAAAATATAATAAGGTTAGGCAACCAACGAGACCAAACCAGAAGGTCCAGTTTTACTGCGTGTCCAGCTCCTCCAATTTGTTAATATTTTAAATGAACCTCCACAATGTTCGCTTTTTTTCTCTTAAGCACCTCTCAGTAACACCTGAAGAGCTCAGCGATGAAGTTTTCTGGCGCATGAACTACCATAACAGATCTTCCAGCTGTGAACGGTGAGAACTAGATTTTCACCATCTAGCAATTCAGTGATACGTGTTAAATATTACCTACGTGATAAAGTACGACTATAAAGCAATGAGGCTGGTTCCCTAAGCCACACGGGGAAGAAAAAAATCCCTGAATTTTCACTTATTTCAAAGTAAAAGAATATGAGGAAATGCCGAAAACAGCACGTGGTTGCTGCCAGCTGACGTCCCGACCCCCATCCCGCCAGGTCTGCACACCTGGCCAGGATCTCTGAGAACCAACCTCCTCCCACCGGAAGCTGCTTACCCTCTGCTGCCGCATCCACCCCAGACATTCGCTGGTGAGGCGCTTGGTGACTTCATCCCACCCGGAGCCACTCTGGCAGGTGTACCCTCCACCTCCCTTGGAGCTGGCCCTTCGGCCTCGAGGGACACTGATGGCTTTGTAAAGGGCTCGCATTTGCTCCTGGAGCTGCAGCAGTCTGAAAGGAAAGGAAAACAATCACACCACTGCCGGAAAACAGCCCATGAAACATGTCCTGGCCAAACGGCCCCCTCAGTGTCAGTATAGAGATCACAAATGTTTTACTCATAGATTTTTTTTTTCTTGATCACATGCAAAGCCTTAAATATTCTGAAGCTCCAAGCCTGAAGCACCACAGCAAGTGTAACTGCCTTTGCCCAACCCGGCAGCATCCTGTACCTTCTCACAAGTTCCACCCTGGGAATTTCCTAGGACCATGCGCCCTGGGTAGTGTGATCTCAAAATCAGACTACACACTTCTGCTTTAAACGGCATTTTCAACTCTGTGAGTCTCATTTCTGTATGCATTAAACTGAGCTGGACTTAATTTTAGACTCTTCAAAGTCAATCGCTGTGCCAAAGGTCTTTGCTGCCCCCTAAGTGGAAGCACAGTGAACGTCTCAGAGCAAACTCAACTCTTCAAAAGAAGCACGCCCTCTTGGGCAGGTCTGTTTAGTTCTTCGCATGGCAGCTTTGTGATTCCACGACAGATGAAGGTAGTGGGTTTGGTCAATTTGTATTAGAGACACATTAAGCTCTAATACCAAGCAAGGGAGCCCTTTCTGGGGAATATCTGTGCTTTCTTCAGGGAAGACCTGGGTCAGGGGATTGAGTGCAACTCCACGAGGCCTGCGGGCACCACACTCACTCTGTGGGCAATACCTTTTCTGATAAACATCACAGGGCTGGCCCATCTGCCGCATCTCTCTAATCAAGCTTTCGGTAATTTCCATCTGATCGTTGGCCTGGGCAAAACACTCGTCCAGTTCTCTGCTCTGCGCCAGCTGTATCCCATCTCCGTACTTCAGTTCCTACAAGAAAGAAGTCACATGAAGGAAACACATAATACTGGAGAGAAAAGCTTCACGCGTATTACTAGAAGCAAAAGCTTCCGCTATAAACTTAAATATTATAAGTCAGCTGCCCCGTTCCACGGAAGTGCAAAAAGTCTCTAACTGAAAGTTGTCTTATTAATTTGAAATAGGGAGGTAAATTAGGGAGATTCATGAAGCAAAATTTGTAGCCTATATTTTAAATTTTCAGACCCCTTTAAAAGCATATTCACAGAGTGCTGACCTTTCTCTTACTTCAGTGTTAAATGCCTATCTTTCTTATTTTCACAGGACACTCATCTAACTGTAATTTCACTGTGATAAGAACACTGTACCAGATGAGGTCTTTTTTTTTTTTTTCTGGTACGCGGGCCTCTCACCGCTGTGGCCTCTCCCACTGCGGAGCACAGGCTCTGGAAGCGCAGGCCCTGGAAGCGCAGGCCCAGCGGCCATGGCTCACGGACCCAGCCGCTCTGCGGCATGTGGGATCCTCCCGGATTGGGGCACGAACCCGCGTCCCCCGCATCGGCAGGCAGACCCTCCACTTCTGCGCCACCAGGGAAGCCAGATGAGGTCTTTTTTACACACAAACTGAGCTCTTCCTGCAACTTGTGGGAGATAACTTTTTGGTTCTTAAAAAGAAAGCTGTCTAGTTAATTGTATTGAGCCAATCAATTTCCTGGTTTTGATGATGGGTGATACTTAGTGAGATGGCCACCTTTGTGGGGAGCTGGGTGACGGATACTCGGAAAATATCATGGGTCTCGTGCCTTCTAAGCCTGTTTCAATAAGATCCTAAGTTATCTCTGTAACATCAAGAAATACTGTGAGCTTTCACGAATGTTACCATTTCCCCTCAATTTTCAGTTGCTTATTTATCTATATTTTGTAATGTTTCTCATGTAGAATTGTTCTCACAAGATGGTAAATTTTCCTGAAAAAAGACATTCAATTGATGGTGTACATCACAACCCATGACAATCCAGTGACATAAACATGTCAGGTTGCACCTCTAGGAAAAGAAAGCATTACAAAATCAGAGAAATGACAACAGGTTGTTGCAATTCCAAAAGGGTGTTAATCCGTAGTGTAAATATTTGTTGGGAAAAAAACTATGTGAAAACTGGTTCCCATTGTTAAGCCAACATTGCAAGTAAGTTAGGAAGCTAGACATCCCGCTCTTGTCTGTTTTGAGAAAAAGCATCTCTAAACACTAGCAGGGCGGGGAGAGAATGCACAGGTCAGGGCTCTGAGTCTAAGTTAACCAGGAGCAAAACCAGGTACAAAACCAGGTGTGGACAGTACTTTAGGAGAAAAAGAAAGCTTACCGGCTGCACGATCAGCTCGGCTCGCATCAAACAATCCGAGCAGTTCTGCAGAAGCTCCTGGATGGTGTTCTGGTTCTGCCTGGACATCGTTCCGGTTTGACTGATGAGCAAACACAAAGAAAGAAAATATGAAACTTTTTTTTCAATTTTGAACTCATTTTAAACTTTCAAAACAGCTGCAAAAACAAGACAAAAACACTTCAGTAGGTCCTTCACCCAGACTGCCCAATTGTTCACATTGGCCATGTCTCTTTGTTCCCCTCCCCCCTGTATGTGTGTATATCTATTTATAGCATATATACATTTTTCTGAGCCATTTGAGAACAATCACGCTTCTTTATCCCAAAATATTCCAGCATCTATTTCCTAAGAACAAAGCCATTCCATTATATAACCACAGTACAATTACCAAAAGCAAGACATTTAAAAATGATGGAATACTATTTTCTAATCTACAGAACTTTTTCAAATTGTACTAACCTTCACACCAAGTTTTTTTTTTTTTTTTTTCTGGTGTAAAACCTAATCCCGAAATACCCTTTTGAGTTGTGAAAACACATTTCCAGCATCTTCTCTGTCACCCCTCTCCCTTCATCCCACATCAATGCCATCACCAGTCCTGGGAAAGGTGGCATCAGACCCAGAGCTGCAGGGTTTCATTGACCAGTCTGGCTGAGGACAATTGTAGGAGACGAAAGAAAAGCTTATTCTGCAAAAATATTTTCTGCAACCAGAAAAAGCTGATAATGGTAAAGGAAGGATGGGGTAAAGAAAGTGATGGGAAATTTAAATATCTTTAATGCAAAAAGAAGCCACTTTTCCTTTCAGGATGACCCCAGAATATTATCCTGTACAATGATGCTCACCCACATGTGTATGTCAAATGTAGCACTATTCTGGAAGACAGGTAGCAGAAACCTTAAAACGACCGTGGTATTTAAGAAGAATGTTGTAGATATTCTACATTTTAAAGAAAGAGATTATAGAAATTCAGTTTGCTCCAGATACAAGTAAAAAGAGTAATCTATCATAAAACAAGTCTTACTTTTTAATTTGCCAGGATACATTATGCTACAGCACAGCCCGCTACGGCTTAGTTTAAGAGAGATTTAAAGCACATTAAATTATTAACGTTCAGGAAAGGTCTTATGAATGTCCTACAAGAAAGCTGAGTTCCTCCAGGGCTTCTGAGCTACCAGCCAGGCCGGCTTGAGCTTTCAGATGAAACAGACGCCTGTTCAATGTACTGAACTTTCTTTTATGTGTGTCTGTGTCGGGAAGGGTGTCTGTGTGCGTTTTAAAGAAAGAATTTCCGGACTTCCCTGGTGGCGCAGTGGTTAAGAATCCGCCTGCCAATGCAGGAGACACGGATCCTGGGGGCCTTCGAGCCCTGGTCCAGGAAGATCCCACATGCGGCGGAGCAACTAAACCCGTGCACCACAACTACCGAGCCTGTGCTCTAGGGCCCGCGAGCCGCAACTACCGAGCCCGTGCTCCGCAACTAGAGAAAGCCCACGTGCAGCAACAAAGACCCAAAGCAGCCAAAAATAAATAAATTAATAAATACAATTTTTTTTTCTAATTTTTATTTTATTTATTTATTTGCGCCAGGTCTTAGTTGTGGCATGCTTGTGGGATCTAGTTCCATGACCAGGGATCGAACCCAGGTCCCCTGCATTGGGAGCTCAGAGTCTTAAGCCCTGTGCCACCAGGGAAGTCCCAATAAATAATTTTTTAAATAAATAAATAATGAAGAAAGAATTTCACTGTTTAAAAAAAAGTTTGAAAAGCACAGGCTGTACTAGGCAGAGATAGGGTAAAGTCACAAGAATGTGGGAAACTGCTCCCACCGCCCCTTGATTCCGCCTCGTTTCACATCGGACAGGCGCTTTCTCTCTCTGCCGGCCAGGCTTCCCTGCAAGCCAGCCCTGGCTGAAAGTATGTGGGTGAGAAACCAGCTCTCCTGGGAACCAGTGCCAGGTGAGGCCGCAGCTCCTCCAGGCAGGCCCTGGCACTGCCCACCCATCAACACCAGGGCCCCGCACACACAACCCCCCACCCCCCGCATGAATGCTGCCCTTCTCTGCCTGCCACTCAGAATCAGACAGGAAACCTGGCACACTTCTCGGATTGCTGAGATGTTAACAGGACTCCATCCGTTGTCAAAACTTGTGCAAAATTCCACTTGACTTAGAACACTTTCCAAAATGCACCCATTATAACAGGGAGGAAAGAAATTCAAGAGACAAAGGGAAAAAAAGAAAAAAGAGAAACAAAGGGAGAAATACAGAAACATCACTGAGAAGTCTAGGATGGGTAAGTAATTAGGGAGGTCCTGTGTAATTAGATTTGTTTTCTTTAATGAAGGTGCATGAGAGGCCCTTTCTTCTGAAACATTTAGTAATTCTGGTCAGCAGTTGGGTTCAGAGGGTGATTCCCACAGAGAATGCCAGTCCCTTACATACAAAGGAAAGGGCTCTCTCTTAGCACAGTGGAAAGTCAAGAGTTTCTGAAATGATTTAATAACGTGTGCTACTGTAAAAACTAACACAGTGAGTGCTAAGACAGAGGGAGATGGGGAAACTGGGTGAGGTGTATGAGAACTCCCTCTATCTCTGCAGCTTTTCTATAATCCTAAAATTATTCCAGGATAAAAATGTACAAAAAATAAAAAAGAAGCAGAGAGGCCAAACTCACTTGTGAATGAAAGTTCCAAAGTGTATATACAAGTCTTTTAAAAATGAATTTATGACACTAAATTCATTTGCCAACAAAATATGAAACTCTTCAGCTCTTTTTACCCAACTACTAGAGTAGTTAGTTACATGACACTTAGAAATGAACTAAGGAAAAAGAGGTGAGGCAATTAAACGCTGGCTTAAAATATTGGTGGACTTGCACTTAAAAAACAAAAAGGTAAAAAAAAAACAAAAACAAAAAAACACCAAAACGGTAACTTCATATGCTGTTAATGATACTGAAAAGAATTATTCATGCTTCACCAACAGGCCTGCCTATGTTCACCATACATACCCTTGATAGCCACTAAAACCCTATGTGTTTGCCTTGGCATTTTAGGAATAGATTAACAACCGTCTGCACAAAAATCTAATCTTTCTAAAAGTAAAGAGAAAGAAAAGCTAAAGTGTTAGAACAATGTAATGAAGAATCTTTGGTATTGTGATTTGTCTGTAGGAAAGTATGATCTAATTAACCAAATTTCCTTAGGCACAACTTTTCAAGACTGTGTCTGGTCCTTAAAGTAAGATCTACATGTCCCGTTTGTCATCTGTAAGCATCTCACTTCCGTCTGAACATCCTTGGGAAACAGACCACCAAGTCGAGCAGGCGGAAGGACAACTCAGGCCCCTGAGGTTTATTGATGAGAAAAGAGAATCCACCTTCACATTTCAGCTTGCTTGTCCCCGCCCAGTGAAGGATCCACACAGAAATGACTGTACTTAAATCAAGAAGGACGTGTCCGTGGAGAGGATTTCGACTCACTAGACACTCACTCAGATGCTGTGCAGGGCTGGACCCTTCAGCAGGAGAGCCAGGAGAGCATGCTTCAGGGAACACGGGCATTTTGTGTGTCATTCAGAACGTTTTAAGTCAAAAATCATATTTTTTCACATAATTTTAGGTCTTTTGTCTTTTACCTCAGAAATATTCTAGATCTCAGTTTTCTCATCTTTTGGGCTAGGTGCTATCTAAGATTTCCTTAGCTCCTTTGATCTGTAACTTTATTTTATGAGACCACCAAACTCACTCCTCCTACTGAAAATAATCTAAAACTCTATGTTCTGTGTAAAGGTAATGAAGTTTCCTCTTCACACAGTGCAATTTGGGAAAATGCAAAATTCCATCATATAGGAAGAAATCATTTTAAAATAAATACTTATTTAACAAGCATATAAGGACTTTAAAAATCCCTAGCCTCAAAGAAATTTTCAACACTGGTACGTATTGGTATTAGGGGTGCAGAGATTTTAAGCCATGTTAGGAATTGAACTAACGAGGTCAGAGTTCAATTTTTAAGTCCCATTTCCGTGTCATGGAAGATGAAAGAAGTCATGCAAAAAAAAAAAAAAAAAAGAAAAAGAAAAAGTTCATTTGGGTCAAATCAATCAAAAAATATTGACTTCTAAACTAAAATTAATAGCTGGCCTTGAAAAAATAACATTTGTCCTTAAAAGGAAATCTTTTAACCTTTCTGAAATCTTCTCTTATTTTCAAACTTACAAAGACAAATTATTCGTACAACAAAGAACCTGCCTACACTTTTTTTAAAAATTCATTCTAAAACTTGTTTAAACAAGTAAGGGTTCCAACAGGTTACATAAAGATCCCTTCATCAGAGGCTAAAAGGAAAACATGGTCTGGGCCACATGAACGTGTGAACAGTATTAAAGAGCTTTCGATGTTTTATTTTACTACCTCCAAATAACAGTCTTTTCTTAAAAAAATAAGACCCCAAAATTAACTGTGAAGCCACTAGTTTCACACTTTTCCCAAGAATATTATAGACAAAAATACAAGACAAATACTTTGAAGAGAGTCTTGAAGCATTACGAGGTATGTATTAATAGTTACTCTCCTTGCTTGATGGAAGTCATTTTACAATCATCTATTCTGTTCATTAGACACTTGGCCGGTGCCACGTAACTCTGGATTTATTTTTGTATATACACTGGTTGGCCAAAAAGTTCGTAAGAGTCTATGGAAAAACCAGAAGGAACTTTTTGGCCAACCCAATACTTTCTCTCCCATTGGGTTCCTTCTTTCCTTCCTTCCTCTTTCCTTTGCCCCTTCTCTCTCTCTCTCCCCCACTCTCTCTCTCTTCTTTTGGTTCATTCCATCAACATAAGGTCCTGGATGTGTGCCAGAAATTATGTCTCACGTGTATTCGGATTCATGGAATAATGACCTTGGAAAAAGTCAATGAAGACTTGATGGAAATGATGATAATTATGTAATGCATTAATACTGATCTTAAAACTTATTTGCATTCATATTGATCTAAAACCTATCTGCTGAGCTCCTTACAATGTTTAAAACATGTTCCATACGTTATTTTGAGTTTCTTTAAAAGATCTTAAGTAAAAAGAAAAACATCCATGGAGTTTGTAAAAAAAAAAAAAAATTTACATCTTCATTTAAGGACAATACCCTACCTCCAAGACTCACTAAACACATCAGTGGAAATGTCACATATCAGAAGTTACACACCAAGTGCTTCCGCCTCCACAGAGTTTTCCTGGCACATCTCTGCCCTCCTTCTGAACGAATTATTTACACACCTGTCTGCCCACACCTGGAGAGCAAAGTCTCACACCTTAGTCACTTTCGGCTCCTACGTGCACCTAACAGCACAGAGTTCCTCACCCAGAAGGTCCTTAACGTATGTTTGTTTGGTTTAGGAAAGTAGAAGAAAAACAAAGGCAAATCGAAGACTGATATGAAGATGTTACTACTCATTACCCTGATTTCCAAAGCTCAATCAGGTAGCGCATCTACTGCACCCCAATTCCCCACCAATAGTGGGAAAAAAAGGGGGGCTTCCCTGGTGGCGCAGTGGTTGAGAGTCCGCCAGCCGATGCAGGGGACACGGTTCGTGCCCCGGTCTGGGAAGATCCCACATGCCGCGGAGCGGCTGGGCCCGTGAGCCATGGCCGCTGAGCCTGCGCGTCCGGAGCCTGTGCTCCGCAACGGGAGAGGCCACAGCAGTGAGAGGCCCCCGTACCACCAAAAAAAAAAAAGTTTTCTCTATCAATTTTAGGAAGAAGGCCTCCTTTGGACCTTCATCTTGTCCTCACCCAGGAGCTTTGGAAGCGGTACTCTAATAAAAGTTCCACTGCCTTTCCATGTTTGCTATTTTCACAGTTTTTGGTGGCTTGGATGGGGGCCGGGGAGGGCAACCTGATCACAGATCATTAACTTCATAAAGAGTTTGGGGTCCACCCCGTTCTCAGCCACTTCTGGCTGGACAGCCTGTGACTCGGAGCAAGTTAGTAGACTCGCGGGGCCTAGGGTTTCTGCAGGAACACAGTCACCTCTCGGGGCTGGCCTGATGTTGAGAGAAGCAGCCAGTGAGGTCTGTAAAGCCCGGCAGAAACTAAATCCTCGCTGCGAGATCGTTCGTACAGGGGAAGCTGCTGTTGTGATATGATTCTTAGATTTTGCTTTTATTTTTCATTTTGTGTTTTTCGCCCCAGTTCATGATTTTGCAGTTCACCCAGTTCACAATTTTAAGGATATCCTGCAAGCACACTGGAGGTGGAGTGAGAAGTGAAAAAAAGGAAAGAAGAAGAAATGATGATTGGGTATTAAGTGTGAGGCATTTGAGACTTTCTCAGGTAATTTTTAATTCCTAAAATTATCTACGAGACCTAAAAAAAAGTTTGAGACAATTCAAAGACAGAGATACATTTTAACTGCGTGAAAGACATCTTTTTGAAGGGATAAGAAAATTCAGAAAAAGATGCTTTCCTTTCCTTTACTAAACGGGGATGAATATTTGACCCTTACAAATTCAAGGCCCAAACAGGGATTTCTGTTTTGAATTCCTTCCCTATGTGAAAACTTACATTCATTCTGATGCCTAAAAAGAATCGTTTACAAGTTAGCTGGTTATCCACCAAGAGGCCAACTCCTTTTTACTTTTTTTCAGGTACCTTACGAAGCAAGGGATATTACGTTTGCATGTCACACATTTGAATTCCAGGCAAAAAACTCAGACCTATGGCCTGCAGCCTCTCACTCTGGTGTCCTCATTTTCATGAAATGTAGACTTCACATTCCTGAGGTCTCTGAAGGTCCTGGACCCTCCCAGCCCAAGGTGCTCGTGATGGGGCTGCCCTGGCATTTTATGGCATGCTGAGGCTTGGGGTCCGTGGGGCAGTGGCTTCAACATCAGAACCACCCCTGCCCATTTTCCCAGGAGGGCCAGAGGGAGCCGGAGAAAAGGCAAAGGGCGGGGCGGCAGGGCCCCAGGCACCAAGGCCTCGGGACTGAGGCGCTTCTTCCAGAACCTTTGAAAAGTCTGGAAAGACTGGCTGGCTGAGGGCTGAGTTAACACTCCCCGAGACACACCCAAGCCCTCCTCAGCTCCACCCGAAGATGTCAGCGTGGAGGCATCAGCACTTTTTTGTCTTTCCCAAGACATTTCAGGCGCCTGGACAACAATGAAATGACGCCCATGTTTACAGAAAAGATTAACTACTTGCTGGAAGCTGCTCTGTAGATGTGCCTGACATTCAGCGGGCTTAACGCAGCATCCCACTGTGCTTCATTCCTCAGCAGATGGAAACTACAGGAGTGTGAATGCAAGAACACAATGGCTATGAAATATTTCCCAGGAATGCAACAATTTAAAAAGAAGTAAAAACTCCTATTGGATAGAAGAGTTTACAAGAAGAGGTGAATTCTAATAACTAAAGTTAGATCTTTTCTTGCACCATCGTGGTATACTGGATTCAAATGCAGCTCAATTACTAACTTAGCTGCTTGACCTAAGCCAGGTCATCTAACTCTTTTAACCTCAGTTTCCCACCTGTGAAATGGGAAGTTTGTCGTGAGGCTTGAGATAACAATATACTTGGCACATGGTGGATGTTGGCCAGGCAATGGTAACTATTATTAACCACTGATCTGATGTTTGTATAAAATATATAACCTACTCAAACTTAGTCACTATGTAAGTGTTACTACTGCCATATATTAAGCTACACTGAATCTTACTTTGCCATCGTTTCCCAGAAAAATATTTAGAATAACCATTCTGAGTCAGCCAACTCTAAGCCTGTTTTCTCACTCTCCCTTGCCTCTCTGATCCAGTTCTGAGCTGAAGCTGTCATTCCATCACATCTACCTCCTGTCCCACTGCCACCAACCTCGACCAGACTTTCACCTCCCTCCTTCACTGGTATAACTGCTTCCTTAAGGCAACCCCTCCCACACACTGCTGGCCACAGCAACAATCCTATGGTTTCCTGCGTCGGTCTTATCGCTCTGCTCCTTCAAAGGAGACCTTCACTGGCTCGGATGAGACCTGCAAGGGTTCCCCTGTGCCTAACCCTAACCCACCACCGTGATTCGAGATCTCCCAGGTTCTGGCCCCAGCCCATCCTTCCTCCTTCCGTCTCACTGTTTCCCCACTTAAGCGAATGCTCCAAAAGGAGACCACTCTCTAGGCCTTGAAGTTGCACCTGCTTTTCCACTTCTCACACTTTTCTCATGCTCTTCTCTCCTCCAGGTGCAGTCTCTGCCCACTCTCTTTACCAACTGAAATTCTCCAAAGTCCAAGTCAACACCACTTCCTTTATAATAAAATCTTACTAATGCCGCCACTACAGATGTTATCTTGACCCCTTACGAAGCCTCTGAGTCATGGGTACCGCTCCTGTGCATTATCCGTTTGTATTATAGTACTCATGTACTTATCTTCCTCTAAAGAGCATCTGCTCCCTTCCAGAAGTCTTTGTATTTTCACCTTTGAATCTCCCCGACATCTAACACACAGCAGATGCTCAGGAAATATTGGCTGAATGAATGAATGAATACATGGACTTGAGGTACTTTCATCCTGTAAGTACAGGGCTGTCCAGTCTCATACACAAGTACATGGTCTAAACGCACAGGATGCCAGAGGGCAGAGGGAGGAGCCCCTGATTCTCATGCCAGCTCAGCCATGGTGGACTCCGGGATTTGGGGCAAGTCTTAATTTGTCTCTAAAGTGGAAAAGTGAGGTTTCTGTCCTCCTCAGGACCCCCTTCCACTCTAAAATTAAATGTAAATGCGCCTGTTTAACTTCATGCTGAGAAACAGGCTTCTTTTAAAAGGTAGTTTAAAGCAAACTTTAAAATAGGTATCAGATAGTGATCACACATATTCCGCTTTGGAAATCAAGAGTTCTGGAGAAATGTAAGCATTACCATTTTATGCACATATTTCTGAAGCTTAGTGACTGTATTTGGTTTGTAAGCCTCCTACAAATTCCACACTTCGATCAGCGGAAGATCTAACTGGGGGACTTTGTCACTTGGCCACCAAATTTCACTACAGATTTGTAATTTCTTTTAACTACAGGAATAAGACCAGTGTAATTCTGCCATCATTGAAAACAATATAGCATCTCATACAAGAAAAATCCAAAGTTTAAATTTTCAAAAATAAACATCTTAAATTATCAAGCATGAAACATGTACCAAACTTTAAAATATCAAGAAAAGCAGCGGAAGAAGGTAAATAAAGTCGTTGCAGATCCCATGCAGGGTAAAACAAAGACACAAAAGACAGGTGGGGGAAGCAGGGATAATCAGAGTGAGAAATATCCGGTCCTAAACAGTGACAAGTGTTACTAAATAAAGGACAGACAAAGGCAAGAGGCTGTAAAGTCACTTTCAAAGGAAAAATAAGATTTGGGCTCTGGACACACTCAAATTAGCTTATTTAGGGAAGGGCTAAATGCACACATTGATCATTAAAAAAATCACCAAAATGATTCAGCCAATAAAGTGGGAGTTTTAGAAATAAAGGAGTTTAGATGCAACCAGTCGTTTTCATACTGGTTTTTTAGGGGTTTTTTTTTTTTTTTTGGTTTTGTCGCTTTAAAAACAAAACACCTCTATTTAGAAAAACTTTCGGTCAGAAAAGTGCTTTTAAAATCCTTCATCATCATTCACTTAGCAAAGGGCAGTCGAGTCAGAGCTGCCATCCTGCTTCTGCCAAGTGCGTGCCAGGGCCAAACAAATCCTTCCGCACAAGACGGTAAAAACCCTAGGAAAACAGGTGCGGTGCGGACCCCGACCCTCTCCAGTCAGTCGTCCTTATTTTAAAATGCAGACCTCAGCGTTTGCGGGCTACTGTGTATTGTGACAACGCTTCGTTTCTAAGGCCAAGTAGCACAAGCGCAGGCCGGGACAGGCCTGGGGAAACTCCAGTACCTGGATCCAGAAAGAACGCCGGCCACATGCTGACTCAAGCCCCCAGCCTGCCGCCCCGCGGCCCTTGGCAGCTCGACAGCAACGCGCAGAAAAACAACCTCCCTCCAAGTTAGGTCACTTTTCACTAGAGTCTCTTTCCCCTTCCCGGGGAGATGTTAAAACTTGACAGGTTTATCAACAGCCTTTAGGTTGGAAAAACCGAACACAAGAAATGATGCTATACTAGGAGAAAACATCAAGCCTCGCCCAAAGTTAACATTCGGTGAAGCATCCTTATAAACCGGGTATCTTTATGCAGGTCATTAACCCAGATATTAATTACAAATTTACTTCTACAAGAAGCCAAGGGAGTGAAATATTCCATTAACATCCATGTTTATTGTCAACTTAAAACATAGGGACGCTAAGATAAGAGAAGCATATTCAAAAAAAAAAAGGAACAAAAAACCAAAAAACCACCTGGTTCATAAATGCAGGAAAGAAGCAACCTTGCAAATTCTGACTTGGATTTAAATGTGTGGATTCAAAAGCATGTGCTTTCCAAATACTGCAAGACTGGGAGGGAAAAGTAAAGTTTCAGATTTAAATGGTTGGCCAACTTTTCAAACAAACTTAAAAACCAAAGTGTAAACGAGCAAAAATTTCTCCCCAGTCTCCCTAATGGTTTGGCGTATTTTTTCCTGGAAACCCCCAGGTGCATTTTGTTCATTAAAGAAAGAGCTCCAAGATTGAGACAATTCTTTGCAGACTCAAAAAGAGAAAATAAATTTTCAAGGTGCTCCGGGAAGATAAAGAAATGAATAAATCGAAGCAGAAAGCAGGTTGCAAGTCGAGTAGTCCGTCCCGGCCCCCAAAACTGCTGGCAAAACAAAACCCCCCTGGAGTGTATTCAGTTTGCTCCTCCCCAGCCTAAGGCCACAAGGCTAGGTCGACAAAGTTCTGGAACTCAGGCCTCTTCCCCCGAAGCCCTACAAGGGAAGGACTTGCAGGGGGCGGGAAAGGGGGGTGAGAGCCGCAAAATTCTCACGGCTCACGTGGGAGAGTCCGGCTCCGGGTACCGGGTAAATGTACGTTCATTATCTTTCTCCACCCGCACCCGATTGACCGCCCTCTCCCCCACCTGGGTTTCCGGGATGATTCGGAGAGGCAGACCCCGCCCTCTTCCCAGGGTGCCCCCAGCATCGCGGGCCGGCCGGGATGGTACGCGGAGCCTCCCCGCCACGGGCCCCTGCCCGCGCTATCCCGCTCAGCGCGCAAGACCCTGCGCCCGCGCTCTGCCACCGAGACACTGAGGCTGTTCCTCGGATGCTTTTTAAAAACCGGGAAACAAAGGGCGCAGGCGCGGGGCCACAGGTGTGCTCGCTGGCGGGGGCTGCCGCGCGGCTGATCCGGGCTGGGGGGACAGGCAGCCGCTCCCGCCGGGAAACTTGGTTTGGGTAGCAGGCGAGGCCGAGGCGGGGCCTTCTCGACCCGCGACCCCGAGCTGCCGGGACGCGCAGCCTCTGCACAAAAGCCTCCGGGTGGCCGGGCAGCCCAGGCGCCGCTGCGGACGTGGTCTCGGGGTGACCACGAGCTTGCGATGAGCCACTAGCCAAAGCCGAGAGCCACGTCCACCCTGGCCACCCGACAGGCCGGAGGCCCCGCTCCCCTCGCTGTTTTACTTTTGGTTACAGTTCGAGAGGTTGGGTTTAGTGGTCGCAGCCACGCCCGCCTGACCTCCCACCTGCGGCCCGGGACAAAGGCGAGGCCTCGCTGGGGACAGTCCCGGATACAGCCGGGACCCCCGCCGTCCGCCGCGCCCTGCCTGCACCCTCGCTGGCTGGCCTTGGGCCCCGGCACGCAGGAAGCGAGAAGGGGGGCCCGAGTCCCCGCCGGCAGCGAAGGAGACGCTCCTCTGCGGGTTGGCGCACATGCCCACCCGGTCTGTGCGGTGCGCCGGGACACTCGGTCTTGCCCCAACGCGAACAGGAAATGCGTGCATGACCTCGGACAAAGAGACTGTCCCCTTTCTGGACCTGAGCTTCCTCGTCGGTCAGAGGTCGACGGTCCGTCCCGGTCCCAGGGTGCTAGGGGAGTGTAGAGACCCCGGCCCACCGGCCCACGCACACCGCGCGCTCCGGGTCGGCCCGGTACCCACCAGTAGCCATCCGAGTTCTGGTCGGTGACCGTGCAGCGCCGGGAGTAGTACATCCTGCTGGTGCCCCCACCACCGCTGCTGCCGCCCCCGCCGCCGGTCATGTCGTAGCGCAGGTCGGGGCCGGACTCGGCGCGGGTCATGTGGCCCAGCGTGTTGATCCGCGGGCTGGAGCCTCCGTTGCAGCTCATGTTGGCTGGCACTCGGAGCGCCGCTCAGCGCCGAGGCGGACGCGAGGGCGGGCCGGCTCGGAGAGAGCGAGGGGCTCCCAGGAGAGGCCCAAACCGGGGACTGGGCTGGGGGTGCAGAAGGATCGCGAGGACGCGCCTCTCCACCGCGGCCGTTCTGGACACTGCGAGCGCGGCACGGCGGGCGGGCGTCGGGCGTCGGGGACAGCGACGGGCCGGGAGTGGAAGCGGGAGCGAGGGCTGCGGCTCTTAGGGCGGCGAGGACGCAGAGGAGCAGGGCCGTGGCGGGGTGGTGGTGTTGGTCGGCTGGGGCTCGAGTCTCCTCCCCGCTGGCACCCGACGCTGCCGAAGCCACACCTGGCCGGTTTCTTCCCAGGGCGGGGTGCGGCCGCCGCGCCTCCCCGCCCCATCGGGTGTCACCGACTCGCACCGGCCGCCCCTCCCCACCTGCGCCACCGGCCCGCGGCTCCGCCCTCCGCGCCGGGGCCCGAGTAACATGCAAGGGGCGGAGGCCCGGCACCCGCGCGCTCCAAGCGCGCGGCCGGCCGAGGGGTGGACATACGCTGGCCGGGGCGTGCGCTCCGCGCGTCGCCGCCGTAGCCAGGAAAGCAGGGCCCCAGCTTTTGAGAATTTCTACGGCCCCCGGGTGGAAATAGGCTAAAAAATAAGTCATTCGATTGGACAGTTACTTATTAAACTTTTACTTCTGCTTATCCCTGAAAACGGTGCCAGCCAAGCTTTGGCTACAAACAGTTGAGGAGAGAATGCTTAGATGATGAGGTTTTGTTCGGAGACTCTTTTTGAATTTTCTTTTATTCCAGTAATTCAGAAGATTGCCTCAGAAGCATGTTTTCCGACGTGTAAAACGATTTTTACCCAGAACCACCGCTTTCTGGAGAAGTCTTCACCGTGAATAACTAATTTCTTTAGCATGAAGATAAAGAGGAATCCACTACAGTCAGTTCCCATAGGGTACCATGAAACTATAAATTGCAGTGTCTTTTATTTTGCCTGGTGATGGTCAGTCATTTTAAACGAGAAATGGCAAAGACTTCCACCCCAGACCGCTTCCAAATTTTATTAAAAAACCTTGGGGGCTTCCCTGGTGGCGCAGTGGTTGGGAGTCCGGCTGCCGATGCGGGGGACGCGGGTTCGTGCCCCGGTCCGGGAGGATCCCGCGTGTCGCGGAGCGGCTGGGCCCGTGGGCCATGGCCGCTGGGCCTGCGCGTCCGGAGCCTGTGCTCCGCGGCGGGAGGGGCCGCGGCGGTGAGAGGCCCGCGTACCAAAAAAACAAAAACAACAAAAAAACCTTGGGACCACTCCTCTCTTGCGTGCCCCTGAGCAGCTTCTCCCCCGACCCATCCCTTTTGAAACAGCTTTTCCCACAAGTCAGTGGTGGTGGCCTTCCTGGGACTTCAGTCTACCTGAGAGCAGCAGAGAACCCTGAACAGAGATCATCCACTGGGTACAGTTGAGTAACTCAGAGCCAGAACATTCCAGCCACCTGATCGAGGGCCCCTCCCAATTAGTGGCTGCCTGCGAACAACACCGCAGTCTCTGTGACTCGGGTTTAGATCCAGACCCAGTCACAACATCCATAAAAAGCTGTTTCTATAATTTGGAAAAACTGTTCAATTACTCTTTAATAAACACCATTTAAAGATCTTTATAATAAACATTTGTCATCTCCCTAAACAATGACAGTTAACTCACTTTCTTATAAAGTATATTTCTGAAATGTTTATAAACTGAAAAGAACAAAAATCAAACTATATTTGCATGTTGTAAAGGGAGGGGAGGGAGTTCTCTAAAAGGTCCCAGATTATAGCACCCCAAGTTACACCTCAAATTTTAGGCAGAAATCTTTAACAAAATGTCTTTTTCTCTACAATGGTCCACAGAGTTGACCAGCCTAAATCCAAGGAGTCAAAGATACCATGAGATGAAAGTTTACCACTGTTAGCACTCAATAATTCCCATCATTTTCTCAGTTTCCTCTTCTGGTAAAGGCTAATGTGATAAAGTGTTCAAATGATTTCACAAACACCGATGTATAGACAAGAATGGTGTTTCTTCTGAAATTGAATCAATGGCTGGAAGTCAGCATCTGCACAAATGGCCCAGATATTCATGGGTCGGTGGAGGGGAAGCCTTTTGGGGTGTCAGTCCATAATATACAAAATACTTCTATGCACCTCCTTTGTTCAGCAAGTAGTTATAACCTCCTATACAGAAGGACCAATGCTAGACTTTGGAATATACACAGAATGTCCTTGAAAACATTATAGTAAAACTTCAATTTTAAAAATTCAGGGATTCCTTCAGTCCAATAATGTGTAAATAGAAGGTCATACAATTGCACAGTAGAATTCTCCTTAAACACAGCACACATCTGTGAGCCACCTCCCAGTGGTGGCGAAAGCTGTGCTCAACCAATGGGTCCCTCTGAGAGCGCCCACTGGGTAGTCAGGAGCCCAGGCACTCACAGACCTAAACATCACCCAGACCCGCAGAGCTGTTTACAAAACAGGGGTAGAGGTGAAGAGCACAGCCCACCGTTGCTTCCCGGCCTACCTTACTGCTTCCTGTTCTTAAGATGTTCCCAAGAAGGCGACCGACTTCCAGCTAGCCAAACATGCCGGGTCTGGGAAGACAACGACTTTCATTTACCTTTCTCTAAGGAAGACAGGAGAATGAAATAAAAGATCGACGTGACAGATGGGATGCAGACATACATGATACGTTGTCTAAATTGACTGTCTCACAAGCGGCCCCCCAGTGAAGGCTGGGGATCAGAAGACCATCCTCTGATATGAGTGCTGCAGTTTACTTGGGAAGAGTTCCATCTCCTCAGGCGCTAGATGGAAATAATACTTGTCCTGCCAACTTTGCAAACCTACAGTGAGGATCAAGTGAGATAAAATATGTGAACATTCCTGGAAGCACATGAAGTAATGGCGCCACTCATTAAACCGAAAGCTCTTTGCTGGGTGTGAAATGTTTAGCTCTAGTGCTTCTGTCTTTACCCCACCTGTGACTCGGTATAACTCCCCCTTGGAGACATTTAACATTCATTCAAGCAGTTATTAAGCATCTACTGTGTCACACGGCAGGCTCACTGCCGGTCACTCTCTGTAGGATATCTGTGGGAAAACAAATAATTGCAATATAATGTTAGGTCTGCTGTTATAAAGGTAGGTCTTCAGAGTCGTGGGGCACAGCAGAGGGGTTGAAAAGTAGCTTTTTTCTTACAACGAGGTTTATACAGTGTAGAGTCCACGGTCTGGCAAAGTCCTCGCTAGCTGTCCTAAGGTCAGCTATTTTTTCCCTACCACTTGTAGATACCTACCCTTGTCCTTTTAGAGACACATCACTGACAAGTCACTTTCTCTCTGGCTGAACTTAAAAATGACCTTGCAGTGAGGAAAGAGGCATCAGTCGTACCCTGAACATAGTTTTTAAATGAAACAGAGCACCTTGATTTCAGTGAGATTAAGAAGAATCATTTACTTGCTCAGAATCCTATGGGAAATCTCTCCTATCTCTTTGTTGGTAAATGATAGTGCTTTACCATAGAAAAGATTTACAGCCCATGAGCTAAAATACCTGTTCTGCCGGCCAGGGAAGCAGTATTTTTTTTTCTTTTACCTTTTTATCTTTGGCTTCACCGTGCAGCTTGCGGGATCTTAGTTCCCCGACTAAGGGATCGAACACAGGCCCCAGCAGTGAAAGCGCCGAGTTCTAACCACTGGACTGCCAGGGAATTTCCAGGGAAGTAGTATTTTAACAAATTAGAACTACAGACACTAGGATTGGAATTGTAAAAATAAATAAATATATATATTTTTTACTTCCTTATTTTTCCATTTGTATGAATAAATTAGAATCTTCCAGAAATCATAAAATCTGTGTTCTCAATATTATAAAAATACGATTGATCTCTCCTAAAGTTGTTGAAGCTATTCAAAGCTTTGAATGAAGAAAGCAGTTTCATAAACCACAGAAATTCCATTTCAGAAATGGGAAAGTGTTTGTGAAATATATACATTAGCCCAGAACTCTCTTTATTTTCCTTGGTTCAAGCGTCCTTCAGGGACAGAAGAATTTCTGTTTGTAGTAGTTTTTCGTTTTTGCCAGAGAAGGGTGATTAACTTTTCAGAAATTGAATAGCTGAAAGAAACATCTCAAATACATTTTCTGTTTCTGTACTGATGAGTTGTCCCATTGTTTTGGCACAGATAATATCCAATAAATCATGCTATCCTTTGTGGGGTTTTTTAAAATTTTTTTAAATCTGGGGTGGTTAGTTGTTTGGGTTTTTTTTTCTTTTTTTAAATAAATTTATTTATTTATTTTTGGCTGTGTTGGGTGTTCGCTGCTGTGCACGGGCTTTCTCTACTTGCGGCGAGTGGGGGCTACTCTTCGTTGCAGTGCACAGTCTTCTCATTGCGGTGGCTTCTCATTGCAGAGCACGCGCGGGCTCTAGGTGCGCGGGCTTCAGTAGTTGCGGCACGTGGGCTCAGTACTTGTGGCTCGCGGGCTCTAGAGCACAGGCTCAGCAGTTGTGGCGCACGGGCTTAGTTGCTCCGCGGCATGTGGGATCTTCCCGGACCAGGGCTCGAACCCGTGTCCCCTGCATTGGCAGGTGGATTCTCAACCACTGCGCCACCAGGGAAGCCCTGTGGTGTTTTGTTTTTTTTTTTTAATAGACTTTAAAAAATTTTTTTAAATTTATTTTTGTCTGCGTTGGGTCTTCGTTGCTGCGTGCAGGCTTTCTCTAGTTGCCGCGAGCAGGGACTGCCGTTGGTTGAGGTGCGCTGGCTTCTCATTGTGGTGGCTTCTCTTTGTTGCAGAGCACGGGCTGTAGACCATGGGCTTCAGTAGCTGCAGTGCATGGGCTCAGTAGTTGTGGCGCACGGGCTTAGTTGCTCCATGGCATGTGGGATCTTCCCGGACCAGGGCTCGAACATGTGCACTGGCAGGCAGATTCTTAACCACTGCACTACCAGGGAAGTCCATCCTTTGTGTTTTGAGTATGTTTTTTTGACTACATTTAATTGGATAGCATAAATATTGGAGATTCATCTATACTTTCCTGCCAGATCTTTTTCATTAAGAGCCCAAGTTTGCAAGATAGGGAGGCTGGAAGTTAAGGGCGTGGATGATGGCATGCACAGGTATGGGCTACACAGAAGACACCTACACCCTTAGCCAAGTGACTTCTAACCCACCAAGCTAAACAATAACTCACCTTAATTTTGTTGGGCAAGCACACAGTCACTGAATAGCCAAATAAGCTAGCCTTTAAAATATACTCTCAAAGGAGTTTTTTAAGCTTATGCTTGTGAGGAACTGTCATTGTGAGTAGATTGTCCTTCTACCACGTTGGGATTGGAACACGTACTCAGGGTTTACATTACTGCTGGTAAACCCTGTTATCAGCCAATACCACATGGATGTATATTGTGCTAAGAGCTCCATGAAGAAAATTATGAATTGCTATTCAGCCTTTACCAAAAGAATTAAAAATATGTATTCCATAAAGAATTTCAGAAACGAAAGCTGCCTTCAAGAACTTTTATACGAATTGTTTTCAAAACATTGAGAGTCTTGGAACTCCTTCTACCAATGAAACCCAGTAGCTAAAACAGATCATGGTGGGGGGCAGGGGGCAGACTGGTTGTACCCTGCTGGGAGCCCAGGACCCACCCACTGCACCTGGGCTCTGGAGCATTTCCCTGACGGAAGAGCCGTATAAACCAAAAGCCACATTTTAATAAAAGAAAATAGCGAGTCCCAGAAAGCTTAAGAAACTTCCCTGAGTTAAATGATCGGTATTAATTTGAAACCAAGAAACTATCTGATCAATTGTTATTTTCCTACACTAGACACATAGGATGTCTGGAAACACAGTGACTATAAAGTAATCAGCATGCTTTGCAGAAGGTACATCAAAAAAAACTACTCTTATTATTATTTGTTTGTTTGTTTTGCGGTACGCGGGCCTCTCACTGCTGTGGCCTCTCCCGTTGCGGAGCACAGGCTCCGGACGCGCAGGCTCAGCGGCCATGGCTCACGGGCACAGCCGCTCCGCGGCATGTGGGATCTTCCCGGACCAGGGCACGAACCCGCGTACCCTGCATCGGCAGGCAGACTCTCAACCACGGCGCCACCAGGGAAGCCCTATTTGTTTTTTTAAAAAGGCTTTTTGAAAGTAGCAAGGGGCAGATGCTGGAGGTTTCCATACATGCGATCCACCCCTCTTCTAGAATTTTCACATTAATGGCAAACAGCAGCCCCTGTGGATGGGTAACAAGTGGGCGAGGGCGAGGCAGGGCTGGAGGGGGGAGCAATCCTTCATGGAAGGCAGCTACAACCATCACCAAACGGTGTTTAGGAAAACAGTCCTGCCTCAAAGGGTGCAGGCAAGTCCTTGTAGGGTCTTCCCAGCAATCCTTCCTTAGCCCCAGCTTCCCTTTAGCAAGAGCTGGGTTCAAGAAAAAGTCATGCAAAATCAAGAGGAGAGTATAGAGGATTGTTTCTTCTGCTGTAAATCAATGCCCTTGACAACAAATCTAACTTGATTTGATATGTGTGTGTGTGTATTTTTAATGATTTGTAGTATTTAAACTGAAACATTTAAACCTTGCTGACATCAGCCAGAAACGTTTCACATTCAGGACAAAGTTATAGCACAGTTCCGAAGCAGTTTCAGCAAACCTTGAAGCCGTTCTGTCTTGCAGAGGTGGGTGTGGAGAGCTACACTTTATTCTCTGTTCTCGTTAAACCTGCCTGACGGCCCCTGGGAGTTGTGACTGCTTAGCAGTTTGGCTCCAGGCAGAATCTAGGAAAGCATCTGTAGTCTTTTCCCACCCAGGCACTCAGAAGAGATGTCAGCTATCATCTCTAAACAAGCTTTTATTTTTCTTTACTGAATAAGGAATAAAAAAATTTAAGGATTTAAAACTGGAATTACTGTGTTCTTAAAACAAAAATCAGCATTCCTATTTAATGTATCCCTGAGAAAAAATGTAATACACAAGAGGAGGGTTTTTAAACCTCTTTTTTAACTACAGAGGGACTTGGCTTATAAGAGGGACTTAATATTAAATACATATTACCATAAAAGGGGAAATGGACAGTAACACAATAATAGTAGGGGACTTTAACACCCCACTTTCACCAGTGGACAGATCATCCAAAATGAAAATAAATAAGGAAACACAAGCTTTAAATGACACATGAAACAAGATGGACTTAAGTGCTATTTATAGGACACTCCATCCAAAAACAACAGAATACACATTTTTCTCAAGTGCTCATGGAACATTCTCCAGGATAGATCATACCTTGGGTCACAAATCAAGCCTTAGTAAACTTAAGAAATTTGAAATTGTATTGAGTACATTTTCCAACCACAATGCTATGAGACTAGGTATCAATTACAGGAAAAAAACTGTAAAAAATACAAACGCATGGAGGCTAAACAATACACTACTAAATAACCAAGAGATCACTGAAGAAGTCAAAGAGGAAATCAAAAAATACCTAGAAACAAATGACAATGAAAACACGACGACCCAAAACCTATGGGATGCAGCAAAAGCAGTTCTAAGAAGGAAGTTTATAGCAATACAATCCTACCTCAAGAAACAAGAAACATCTCAAATAAACAATCTAAACTTAACCTAAAGCAATTAGAGAAAGAAGAACAAAAAAACCCAAAGTCAGCAGAAGGAAAGAAATCATAAAGATCAGATCAGAAATAAATGAAAAAGAAATGAAGGAAACAATAGCAAAGATCAATAAAACTAAAAGCTGGTTCTTTGAGAAGATAAAATTGATAAACCACTAGCCAGACTCCTCAAGAAAAACATGGAAAAGACTAAAATCAAATAGAATTAGAAATGAAAAAGGAGAAGTAACAACTGACACTACAGAAATACAAAGGATCATGAGAGATTACTATAAGCAACTATATGCCAATAAAATGGACAACCTGGAAGAAATGGACAAATTCTTAGAAAAGCACAACCTTCCGAGACTGAACCAGGAAGAAATAGAAAATATAAACAGACCAATCACAAGCACTGAAATTGAAACTGTGATTAAAAATCTTCCAACAGGGCTTCCCTGGTGGCACAGTGGTTGAGAGTCCATCTGCCGATGCAGGGGACACGGGTTTGTGCCCCAGTCCGGGAAGATCCCACATGCCACGGAGCGGCTGGGCCCGTGAGCCATGGCCGCTGGGCCTGCACGTCCGGAGCCTGTGCTCTGCAACAGGAGAGGCCACAGCAGTGAGAGGCCCGTGTACTGCAAAAAAAAAAAAAAATCATCCAACAAACAAAAGCCCAGGACCACATGGCTTCACAGGCGAATTCTATCAAACATTTCGAGAAGAGCTAACACCTAACCTTCTCAAACTCTTCCAAAATATAGCAGAGGGAGGAACACTCCCAAACACTTTCTACAAGGCCACCATCACCATGATACCAAAACCAGAAAAGGATGTCACAAAGAAAGAAAACTACAGGCCAATATCACTGATGAACATAGATGCAAAAATCCTCAACAAAATACTAGCACACAGAATCCAGCAGCACATTAAAAGGATAATATACCATGACCAAGTGGGGTG
>NW_020837978.1:5240070-5247408 GCF_003676395.1 Aethalodelphis obliquidens | reverse complement strand
AAAAAAAAAAAAAAAAAAAAAATATATATATATATATATATATATATATATGCAAATCAATCAATGTGATAAACCATATTAGCAAACTGAAGGATAAAAACCATATGATCATCTCAATAGATGCAGAAAAAGCTTTTGACAAAATTCAACACCCATTTACGATAAAAAAATACTCTCCAGAAAGTAGGCATAGAGGGAACTTACCTCAACATAATGAAGGCCATATATGACAAACCCACAGCCAACATCGTTCTCAGTGGTGAAAAACTGAAACCATTTCCTCTAAGATCAGGAACAAGAGAAGGTTTCTTACTCTCACCACTATTATTCAACATAGTTTTGGCAGTTTTAGCCACAGCAATCAGAGAAGAAAAATAAATTAAAGGAATCCAAATCAGAAAAGAAGAAGTAAAACTGTCACTGTTTGCAGATGACATGATACTATACATAGAGAATCCTAAAGATGCTACCAGAAAAATACTAGAGCTAATCGATGAATTTGGTAAAGTAGCAGTATACAAAATTAATGCACAGAAATCTCTTGCATTCCTATACACTAATGATGAAAAATCAGAAAGATAAATTAAGGAAACACTCACATTTACCATTGCAACAAAAAGAATAAAATAGGGCTTCCCTGGTGGCGCAGTGGTTGAGAGTCCGCCTGCCTTTGCAGGGGACCCGGGTTCGTGCCCCGGTCCGGGAAGATCCCACATGCCATGGAGCGGCTGGGCCCGTGAGCCATGGCCGCTGAGCCTGCACGTCTGGAGCCTGTGCTCCACAACGGGAGAGGCCACAGCAGTGAGAGGCCCGCGTATGCAAAAAAAAAAAAAAAGAATAAAATACCTAGAAATAAACCTACCTAAGGAGACAAAAGACATGTATGCAGAAAATTATAAGACACTGATGAAAGAAATTAAAGATGATACAAACAGATGGAGAGACATACCATGTTCTTGGATTGGAAGAATCAACATTGTGAAAATGACTCTACTACCCAAAGCAATCTACAGATTCAATGCAATTCCTATCAAACTACCAACGGAATTTTTCGCAGAACTAAAACAAAAAATTTCACAATTTGTATGGAAACACAAAAGACCCCAAATAGCCAAAGCAATCTTAAGAAAGAAAAACAGAGCTGGAGGAATCAGGCTCCCTGACTTTAGACCATACTACAAAGCTACAGTAATCAAGACAGTGTGGTAGTGGCACAAAAACAGACATATAGATCAATGGAACAGGATAGAAAGCCCAGAGATAAACCCACACACATATGGTCACCTTATCTTTGATAAAGGAGGGAAGAATATACAATGGAGAAAAGACAGCCTCTTCAATAAGTGGTGCTGGGAAAACTGGACAGCTACATGTAAAAGAATGAAATTAGAACACTCCCTAACACCATACACAAAAATAAACTCAAAATGGATTAAAGACCTAAATTTAAGGCCAGACACAATCAAACTCTTAGAGGAAAACATAGGCAGAACACTCTATGACATAAATCACAGCAAGATCCTTTTTGACCCACCTCCTAGTGAAAGGAAATAAAAACAAAAATAAGCAAATGGGACCTAATGAAACTTAAAAGCTTTTGCACAGCCAAGGAAACCATAAACAAGACGAAAAGACAACCCTCAGAATGGGAGAAAATATTTGCAAATGAAGCAACTGACAAAGGATTAATCTCCAAAATATACAAGCAACTCTTGCAGCTCAATATCAAAAAAACAAACAACCCAATCCAAAAACGGGCAGAAGCCCTAAACAGACATTTCTCCAAAGAAGATATACAAATTGCCAACAAACACATGAAAGGATGCTCAACATCATTAATCATTAGAGAAATGCAAATCAAAACTACAATGAGAGGGGCTTCCCTGGTGGCGCAGTAGTTGAGAGTCTGCCTGCCGATGCAGGGGACACGGGTTCATGCCCTGGTCTGGGAAGATCCCACATGCTGCGGAGCGGCTGGGCCCGTGAGCCATGGCCGCTGAGCCTGTGCGTCAGGAGCCTGTGTTCTGCAACGGGAGAGGCCACAACAGTGAGAGGCCCACGTACCACAAAAAAAAAAAAAAAAAAGAAAAAGAAAAACAAAGTACAGTGAGGTATCACCTCACACCAGTCAGAATGGCCATCATCAAAAAAATCTACAAACAGTAAATGCTGGAGAGGGTGTGAAGAAAAGGGAACCCTCTTGCACTGTTGGTGGGAATGCAAATTGATACAGCCACTATGGAGAACAGTACGGAGGTTCCTTAAAAAACTAAAAATAGAACTAACATATGACCCAGCGATGCCACTACTGGGTGTACACCCTGAGAAAACCATAATTCAAAAAGAGTCATGTACCCCAATGTTCATTGCAGCACTATTTACAATAGCCAGGACATGGAAGCAACCTAAGTGTCCATCATTGGATGAATGAATAAAGAAGATGTGGCACAAATATACAGTGGAATATTACTCAGCCATAAAAAGAAACAAAATTGACTTATTTGTACTGAGGTGGATGGACCTAGAGTCTGTCATACAGAGTGAAGTAAGTCGGAAAGAGGAAAACAAATACCGTATGCTAACACATATATATGGAATCTAAAAAAAAAATAAAAGGTTCTGAAGAATCTAGGGGCAGGACACAGACATAGAGAATGAACTTGAGGACACGGGGAGGGGGAAGTGTAACCTGGGATGAAGTGAGAGAGTGGCATGGACATATATACACTACCAAATGTAAAATAGATAGCTAGTGGGAAGCAGCCGCATAGCACAGGGAGATCAGCTCCGTGCTTTGTGACCACCTAGAGGGGTGGGATAGGGAGTGTGGGAGGGAGACGCAAGAGGGAGGGGATATGGGGATATATGTATATGTATAGCTGATTCACTTTGTTATACAGCAGAAACTAACACCACTGTAAAGCAATTATACTCCAATAAAGATGTTTAAATAAATAAGACAAAAAAATACATCTTGATCTCAGAATTATCATTAAAGATAAATGTTGGGGCTTCCCTGGTGGCGCAGTGGTTGAGAGTCCGCCTGCCAATGCAGGGGACACGGGTCTGTGCCCCGGTCCGGGAGGATCCCGTATGCCGCGGAGCGGCTGGGCCCGTGAGCCATGGCCGCTGAGCCTGCGCGTCCGGAGCCTGTGCTGCGCAACGGGAGAGGCCACAACAGTGAGAGGCCCGCGTACCGCAAAAAAAAAAAAAAAAAAAAGATAAAAGTTAAAAACATGGCTGTGTAAATCTAAAATTTTTAGACATTTAAAGAAAATGGGTGTGTTTACATAGACAGAAGGCAAAATGAAAAGTTAAAAAAGGCAATTTTTAAGCCATATATATATATATATATATATATATAGTACGGTCAGTTGTTTTATATTAAAAGTTATGTGTTATAAGAGACATACTATCTAAGGCATAGATGTTATCAATGAAGACCTATTTTTTAGTATATACATTTCTAATAATAGTTCTTTTAAATAGAGCTATGCAATTCTTAAAGAAAAGGATAGCTTTTGTACCTAGTTTTGAAAATGAGATCCCTAACACGTGAATGTTAAAAATCTGATATTTATCAGTATGAGAAAGGTAATTATAATCCAATTCATTTGTACAGGAACTGACAAGGTTTTTCCTTTTAATTGTGAAAAAATACACATAACATAAAATTGAATCTTTAAACTGTTTTTAAGTGTACAGTTCAGTGGCATTAAGTACATTCACAAAGTTGTGCAACTATCACCACCACCCATCTCCAGAACTTTTCCATCATCTCAAACAGAGACTGTACCCATTAAAGACTAACAAATCTCTCCCCCTACCCACCCTCAGCCCCTGGGAACTTCTACTATCTGTCTCTATAAATGTGACTATTCTAGGTACCATATATAAGTGGAATCACACAGTATTTGTTATTTTGTATTTGGCTTGTTTCACTGAGCATAATGTCTTTAAGGTTCATCCCTGTTGTAGCATGTGACAGAATTTCATTCTTTTTTTAAGGCTGAATAATATTCCACAGTATATCCACTGCACATTTTGTTTATCCACTCATCAGTTGATGATGGACATTTGGGTTGCTTCCACCTTTTGGACATGGTGAATAATGCTGCTGTGTTGTTTTTTTTAAGTAGTAAAATTATTATAGACTTTTCCTTTAGAACTTCCGCTCCCCCCAGAGTTAATAAGTGTCTTTTTTTTTTTTTTGCTTTTGCTTAGTTGTTGGTAATTATCATTAATTTATTCCCAAACTCTTCCTGAGTTGAGCAAATCTCTTCACAACACAAACATTCGTATCAGGTATTCTATAAGTTTCATCTGCTTGAAGAAATCCCTCCTGGTCGGGGGATGAGGGTGGGTGAAATGGGTGAAGGGGGTTACAAGACATAATCTTCTAGTTATAAAATAAATAAGTCATGGTGGTGGAATGCACAGCTTGGTGACTATAGTGAGTAATCCTGTATTGTATATTTGAATGTTGCTAACAAAAACAGACATAATAGATCAATGGAACAGAATAGAGAGCCCAGAAGTAAACCCACACATTTACAGTCAACTAATCTTCGACAAAGCAGGCAAGAATATATGATGGAGAAAAGACAGTCTCTTCAGCAAGTGGTATTAGAAAAGCTGGACAGCCTTCTGTAAATCAGTGAAGTTAGAACACACCCTCACACCATGCACAAAAATAAACTCAAAGTGGTTTAAAGACTTAAATATAAGACATGACACCATAAAACTCCTAGAAGACTTTCTAGGAGGCAAAACATTCTCTGTCATAAATCATAGCAATATTTTCTTAGAGCAGTCTCCCAAGGCAAAAGAAATAAAAGCAAAAATAAACAAATGGGACCCAATCAAACTTAAAAGCTTTTGCACAGCAAAGGAAACCACAAACAGAACAAAAAGACAACCTACAGAATGGGAGAAAATATTTCCAAAGGATGTGACTGACAAGGGGTTAATTTCCAAAGTAGACAAACAGCTTATACAACTCAATATCAAAAAACCCAAGCAACCTATTCAAAAAATGGGCAGAAGACATACATATGGCCAACAGGCACATTAAAAGATGCTAAGCATCACTAGTTATTAGAGAAATGCAAATCAAAACTACAATGAGGTATCACCTCACACCAGTCAGAACGGCCAAAAATTTACAAACAATAAATGTTGCTGGAGAGGGTGTGGAGAAAAGGGAGCCCTCCTGCACTGTTGGTGGGAATGTAAATTGGTGCAACCACTATGGAAAGCAGTATGGCAGTTCCTTAAAAAACTAAAAATAGAGTTATCTCATTATCCAGCAATCCCACTCCTGGGCATATATCCAGAAAAGAAAAACATATAATTCGAAAAGAGACATGCATGAGCCCCAGTGTTTAGCAGCGCTATTTAAAATAGCCAAGACATGGAAGCAAACTAAATGTCCATCAACAGATGAGCGGATAAAGAAGATGTGGTACATACATACAATGGAATATTGTTCAGCCATAAAAAAGAATGAAATACTGCCATTTGCAGCAACTTGGATGGACCTAGAGATTATCATACTGATTAAAGTAAGTCAGAGAAAGATAAATACCATATGATATCACTTATATGTGGAATCTAAAAAATAATACAGGGACTTCCCTGGTGGCGCAGTGGTTAAGAATCCGCCTGCCAATGCAGGGGACACGGGTTCGATCTCTGGTCTGAGAAGATCCCACATGCCGCAGAGCAACTAAGCCCGTGCGCGACAACTACTGAGCCCGTGCTCTAGAGCCTGCAAGCCACAACTACTTAGCCCATGCACTTAGAGCCTGTGCTCCTCAACAAGAGAAGCCATTGCAATGAGAAGCCCGTGCACCGCAACAAAGAGTAGCCCCCGCTCGCCGCAACTAGAGAAAGCCTGCGGGTAGGAAAGAAAACCCAGCGCAGCCAAAAATAAATAAATAAATGAATTAATTAATTAAAAAGAGAGAACTACAAAAAAAATTTTTTTTAAATACAAATGAATTTATTTACAAAACTGAAACAGACTCACAGACATAGAAAAAAACTTATGGTTACCAAAGGGGAAGGAGGGGAATAAATTAGGAGTATGGGATTAACAGATACATACTACTATATACAAAATAAACAACAGGATTTACTATATAGCACAGGGAGCTATATTCATTATCTTATAATAACCTATAATCAAAAAGAATCTGAAACACACACACATATATATAAAACTGAATCATATTGCTCTACACCTGAAACTAACACAGTATTGTAAATCAACTATACTTCAATTAGAAAAAAAAGGTGCTAAAAGTAAATCAAAATTCTTCATCACAAGAAGAAACATTTTTTTTTTTTTTTTTTGCGGTACGTGGGCCTTTCACTGCTGCGGCCTCTCCCGTTGCGGAGCACAGGCTCCGGACGCGCAGGCTCAGCGGCCATGGCTCACGGGCCCAGCCGCTCCGCGGCATGTGGGATCTTCCCGGACCGGGGCATGAACCCGTGTCCCCTGCATCAGCAGGCGGACTCTCAACCGCCGCACCACCAGGGAAGCCCAAGAAGAAAAATTTTTAACTAGGCACAACCACCTATTGTGATCATTTCACAGTATATACAAATATCGAATCATTATGTTGTATGCCTGAAAATAATATAAAGTTATATGTCAATTTTACCTCAAAAATATATTAATTTTTTAAAAAAAGATATTGCAGCCTCAAAAAGAGAGAAAGAAAGAAAGAAATAAAGAGAAAGAGAGAGAGAGGGAGGGAGGGAGGAAGGAAGGAAGGAAAAAAGGGGGAAAGGGAGAAAGAAATCCTCCCTAGAATCTTCTGACTTGCTCTAATCTGAGCCCATTGCTCTCCAGACCTGTTTCTCCACTGTTGATGTGGAAGTTTCCTCCATCTTCCCACTAAGGGTTCCTGTTGCCTGTTGAGTGTTGGTTGGACATTGTCTTCTGTTTGTGGAGTTGCCATTGAGAGGTCAAAAGCCACTCTGGTTCTTTGTACATTTTATGAAACCTTCAGTAATCAGGATGTTCTATCATTTCTAGAACATAAAACTTGTGGGGGAGAGGGTTCAACCTAAACACCCTTCTTGCTTGGTACCCAGTGCAGGAGAAAACAAGTATATTAGGGGTGGCAGAGAGTTCCTGTGGTAGATCAGCAGTCAGTAAACATGGCTGTTATGGGAAGAAAAGGAAAGTGGGTTGTTTTTTTTTAATTGAATAAATATGGTAAATGAATGAATGAATTGCCCTTAAGAATAGGAGAAAGGAAGTCCCCTTTCTTCCCTCCCTCCTTCCTTCCTTCCTTCCTTCTTTCTTTCTCTCTCTCTCTCTCTCTC
>NW_020837978.1:5071451-5238951 GCF_003676395.1 Aethalodelphis obliquidens | reverse complement strand
TGTCATCTTGTATATTTCAAAATCGTCAGTATGCGTGGTGGTAAATGGTTTACATGACCACATTAAGAATTCATAGAGAATAGAGAAGACACTGCGACAGCTATGCCCTCCTTAATCATTCCTTTATCTCTCTTTATTTCCTTGGTTGTTATACTCGTCAGGGACTTGACCATGTCCTGCTTAGAATGAATTGTCCCGTCCCTTTCTCAGCTCCACACCACACGCCAGCACCAGACTAACCTTTGGAAAGGTTCTCTCCTCATATCATTCACCATCTCAAAATCTCACTGACTCCCCACTGGCAGCTCCCCAGCCTGGCATCCAAAGCCCTCCACAACTGTGTCCCAATCTACCCTCTACTCACACTAGGCTTTCCTGCCTCTGTACTTTTGATCCATGCCCCTCCCCCCCATGCAACACTCTCCCACCTTCTCCGTATATCTGCTAGATTCACCTTAAGCCTTGCTTCTCCGTGAGACCCTCCCAGGTCACCAAAGCCCATGGTTCATTTCTTAAATTCATCCAACCATCTATCCATCCTTCCTTCCATCTTTTCATTCAGCAAATATTTTTTTTTTTAGTACCTATTATGAGTCAGGCATTGCGCTGAGTTCTGGGGAAGCATAAATAAATGTCATGCTTTCCGTGCTGATGGGATTGACAGTCCACCATTTAGTTTGCACACACCTTGTACCAGATGTAGTACAAGGCATTTAAAACACGTTGTTATAAATTATCTTCACAGTAACACTGTGAGGGAGGCATTAAATTACTGATTTTATTGACAGTAGAACAGAGGCTCAGTGGGGTCAGGTTATCTGTCCATGGTTACTCCGACGGTAATTAGCAGCGTCTGTAACAGCCTGCCCTGATGCCCGGGCTCCTGGGTGACACTCCTTCTCACCTCTTCCCCCACCTCTTTCTCTTTCCCCTCTTCCCACTCTTTCCTCTGAGTTCAAAGCATTTGGTAATTGATCAAATACTGTATGTTTTCTCTTTGCATTTTCTTAACTTTAATTTTTTGTGTGCTTATATTTCCCCAATTAGATTTGTAAATGTCGAGAGACAGAGTAAGTTGGAAAAGGATGCTGTTAAGAATATTGCGACTTTTACAGAAAAGGATTCATATATTCCAGTTGTAACAGCTTTGTAATGTCAACACCTCAATATTTTATGCAGCTAGAAGGAAGTCATTCATGAGTTAAACATAGATCACTAACACTTTCAAACAGTGACCTCCAAACTTTTAAATTATGAGGACCACTTTATTATTAAAAATTGCAAATCTGCTCATAAACAAAGTTATGCTTCTTTTAGCAACCGACGGAGGAAAGAACGTAGTGACAAACACTGCCGTGCATTTAACGATACTTTGAAACAAATTTGTACTTTATGAACCACAAGCACATATTCCTACTTTTGAAAAATAGTAGATGTAGGTGTAAAACATGATGTATGTGGTTATAGATGATGCAAAACCATGACGAAACTCTTCACCTCCTCAGGCATGCACGTCCCAGAGACTAGAAACCACTGATCTACGAGTTTGCTGACCCTGAGCTGAGAGTGGGCAGGATGGGTGGCACCTTGTAGAGGGGCATTCGTCCCTTCTGAGTCCGGAATTCTCTTTGGGGCGGAATGTTAATGTAGGGCAGAGCTCTGACATTTCTCTCTCTTCCACACTCAACAAGAATACAAAGTGGGGGCTTGCGGGGTTGGGGGCCGGTGTCTCACCTCACAGATTACACAATATAATTACTACAGGTGTTAATGGCATTTACAGTAGTGGGTTCAGTGCGATGAATTTAAATACAATTGAGTGAGTTCATTTTGCCTGCCTCTTTCCTCTCCGCAGTCCAAGCCTCAGAGGAATCTGAGCTGACAGATACGAGTTCAGTCAAAGTTGGAAGTGAGCCAACGGTCAAGGTCAACCGCTAAGAGGATGTTTGCCATGGGAAGAAGAGAATCACCCTCCACCCCTGTGCCCTTGGGCGAATCTTATATTGTCACTCTTCTTTGTGACATGGCCATGAGCTTGCAGGAAATCATTTGAAGCAAAAAACTGACAACTTATTGCACAGCTCGAAAAGGCTATTCATTGTAAAGTAATTACCCTCCAATAAAGATGTAAAAAAAAAAAAAAGAAAGAAAAGGCTATTCAATATGTTTTTCATACATCTATCAAATACTTCCTTGAAGAAGCCTAGAGATCCTTCTGACATGAGACTTTAAACCTCACAGCAATGCACAGACGTCGGTGGTGACTCTCACTCTTGGCAGTAGAGCTAAAAGGACAGGGGCAGCCTAAATGTCAGTCAGCTGTTACTCCCAGGAAAAGAAGCCCCCCACCATGAAGGACTGCAATGCATTGTTGTTAATTAACTGGCAAAGAGATTGGGTTTAGTTTAAAAAGTGATAATGATTTGGATTCATGACAATCTAACCAATCCAGAGTTTGTCGTGATTTATTCTAGAGAAACATGCACAATACTATTATCTTTATCCCAAAATGCATTTAGAGTTCTTATTATGTACATGGCATAATTAAAAGCAGTAATATTTTATTTTAGGAAATTAGGTGTTTCTTGAACTCTGAAGGTGAAATCTATAAATACTCTATTTGGGCTCCCAAGTCTCCCCGGGTGTGAAGAACAGACCTCCCCCTTGGAAAATTCAGCCTCTAACACAATGCCTGGCCCATAAAAGGGCTCAGGAAATAAAATAATGAATGAGTTAATAAACAAGACGCCTGTGGCTTCAGCAAACAAATGTATAAACACAGACACCCTCATTCAAGGAAAACTCAGGCTCGACCCTCAGGCTGATCATCAAAAAGCCACACAGGTTAATAGCTGGTTTTACTATCGTTTTCCCCTTCCAGGTCTGGATTCCTTAGTCTTTACATCAAAAGCACAAGTAGAAAAGGAATCCTCCAAGGTTGTACATCCCTTTTGTGTGATAAATAGTAAAATCAATTCAGGACTTCTCTGGTGGTGCAGTGGTTAAGAATCTGCCTGCCAATGCAGGGGACACAGGTTCAATCCCTGGTCGGGGAAGATCCCACATGCCGCGGAGCAACTCAGCCCGTGCACCACAACTACTGAGCCTGCACTCTAGAGCCTGCGAGCCACAACTACTGAGCCTACAAGCCACAACTACTGAAGCCCGTGCACCTAGAGCCCATGCTCCGCAACAAGAGAAGCCACCACAATGAGAAGCCCGTGCACCGCAACAAACTAGAGAAAGCCCAGGCACAGCAACAAAGACCCAACGCAGCCAAAAATAAATAAATAAATTTATTTTTAAAAACTGGGGCTACGCTTACTGCAGAGCCCAAACCAATCGGCCAGATAAAAAAAAGTCTAGGCTCTGCAGGTCATACGGTCATCTAGCCTGTATTTTCCTAAATGTTTTCTTCTCTGGTATCATTAAAGACCTTATTCACCTGCTGGTAAACAATGAATACAGATCAGTGGTCATTAATCAAGGTCTTGGGTCACTTAATAGGATGGCTCAGTGGGTGTTTTCTATTGGGCTGAGCGCCTGATGGGTCATCAGGGTGACCAGGTCGAGCACAGCTGCATTCTAACCACGTTCTGTCTCAGAAGGATATGCCCCTCTCGTTCTCTACCCGCACTTATGGCTGAAGAAAGCAAAACACGTGGGAACACAGGGGCCATATCCGTGCCTATTAGGCCTTCAGATTTGCCTGCTGCCCTCCCCCGCCCCATGAGGCCTGCCATCCAGCACCCCTCTTTCACTGGCATCGGTGTCAGGACTGTAAGAGCCATTAGCTCCCAAAGCCTTCACTGCCAGCATCCACCCTTTACCTTGTTCTCCCCAATCCCGAGAATCGGCGGAAGAGACAAGTAATTCCCATTTACGGAAAAAAAAACTCTAAGAGGCTTTTTATTATTTTTCATACTCCCAAGTAAAAGTCTTTGCAGCACTGCATGAAAAAGCAGTGAGATTTTCAAGTTAAATGTATCTGCATTCCACAAGAGCACCCCCAGCTCACAGAGACAGTCCCACCTCTATCCCTAATACGTGTCGGATTCTGCGCAAGATTTCATGAATAAAAAGGAGTTCTGCTGCTTTTACAAGTTTGACAACAGGAGTCCCAGCAGCTCGGGAGTGGCAAGAGTGGCAATGTCCAGCCACTCAGCTCTGCGAAGGCTCTCGCTGTGCTGTCCCCACAAACACCCTGGTGCACTCCACCCCAGCCTCTGCCAAGATACCCAGGAGAGACAGCAGTTCAGCTCAAAAGGCAGTAGAGGGCTTCCCTGGTGGCGCAGTGGTTGAGAGTCCGCCTGCAGATGCAGGGGACGCGGGTTCGTGCCCCGATCCGGGAGGATCCCATGTGCCGCGGAGCGGCTGGGCCCGTGGGCCATGGCCGCTAAGCCTGCGCGTCCGGAGCCTGTGCTCTGCGGCGGGGGAGGCCACAGCGGTGAGGGGCCCGCGTACCGCAAAAAAAAAAAAAGGGAGTAGAGCTGGCCCTCTGTATCCGTGGTTCCACATCTGCAGATTCAACCAACCGCAGATCAAAAATAAAATTATTCTTTTAATTCAAGAAAGTTCCCCAGAACAAAACTTGAATTTGCCATCCAACAACTATTTACAAAACATTTGCTTTGTATTTACAGCTATTTACATAACATTTACATTGTATTAGGTATTAAAAGTCATCTAGTAGTTAAAAAAAAAGTCATCTAGAAATGATTTAAAGTACACGGGGGGATATGCGTAGGTTATATGCAAATACTACACCACTTTACATAAGGGACTTGAGCATCTGTGGGTTTTGGCATCTCCAGCGGTCCTGGAATGAATCTCCCTGATACCGAGCCCAAGGAGAGACCCACCAAATGTCATCCAAATCTGATCCTGCAAACAGTGATGTGAAAAAAATATATATATATGCAGAAAAAAGGAAAAGGGGATGCGAAAGGAAAACGAGCCAAAGTGACCAACCAAGAAATGAAAGAAGACGCACCTGCAGAAATACAGCTGCTAAGGAAAGGCCAGCCTCTGTGGAGCAGGGGAGAAAGAAGCCGAATCTGACCAACGTAAAGGGAGTCTCACCAGCTGTCCTGGTGCCCCCCTTCTTGTACAGTCCAGAGGAATTGTTCTATCAACTATTTTGTAAATGTAAGATTTTAATTGTTCTAGAAATACACTGTTAAGAAGTAGGATACCCACTCTATGCCTTAAAAATTTTTTTATAAGTATAAATACATTTTTTAAGAAGTGAGTTCATCGGCTGGTTGGTTGTTTTCAGTACCACCAAAAATTAATGAAATATCAGTTTAAAGGAGGCTTTGATCATAGGCTGGGGCTGGGGGGAGAGTGTGCTGGCAGTTTTTAATGTAACAAGAAGCATAGCCAGATGGCAACTGGAAGTCATAACCATGCATTTAACTTGTAAACATTTCCTATGACTTACTTTATCTCCTTGCTGTCTTTTGGTAGAATTATGTATAAAACTGTTCCCTGACCCTTGCTCTTCCTAATAGAATTGGGCGCTCTCTGTGACAACTTTGTTCTCAGCCCAGCTTTTCCTAATAATGCTGTTAAAGTGCTGTGAAAAATTGGAAAATTTTGAGCATGTAGTGTATATGATATTAAATGATGACCTAGTAGAATTTTAGTTAACAAGTTATCAATGTTTTAAAATCATGGTCTATATTTTTCCAGCTGTATTGAGATATAACTGAGAATAACACTGTGTGAGTTTAAGGTGTACAATGTGGTGATTTGATACATGCATATGTATCGAAATGATTATCACAGTAGGGTTAGTTAACACCTCTATCACCTCGTATAATTGTGTGTGTGTGTGTGTGTGTGTGTGGTAAGAATATTGAAGATCTAGTCTCTTAATAACTTTCAAGTATATAATACAGTACTGTTAACTATAATCGCTATGCTGTACATTACATCCCCAGAACTTATTCATCTTATAACTGGAGTTTGTACTCTTTGACTAACATCTCCCCATTACCCCCACTCCTTAGCTACTGGTAATCACCTCTCTGCTCTGTTTCGACGTCTGTTTTTTTAAGATTCCACAGATAAGTGAGACGATGCAATATTTGTCTGTCTGACTTATTGCACTTAGCAGAATGCCCTCAAAGTCCTTGCAGAACCTCTTTTTAAGAACAATTTGTCTCCAAATTTTAAGCTGGAAAGTCAATAGAATAACTGGAAAAAAATTATATAGCTTTTAAATTTTTCAATGCTTGCATTAAGAACTATATAGAAATTGATCATCATGCGTATATACTGATCACCAAATGAAAACCAGTAAAACATCAATTAAAGAGGAAGAAAGTCTGAAAACACAAGGCCTGGTAGAAATCATAGGTAGAGAGACAGGGGCTCCCGACCCAGAGAGGTTCTGTAACTTGTCTGACATCACAGAGCAAGACATGAGTCATGCCTTCAGGGTCCAACCCGCCCAGCCCAGGGTTGTGTCCATTACCCCACGTGGCTTCCTTGAGGCAACTCATCATCGTACAGTCATGCATGGCTCGCAAAGCCAAAGAGCCAAAAATGGGTTCAAATCTAGATTTTCTCATTTGCTAGGTTGCCGATGGCAGTGATTCCCAACCCACACTGTGTATCAGGTCATCTGAAGGAGCTAGGAAAAAAATAGTTTCTCGGACTCCTTTTCCAGAGAGTCCGACTCATTCGTTCTCGGGTGGGGCCCAGGCATTTTAATTTTTAGAGAAACATCCTCAGGTGCAGCTGATTAGATGAAAATCAGTGCTCCATGGCTCTGGTTCTCCCCCCTGGGCACCCACTGGAGTCACTCGGGGGAGCTTTAAAAGCGACATGCCTGAGTCCCATCTTCAGAGAGGCTGATTCACCTAGTCTGAGGCTCAGCCTCAGCACAAGAGCAGGTGACTCCATCGTGTAGCCAGGGACGAGAACCAGTGCTCATGGGCTCCTCGAACCAGGAAGCTCTAGTCTAAGTTATCTCCCAAGGAAGTTTCAGGGACCTGATCATTGCCATTCCTAAAATTCCAGAGCTGTCAAAGCGCAATAAAGGCTTGCTGATAGACTTGTCTAAGGAGGCTCGATGTTAATGGACAGGTGAGAAGGAAAGGGCAAGCTTAAGAAATAACGAGCGTTTAGTATGAAAAGGTCCCGAGGGTAGATTATGCAGTCAGTCAAGCAAACATTACAACGTTATTTTACAAACGCACAGGTGGCACTTTTGGGGGCAGTAGAGGCTACTCTCCAAAGCCTGGCATCTCCTTATTTCCGAGGATATTTCGAGAGTGGAAATGAGCAAATTCTACCCACCTTAACTAATTCCTATCACAGGCAGAATCACTCTTGACCGAGTCTCATGGCAATCCTGCCACAAGGCTCTGGAGAACAGGATAATTCATTTACCAGATGCTGTGCCCCGTAGGTGAGCAACAAAGGATGCTATGACCCACCAATGGGAATTCATACCATAGAAGAGCTATTTTCCTGAATGACTAAGAAAACTGATTTCCCCATTAAACGTTATTTAGCAAGAATGATAAGTGAACAAGTAGGCTAGCAAAGCTGTCTAGGCTGCATAAGCCACATCTGGAATAAACATGGTGGGGAAGACATTTATCAGCCTATTAACAGGGCCTATTTTGGCATGGAGGGACTATGGTGATTTTTATTGTCTCCTTTATATTTTTCTATCTTTCCTAAATGTTTTATCAAGTATTACTCTTTTTAAAAAATTATTTGTTTTTGGCTGCATCATGTCTTAGTTGCAGCACGCGCAATCTTTCGTTGTGGCATGCGGGCTTCTCTCTAGTGTGGCACGGTGGCTCTCTAGTTGTGGCGCATGGGCTTAGTTGCCCCATGGCATGTGGGATCCTAGTTGCCTGACCAGGGATTGAACCCGCGTCCCCTGCATTGGAAGGCGGATTCTCAACCACTGCACCACCAGGGAAGTCCCCTAGAGTAGGTTCTTACACATTTGTTGAACAAGTGAACTTCCTCTCAAAGAAGAATGGTAGCCCTTTATAACGATAACATATGTTTATTTACGTGGAGCCATTTTCAAAGCATGTGAGACTTGCAGCTCCAAATGGGATCCCCAGAACGGCAGAACTGACAGCTCCTGGGAATTTCTTAGAAATTCAGTATCTTAGCCTCCTGCTTCCTCCCTCTGTTCCCTCCCCCTACACACACCCCACTGAATCAGTTTTAATAAAATCCCCAGGCAACTCTCATGCCGTTCAACTTTGAGAAGAATTGGTCTAGAGCATCGTCCCTCAACCTTGGCTGCACTTTAGGAATCAATGGGGACTCCAAAATACAGATGCCTGGGTTCCAGCCCCCAAGAGTCTGATTTAATCAGTCTGAGAACCAGAATTCTTAAAAATGCCCCAGTGTGCAGCCAGGGATAAGAACCATTTGCTCAGCATCCTAGCTTGAGAGCTTCAAAACTCCTGCAGTATTTTGTAAGCCAGTGTCTCACCTTCACAGTGATTTCTCTCCTCTTTACTACTCAACCTTCCCTTATCGTATTACTTTTCCTCTTCCAAAAAATACCTCCTAGTTTCCTTTGTCAAAACATTTTACAGTTTACAGAGGACAAAACCTCACGCTGGTCAAGTAATTTGACCATGCTCATATTTCCGGCAAACCATGAAACAGGGATTCAGACCCATAGGTCTGTCCCCAAGGGGTGTGTGTGTGTGTGTGAGTGTGTGTGTGAATAGATTATGGTAAAACACAGATATCATAAAATTGTCCACTTTCACCATTCTTAAGTGTCCAGTTCAGTGGCATTAAGTACATTCACATTGTTGTACAGCCAGCACCACCATCCATCTCCAGAAAGTTTTCATCTTCCCAAACTGAAGCTCTGTCCCCATTAAACATTACCTCCCCCTCTCCCTCCGCCAGCCCTTCTTCTTTCTGTCTCTGTGAATCTGACCACTCTGGGCACTTCATACAAATGGGATCATGCAGTATTTATCTTTTTGTAGCTGGCTTACTTCACTTAGAAGAATGTTGTCAAGGCCCATCTATGTTGTGGCATGTGTTAGAATCTCCTTCTTTCTTAAGGCCAAATAATATTCCATAGTACGTATTGACCACATTTCGTTTATCCATTCACCTAGCGATGGCCACTTGGGATACATCCACCTTTTGGCTATTGTGAATAATGCTGCTGTGAGCATGGGAGTACAAATATCTCTTTGAGATCCTGCTTTCTTTGGGGTATATATCCAGCAATGGGATTGTTGGGTCATACGGTAATTCCATGTTTAATTTTTTTGAGGAACCGCCATCCTGTTTTCCACAGGGGCTGAACCATTTTACACTCCCACTAACAATGCGCCGGGATTCCAATTATCCACATGTCTGCCAATACTTGTTTTGGGGTTTGGGATTTTTTTGATAGCAGCCCTCCTGATGGATGTGAGATGTGTCCCTGAAACCCATAGCAAGTCTTTCCCTTCTAGAATTTTTCTTCTTAACTCAGTAGCAGTAGCACACACACAACGGAAAGACCTTGATCACAGTGCAGGAATGCGTGAGGATCACGCCCATTCCATCCCTCTGCCCTCAGCTTGGTTTCTTTAGGTTGGCAGCGTGGAATCACATAAAGCCTCCGCCTCGCTCTAGCCCCCGACCTCCTTGATGTCAAAGTATGCTTCCCCCTCTTTTCTCTTTTCTCCACTCTCAGGATTCTCTGTAAACACTCCGGAAACATTTAGAAAAGAAAACAAATCATGTTTCAGGAGAGATCAGCCTATTTTAACTCCATTCATTTTAATGGGCATGCTCTTTCAGGAAACCTGCTCGGACTTGATCACGGGAGCTTGGTGTAGGCAAATTCTCCGCCCGCCCTTCAGAACCTGGGCAGAGGGTGTGGCTCCCAGGCGGGCGGGAGGGTGACTCACAGCGGCTCACCTCTCAGCGGCGGGGGCTCCACCCTGGGCGTGCCGTGCTGTCCTCCTCCCTGTCTTCCCTCCGTGGGCTTCAGCCTCCCAGGCCTTCCTTGCTTCCAGGCTCCCTGGGAAGCTGGGGCTGGAAAAACATGGTGATGAATCACAGCCCCTCTGACCCCTCCAGGGAAGGCAGCAGCAGCTCCAGAATGACTCGTGGAGAATCAGGACCCAAGCTCCCAGCTCAGAAGCCGTGACAGTTTCAGAGCAAATTATTGTGCAAAGGTCTCCTGACCAGAGCTGCTCGCTCCAGAAGGAGGACCACTGCCAACCTGGACCAGAGCAAGCCAGCTGTAATCAGGACGCCGATGGACTTCATGTGCTCAGCAAGTGCAGTCAATTAGGCTTGGGTGCATGCCGACAAGCTAAAAAGCACCCACAGCTGGTTGTTGGGAACGAAATTGGTGCAGCCGCTGTGGAGAACAGCATGCAGCTTCCTTAAAAAACTAAAAATAGAGTTACCATATGTTCCAGCAATCCTACCCCTGGGCATATATCTGGAAAAAATTCAAATTTGAAAAGATACATGCACCCCTATGTTCACAGCAGCACTATTTACAATAGCCAAGACATGGAAGCAACCTAAAAGTCCATCGACAGATGAATGGATAAAGAAGATGTGGCACGTATATACAATGGAATATTACTCAGCCATAAAAAGGATGAAATAATGCCATTTGAAGCAACATGGATGGACCTAGAGATTATCATACTAAGTGAAGTAACTCAAAGATAAATATCATATATCACTTATATGTCAAATCTAAAAAAGTGATACAAATGAACTTATTTACAAAACAGAAACAGATGCACAGACATAGAAAACAGATTTATGGTTACCGAAGGGGAAAGGCGGAGGGGGGGATAAATTAGGAGTTTGGGATTAACAGATACACACCACTATATAAAATAGGTAAACATTGGGGCTTCCCTGGTGGCACAGTGGTTGAGAGTCTGCCTGCCGATGCAGGGGACGGGTTCGTGCCCCGGTCCGAGAGGATCCCACATGCCGCAGAGCGGCTGGGCCCGTGAGCCATGGCCGCTGAGCCTGCGCGTCCAGAGCCTGTGCTCCGCAACGGAAGAGGCCACAACAGTGAGAGGCCCGCGTACCGCAAAAAAAAAAAAAAAAAGATAAACAAGAACTTACTGTGTAGTACAGGGAACTATACTCAGTATCTTGTAGTAACCTATAATGGAAAAGAATCTGAAAAAGAATATATATATGTAAAACTAAATCACTTTGCTGGACACCTGAAACTAACACAACATTGTAAATCAATTACTTCAATAGAAAAAATAAAAAATAATCACCCAGTGTTGGAATCATAGACTTGTAGAATTTTAGGGCTGAGGGGGATTTTTCAATCTATAACATCAAGGAATTTCAGGATAAAAATAATGTGCAGTATTGATCTTACCCAGAGTCCTGACTGAACTGGCTTACACTGTCTGGTCAGAACCAACTGTTAAATTTTCAGGAAATGTGTGAACCAGTTAATTTCAAGTTGGTAGCTTGAAACTGGCCTTTGGTGGGATCCTCACACCACAGAAACTGACAAACACTCCAAATCAGGGCTTCCCTCTATCCCCCTCCTCCACCAAGAACTGGGTGTTTAGAAATTTACTAGAACATCATGGATCTTACACAAGCCTTTTATTTATAGATAAGAAAACTGAGCCCCAGAGAGGGGAAATGACTCATCTAGGGTCACACTATAAATTAGTGTCAGAATTCAGAATCCAAATCCTTTCTGTCCTGGTCCAGTGAATGGCTACCTAAAGCACAGCCCTGTTACCCACAGCCCAGAGTCCTGCCAAAAAATAAAGCCATGTTAGAGGGTGTAATTGCAGTAAAAACAGGGAGTGAGAGGTGAATAGCTATCTTGAAAACAGGCCCACCCTGGAATTTGCTCTAATAGTTTAAGCTGAGGGATGAGCACTGTTTTTGTCATATTTGTGTGGAATGCAACAGGAAGACTTGGACACAACGGTGTATTTGTGATACCGTCAACAAGAAGAGGCTTGGTTGCCCTTGAAAAAAAAAGAGGAGGGAATTCCCTGGCGGTCCAGTGGTTAGGACTCTGTGCTTTCACTGCCGAGGGCCTGGGTTCAATCCCATGTCAGGATACTAAGATCCCGCAAGCTGCTCAGTGCGGCCAAAAAAAAAAAAAAAAATTAAGTTAAATATTAAACAAAGAAAAAGAAAAAAAGGTGGCATGTTTGGAAAACTTGGGATAAACAGATTGACCACAAGTAAGAAGAAACGAAGATTCGTAGCCTGAAAATCCATCATTTTGGCTGCATTACCAGACTTGCTACTGTTTCCTGTGACGCACGTGGCTCCCAAACAAAAGCAAACGGACTCTGATGCTCACAACTTTATCCAGCGTGACTTTCCTGTCCTTTCACAGCTGAACTCAGAGCCCTGGTTTAGGACTTTTATGGGCAAAAGGAGAGAACACATGCCATAAGCCAGAAGAGCAGGCAGGGGAAGGACAGACGCAGGAGGTGTAAACCCAGACTGGGGGGAATATTCCAATTGGGTCTCAAGAGCTGGGCTCAGAAAGGTGCTCAGAAAGGCCCAGCACCCCCCGCTGCAGAGGGCAGGGAGCCTGGGAGAAACAGAGAGGCCTCTGCTTTTTCCTGGTTTAATCACCCACCAGTGACAGCAGAGCAGGGACTGGGCAGCCCCACTGCACAGGATGAGGAAAAGAGGAAACAGTATACTTCCAAAGCAGGAGGGAAGAGGCGCACATCTCTAAGGGGCTGTGGATTCCTTTCCCTCCACGCTCCCTCTGTAACCCCTTGTGGTTGCTCTGGTCAACCCAGCCTCACTACTGATATGCTCTTCCAAAAATCACTGCCGCTGCCTCATCATTTTCCAGAGGCTCCTCCATCCCGGCTCCTGGGGCCACCGTCGTGCTCACTCCCTCTGACTCTGAGAGCAATGCCCTCCGCTCTCACACCCCCCCCCCCCACCCTTCATCGCTCTGCCTATGTGAGGCTGCACAGCTGTCACCTCTTTAACCTATGATTGTCCTCTCAGCCCTGAGGATAGCCACGGTCTCACCTGAAGAGTGACGTGACTCCTGGTGTCACTGGTGGCAGGACAAGAGGTCCCTCACAATGGGCAAAGGAAGAGAACTCAGGTCCTGGGTGGGCAGCCCTCCTGCCCAGACTCCAGATGCCGGCTGTAGAGTCAGGGATGCCTGTGTGAGGGGTGCAGACAGGAGCCAGTCACGTGGAAATATCCAGTCCTTGGAAGGAGGATGCCCGGCAAGGACCCCCTTTGAGGCTGGGCTGTGGAGAACCCTGCTCTCCTTTGGGATGAAAGCCAGGAAGCTGGCTGTGGTGGATTAGAACCATATACCTTGCAAATCTGATATTCACTGCATCGTTTCTGTTCTCTGTTTAGTACTTGGAAAAGTCTTTTTTTAATTTAAGTTTCAGTATGTCACAGCAGTAGTAAGAAGAAAAAGGGAAGGGGTTGTATCTACTCTTTGGCCAAAATATGACAGAAGTGGCAGCGTGCTATATCCTCGAGGCTCTGGGTGTTGAAGCAATTTTTTATTTCTGTCACCTCCTCTTTGAAATGCCTCTTCCAGACTTCCGAGCCTCTCACCCGCCCTAATTCTCCTGCACCTGCCTTTGGGGTCACCTTTCCCCCTTCTCCTCCTCCCCTAAGGGGGCTCTTTCCCAAAGGGATGCTCTGTGCCCTTCTGCCTGCCTCTTCACTCTGCCCTCACGAGGTCATCTGCTGTCAAGACTTCAGCTGCGACCTCCATGAGGATGATCCCAAACGTTTATCTCTAGCCTTGACCTTTCTCCAGACCAATTTCAACCTTCTCCTGGGCCACACTGCCTGGACAGGTGATTGCTGTCATAAACCAACATTTCCAAAACGGAATTTCTTTCTTTCAACCCAAGCCCCCAAATTTCAGAATGACCTTGGACAACCTCTCCATTCTTCAGCCTCACATCTAGTTACCAAAGCCTATCGGCTCCATGTCCACTGATCTCTCTACCACGCCCGCCCTCTTCTTTCCAGCACCCGTGTCCCCGCCCAACCCAGGCTGTATCACCTCTTCCCTGCACTGCTGCAAAGCCCCCTGACCTGGACTCCCCACTTCCAGGCTCTATAACCACTTGAAATCAATCAGGTCAACCTTGACAGCTTTCCCTTCATCAAGCCCAGGCGAGGATGTCTTCTCCTCTGCCTGAAACACCTTGCTCTGCTTGCGTTCAAGGACACAGATGGTGCCCCTTCCCCAAAGTCTACCACTGCCTCTCCCCAAACACTACCTGCAGGCCTGTTTCTTCTCCCTAGAAAGCTTTTCCTTGCAATGTCACCTGCCCAAAGCTCTTTTCTCTTAATCCAAAATCTGCTTCAAATGACACGGCCCGCTTGGATTCTTCTCTGATACCCTCACCCAGGTTGCCTCACTGTCTTGCCCCAGAGTGCGGCAGGGCTCCGCGTGGTACCCACCGCTTTGCCCTGTATCACAGCATCGCCTGTGCTCCCTCTTCCTTTCCCCACCTTAGCGATGCCTCCATCTCTCACTGTCCGAGCCAGAAACTTGGAAATGACTCCACATTCCTTCTTCTCCCTCATTCAACACTCAAGTCCTCTCAAATCTGCGTCTGAAATCTCTCTCAACCTTCCTCGCAGGTGGTAGCTCAGGCCATCCTCATCCCGGGAGCAGGGGCGGGGTTTCCCAAGCAGCAGTGCGATAGGCAGCCCCAATCTCCACCCTGCTCGCTACCTGTGTGACCTCGGGGAGGTTACTCAGCTTTCAGCTTTTCTGAGCCTCAGTTTCCTCATCTGCAAAAGCGGTTCAAAAAAAAAAACTCTCCAAAATTTTATACACAAACACACACCGAGAGAAACTAGCAAAAGCCAGATACAAAAGGCCACATGTTGTGTGATTTCATTTACACGAAATATTGATTACAATCAGAACTCTACCCAGTCAATGCGGGTCCTCGGTTTTCTCATCTATAAGATGAGGTTAGATTAACTGACTTCTAAAGTCATATTGAGTTCTGTTTTTTGATTCCTTATTTATAAAAATGACTGTTAGATAGGCTGATGGAAGAGAACCCATATAGCAATCCCCGGGGAGGGTGTGGTGGTCCCTCCATTTCAGCGACACTGAGATAGAGTGGGGATGACCCTGGAGGTTTGGATTCTTCTGCTGGTTTGAGCATTTACCTTGGGAATGATTTTAGGGGTCATTAAATCCTCCAGGCCTTTGTTTTTTGTTTTTATTTATTTATTTACTTATTTATTTGGTTGCACCAGGTCTTCTTAGTTGCAGGTCAGCTCCTTAGTTGCAGCTCGCGGGCTCTTTTAGTTGTGCCTTACCAGCTCCTTAGTTGCAGCACGTGGGCTCCTTAGTTGCGGCAGGTGGACTCCTTAGTTGCGGCTCACCAACAACTTAGTTGTGGCATGCAATCTCTTAGTTGCAGCATGCATGTGGGACCTAGTTCCCTGACCAGGGATCAAACCCAGGCCCCCTGCATTGGGAGCGTGGAGTCTTATCCACTGCACCACTAGGGAAGTCCCCAGGCCTTTGTTTTTGCATCTCTAAAATCTGGGAGTTCCAGGAGGTGGCTTCTGTGGTCCTTCCCATAGAAAGTGTGAGTTCCAACCCATCTTCAATTTCTGAAGGCAACCTATATTCACTCACGTTATAGATTCTAGGAGTTTTAATAAAATTAACGTCATTAATGTTTTTCTGTTAAAAAGACTGAGGGAAGGGCTTCCCTGGTGGCGCAGTGGTTGAGAGTCCGCCTGCTGATGCAGGGGACACGGGTTCGTGCCCCAGTCCGGGAAGATCCCACATGCCGCGCAGTGGCTGGGCCCGTGAGCCATGGCCCAGAGCCTGCGCGTCCGGAGCCTGTGCTCCGCAATGGGAGAGGCCACAATAGTGAGAGGCCCGCGTACCGCAAAAAAAAAAAAAAAAAAAAGACTGAGGGAAGTACATGGAATAATAATACACTGTATGTGTTAAAAAGAATGCAGTAGATTTATAAATACTGATGTGGAAGATGTCCCATGAGTATTGCTAAGTTAAATAAACTGAGTTTCAAAACCATTTGTATAGTACAATATCATTTTTTACAAGCAAACAATGTGTGCGCATGCCTAAACATACCCAGATCTTCTCTCTCAGTCTTTCCCATCTCACTGTGCACCACAGTCCACTCAGCTGCTCAAGGCAAAAAACACAAGGATCAGTCATCCTGGTTCCTTCTTTTCCTTCACACCTTACCTCCCTCTCTTCACAGGACACAGGGGAGAAGCCACATGGATATCGCTCTTGAAAAGTCTTATGGGGCTTCCCTGGTGGCGCAGTGCTTAAGAATCTGCCTGCCAATGCAGGGAACACGGGTTCAAGCCCTGGTGGGGGAGGATCCCACATGCCGCGGAGCAACTAGGCCCGTGTGCCACAACTACTGAGCCTGTGCTCTAGAGCCTGCGAGCCACAACTACTGAGTCCGTGAGCCACAACTACTGAAGCCCACGTGCCTAGAGTCCGTGCTCTGCAACAAGAGAAGCCACAGCAATGAGAAGCCCGCACACTGCAATGAAGAGTAGCCCCCGCTCACCACAACTAGAGAAAGCCCGTGAGCAGCACGGAAGACCCAAAGCAGCCAAAGATACATAAATAAAATAAATAAATTTATTTTTTAAAAAAGTCTTATGATCTGGGGAAACAAGACAATGCACAAAAGCAGATTACTGAATAATTGGCCTAGACGTCATAATTGGAAGAGAGAGAATCCTGATAGCTGGATGGTCAGAGAAGAGGCACAAAAGGCTGAGTGGGTCAGGCTGGAGGAGCAGACGCATGAGGGAATCGGGGGGAGTGAGCGTGTGAGGGGAGGTGGCTGCCATTGACCAAGGCCTGGCAAAGGTGCCTGTGTTAGTCTACGGGGGCTGCCGTAACAAAGTACCTCAGACTTGGTGGCTTTAACAATAGGAAAGTATTTTCTCACAGTTCCGGGGGCTGGAAGTCCAAGATCAAGGTGTGGGCAGGGCTGGTTTCCCCTGAGGCCTCTTCCCTCTGTGTGTGTCTGTGTCCTGACCTCACTTCCTCCTCTTCTACAGACACCAGTCTTATTGGATTAGAGTCTCTCCTACTGACCTCGTTTTAACTTACTTACCTCTCTAAAGACCCTAATTCCAAATACAGTCACATTCTGAGGTCCTGGGGGTTAAGACTTTACTATATGAATTTTGAAGGGATACAGTTCAGCCCACCACGCTGCCTATACCTGAAGCGTAATAAATGGTGAGAAAATGGTTGAAAAACTGAATGAGTGAAGCAAATTGTGTTTGCTTTGTTTGTGGAAACGGTGGGAAGTTAGTGGGACACTTACAGTAGGAAAGATCATGGAGGGCCTTGAGCACTGGAGAGAGAAGTCCAGCTCAAGCTCTAAGACACTGGACCAAAGGAATGCCTGGTGGTTGATACTGTTGCGGGCACATTAGAAGGCGCTGGTTTGCCTTGTGGGTTGGAGCAGAGCTGAGGCTGGAGGCAGGGAGGTCAGATGAGAGGCTAATTCAGTCATTCCATGTGTGGGGTCACAAGGGCCTTGACCAAGGTGTTGGCCACAGAATAAAAGCTGGAGACGGGTGGGTGTGCCTGGTGGTTGTTCCAAGCACCTGCACCAGCTGATGCAACTGTGAGGACCACATTCCACCTTCACCTTGAGAACATTGAGTCCTCTAGAAACTGGAAGGACAGCGGTTACCAAAGCCATGTAAGGTGAGCTTATAAGTCTGGAGACACCAATGATTCCAGATAATTCCTTTTGATTCAAGGCTCACTCAATTTGTTTGGCCCCACCCTGGCTCTGCAGCTGGGTGCTCTCTCCTCTACAGGATGGGTGGGTTACACTAGAACAGATTCTTCTTGATTCACAGAGGCATTAAACTCACTTCCACTGTGTCTTGGATTTTGTTGTCATCTCCCTGCATCACATCACTTACACCTACCAGGCTGTCCTCTCTCCTCTTCCCTATTTCTGAAAATCCTCTCCATCTTTGAAGTCCCAGTTTATACACAGCCTTGTCCACACAGCCCTCCATGATTATTACTGTTCAGGTGGCACTCTCCCTTGGCTGAATCCTAATCACACACACTTATGCCATAAAATCCACCAGGATATTAAATAATGTATTATGACAATGCTCAAGATGTTTGGAACATTCATGCAAACTCCCCCAGGAGATTCTAAACTCCTTGAGGTTATAAATTTGGGACTTCTTACGTATTTATTACCTGCCAGATCCAGTACATACTAGGTGCTCAAGAAATTAATGCTGAGACAGTAGCCAACACCCCAGAAGTCCATGGAGGTTTTTCCCTTGGCCCAGGAAGTGGGGTTAGTAACAAAAGTAGTAGAGATAAAATTTAAGTATATTATTTCAATCCATAGAAATAGCCTTTAAGTCACAACTGCACCAGCTCTCCCCTTACTTCCTTAATACAGCTCAAAAAAGCATCAGCTCCAAGGCAGAGGAGTCCTTATACCTCCAAAAGGAGCTTCGTGGGTCAAAACACAAAGCTGACTTATCCTCACGTGCATAATGTTGATAAAAGGGTTGAGCGACTGACTCTTGGCAGTCTGCATCCAAGGAGATGATTAACCTGTCCTTGGAGGCAGGTAGGACCAACGCCTGTGATAAGGATCATACAGAGGGCCTGAGGGGAGCTGGTGCCAGGGCAAACTTTGGGGTGGAACACTGCTGTTTGAATACTACTTATAAGAAGAGGACAAAGGGGAGTTGGCAGGTATTTTTGCAGAAAGGTAAAAGCCGATCCTCAAATGCATATGGAATTGCAAGGGGCCCCAAATACCCAAAAGAATCTTGAGAAAGAAGAACAAAGTTGGAAGACTCATAATTCCCCATTTCAAAACTTACCACAAAGCTACAGTAATCAAAACAGTGTGGTAATGGTATAAAAATAGACGTATAGCCCAATGGGATAGGATAAGAGACTTGAGATAAATTCATGTGTCTGTGGTCAAATAATTTTCAACAAGGGTGCCAAGTCCATTCAATGGGTGAAGTCTTTTTAACAAATGATGCTGGGAAAACTGGATATCCACATGCAAAAGAGTGAAGTCAGTCCCCTATTTTACACCATATACAAAAATCAAGTCAAATGGATCAATGACCTAAATATCAAATCTAAAACCATAAAACCCTTAGAAGAAAACACAGGGGTAAGTCTTCATGACCTTGGATTTGGCAATGAATTCTTAGATATGACACCAAAAGCACAAGCAACAAAAGAAAAAAAAAAAAGATAAATCAGACTTCAAAATTAAAAACTTTCATGCACCAAAAGACATTATCAAGAAAGTGAAAAGACAACCTGTAGAATGGAAGAAAATATCTGCAGGTCAAATACCTGATAAAGGTTTAATATCCAAAATATATAAAGAACTTCTAACGCCCAACAGCAAGAAGACAAATGACAAAACTTAAGAAATGGCCAAAGGATTTAAATAGACATTTCTCCAAAGAAGATATGCAAAGAGCCATCAAGCATATTAAAAAATGTATAATATCATTAGTAATTAAGGAAATGCAAGTCAAAAGCACATTGAGATACCATTTCACATTGATTAGGTGGGCCATTATCAAAAACAAACAAACAAAACCCAGAAAATAATGTGTTGACAAAGATGTGGAGAAACTGGAATGCTAATACATTGCTGGTGAAAATGTAAAATGGTGCAGCCACTTTGGAAAACAGTTTGCTATTTCCTCAAAAAGCTAAACATAGAATAACCATATCATTCAGCAATTCCACTCCTAGGTATATCCCCAAAGAATTAAAAACAGGTGTTCAAACAGATAGTTGTCCACCAACGTTTATTGCAGCATTATTTGCAATAGCCAAAAGGTAGAAACAACCCGTGTCCATCAGCAGATGAATGGATAAACAAAATGTGTTATATATATACTATGAAATATTATTCACCCATAAAAAAGGAATGAAGTTCTGATACAACACGGGTGAACCTTGAAAACATTATGCTAAATGAAATAAGCCAGACACAAAGAGCCGAATATTGTATGATTCCACTTTTATGAAACATCTAAAATAGGCAAATCCACAGACACAGGAAGTGTAATAGAGGTTACTAGGAGCTTGGGGAGGGGTCAATGGAGAGTTTTTGTTTGTTTGTTTGTTTGTTTGTTTTTGCGGTACGCGGGCCTCTCACTGTTGTGGCCTCTCCCGTTGCGGAGCACAGGCTCCGGATGCGCAGGCTCAGCGGCCATGGCTGAGGCTCACGGGCCCAGCCGCTCCGCGGCATGTGGGATCTTCCCAGACCGGGGCACGAACCCGTGTCCCCTGCATAGGCAGGCGGACTCGCAACCACTGCACCACCAGGGAAGCCCAAGAGAGTTATTTCTTAATGCTTACAAAGTTTCTGTTTGGGGTGGTGAAAAGTCTTGAAAATAGATAGTGATCCTTGTACAACATTGTGAATGTACTTTATGTCACTGACCTGTACACTTAAAATGGTTAAAATGGCAAATTTTCTGTTAAACATATTTTACCGCAATAAATTTTCTTTTATAAAATAAAAGAAGAGTTGGCAGATGTGAGGAGCAGAAGCAAGGTGCAATGTGTACCTGGCACTCTCTGGAATGGTTAGATATTGGGAGAGTATGTGGTAATGGCCAGGCTTTTATTTCAAAGACATTTTGTGTTAGATGCCAAAATATGCCTAAATACACAAAAATCATAGGCAGAGAAGATTTGTTCCAACAAATTGGGAGAAGCAAGATTCACCCTTGGAGTCAGCAGACTGATCCACAGGCTTTTAGGGCCACCCCAAGATGCTGAGAAAATGATCTCTTAAGTTCACTTTCTATGCCCAAGCTTTATTATTCTGGTGGCACTTACTTCCTTTGCCATGTTAAATTAAAAAAAAACAAACTCAGATGACAGATGCTCGAAAGCTTGCTTAGCTAAAAAATGTTTAATCTTCCAACATCTCTTACGTCAAAAAAAAATAGGCACTATGGCTTCCATAGCCTTTTAATTTACTTTTCAGGATAAGATATGTCAGTTTCCTATTCAGCAGAATGTTGAATTCTGTTACCTTAAGAGAAAGCCACTTAGAGTCACGTTCCGTCCTCCCCTGACCCCGCAGGACACTGGCTCTGGGGTACTGCAGTGTTCTGATCCATCTCTAGAAAAGCATGAGCATTGAGATAATGTGAGTGATGCTCAAAATACGTTTGTGATATATAGAGAATCTCAGCTCCCTATGAGATGGAGAAAGAAGTACAAAGAGGTGATTGTTAGGAGAAAAGAAAAGGACATCCCTGGGATACTAAAGAAGTTTAAGTTCAGCTTTTAAAGAGGGACATGTTTAAAAGAGAGCACATAGGGTCCTTATGTACTTCAAGCCTCTTTGAATATCTCTGCAACTTCATGTGGATGATTCTAAACCTTCAGTTGGATCAGGAAACTGATTTTCTGGGCTCTCCACTTTTGAATTTAAGAGTGAGCTGCCTGCAAATCAGACATGTCCTCAAATATTTAAACCTCCTAAGTGAAAAGGTCCTCCTGAAAAGCACAGGTAAAGAAGTGTGACTGTAACAACATTTCTGCTTAAAAATGAAAAGTGAGCCTTTAAAATAGATACATACTTCTGTATAAGTGACATTTGGTTAGATTTGATATGATGGCTAGTTTGCTCGATTTTCCTTTATTTTGGTTTCTCTGTTCTGCTCAAATTATACTATGCAGATACACCACACAGCTGCCCTAAAGACTAATTGCTAAGAGACAGCTCTTTCAGGGAAGTAGATTCAATTATCATCAAATCTTTAATTACACAGTATATTACATACTTCACATGATAATTATTTATTTTATGGCATCATGCCATCCTGTAGATAAACAAAGACTGAGAACATCTACTAGCTTTTCTGGGAGTGTCCCTAAAAGTGATTTACTGGGACTTCCCTGGTAGCACCGTGGTTAAGAATGTGCCTGCCAAAGCAGGGGACATGGGTTTGAGCCCTGGTCCGGGAAGATCCCACATGCCGCAGAGCAACTAAGCCCATGTGCCACAACTACTGAAGCCTGCATGACTAGAACCTGCACTCTGCAACAAAGAGAAGCCACTGCAATGAGAAGCCTGCGCACCACAATGAAGAGTAGAGAAACGCCGCAACTAGAGAAAGCCCGTGGGCAGCAATGAAGACCCAATGCAGCCAAAAAAATAAAAATAAAAATAAAATAAAGTGATTTACCACAAAGATACCTACAATAACATGACTAAGTACAAATAAGAATAAAACAATAGGATCGTGGGTAACTTAAACATGACTAGTTAAAATAAAATAAAAGCTAATAACAGAAGAGGCAAAGTAAAATCATAAATATGTAGGCTATAAGGAATTATAGAGTTGCCATAATTAAGCCTCAATTTTTACTTTTTGTTTACTACCAGCCAAACTGAAAAGGAAAATATGGTCAGTTACATAGTCCTTATTCTTAGGAAAAGAAACTTCCTCAAGGGAAGCTTAGCTCTTTGAAAAATTTGGTTCTAAATTATATACCTCATACACAATTTCATATTAGCTTCCACCTGCCCCACTCATGACAGAGTAGAAACTATATCATACATTCTTAGAGCAAAAGCAGTAAAGTAAAACTCTGTAGTAAAGGTTAATAAAGAGGTTCTCAAGCTGGGATATAGAGTTTGTATCAGTTATCTGTTGCTGTGTAACAAATCTTCCCAAAGCTTAAAACAGCCACCATTTTATTTGCTCATGATCCTGAGGGTCAGCAAACTGGGCTGAGCTCAGCTGGGCACTTCTACCAACACTCAGGCCTCACACTGCAGAGGTTCTGATAATGGGATGAGGCCCATTTATCAGCAGCAGATTAAAAAGCTCCTCAGGTGATTCTTATATATTGCCAAGCTTCAGAGTCACCAGCCTCATGCACAACACTAAATCACAACTGAGTGAAGGCTCTTCTTCCCAGGTGAGGTAAAGTCAAAAAGGACTTGGAGAAGCCTGAGACCTAGATTAGCCAAAACAATACTGAAAAAGAACAAAGTTGGAGAACTCATACTTGCTGATTTCAAAATTTACTATAAAGTTACAGTAATCAAGACAGCGTGGCATGGCATAAAGAAGATGTATATATCAAGGGATCAGAATAGAGAGTCCAGGAATAAACCCTCACATCTATAATCAACTGATTTTCAACAAGGGTGCAAAGATCATTCAATGGGGAAAGAAGGGTCTTTTCAACAATATGCAAAGGAACGATTTTGGACCCCCTTTTTCCATCATCTAAAAGAAGTTACTCAAAATAGGTCATAGACCTAAATGTAAGAGCTAGAACTATGTAACTCTTAAAAAAAAAAAAAAAAGGATAGGATTATACACCATGACCAAGTGGGATTTACCCTAGGAATGTAAGGTTGTTTTAAAACCCAAAATTCAATTAATGTAATTCACTATAGTAATAGAAAAAAAGGACAAACACCACATGGTCATCTCAATAGCTTCAGAAAAGTCATTTCTCAAAATCCAATTTACATTCATGATACAATTGCTCAATAAACTAAGGATAAAAGGAAGCTTCCACAATTTAACATCATACTTAACAGTAAAAGACTGAATGTGTGGGCTTCCCTGGTGGCGCAGTGGTTGCGAGTCTGCCTGCCGATGCAGGGGACACGGGTTCATGCCCCGGTCTGGGAAGATCCCACATGCCGCAGAGCCGCTGGGCCCGTGAGCCACGGCCGCTGAGCCTGCGCGTCCGGAGCCCATGCTCCGCAACGGGAGAGGCCACAGCAGTGAGAGGCCCGTGTATCGCAAAAAAAAAATGACTGACTGTGTGAAGGAATATGATTCAGGCTTAAAAAGGAAGGAAATTCTGACACAGGCTACACCATGCATGAACCTAGAAGTCATTATGCTAAGTGAAATAAGCCAGTTACAAAAAAGATAAATACTGTATGATTCCACTTATATAAAGTACCTAGAATAGTCTAATTCATAGGGACAGAAAGTAGAATGGTTGGTGTCAGAGTCTGAGAAGACAGAGGAACAGGGAGTTATTGTTTAAAGGTACAGAGTTTCAGTTTGGGACGATGAAAAGAGTTCCACGGATGATGGTGGTGAGGGTTGCACAACAGTGCGAATGTACTAAATGACAATGAACTGTACCCTTAAAAATGGTAAATTTTACGTTATGTAATTTTATATTTCACCACAATTTTTTTCTTTTGGCTGCGTTGGGTCTTTGTTGCTGCGTGCGGGCTCTCTCTAGTTGCGGCGAGCAGGGGCTACTCTTGATTACAGTGTGCGGGCTTCTCATTGTCGTGGCTGCTCTTGTTGTGGAGCACAGTATCTAGGCTCACAGGCTTCAGCAGTTGTGGCAAATGGACTCAGCAGTTGTGGCTTGCGGGCTCTAGAGTGCAGGCTCAGTAGTTGTGGTGCATAGGCCTAGTTGCTCCACGGCACGTGGGATCTTCCCGGACCAGGGCTCGAACCCGTGTCCTCTGCATTGGCAAGCAGATTCTTAACCACTGCACCACCAGGGAAGTGCCTCACCACAATTTTTAAAATAAAAATAAGTAAATACAACAGTGAAAGAATGAATGCTTTCCTAAGACCTAGAACAAGGCAGGGATATCTGCTCTCATCACTTTTACTCAGCATTGTCCTGGAATCTCCAGCCAGTGAAATAATGCAAGAAAAACAAATAAAAGGTATATAAACTGGAAAGGAAGAAGTAGAAATGTCTCTATTCACAGAAAACATGATCCTGTACGTAGAAAATTCTAAGGAGTCTCCAAAAATGTACTAGAATGAATAAACCAGTTCAGCAAGGCCACAGGACACAAAACCAATAAGAAGTTAATTATATTTTAATATGCTAACAATGAACAATTCAGAAATGAATTGTTTTTTGTTCATTTTTCAGAAATGAACAATTTCATTCACAATAGCATCAAAAAGAACAAAATACTTGGGAATCAATTTAACAAAAAAGTGCAAGAACTATGCACAAAACTCCTAAAACATTGCTGAGATATTTACCTGAACGTCTGATCAAATGGAGAGGCGTACCATGCACATCAATTAGAAGGCTCAATTATTGTTAAAGAGGCAGTCCTCCCTAAATTGATCTAGAGATTCCACATAATCCCCAGGAAAATCTCAGGAGGGCTTTTTTGGTATAATAGAATTTGACAACCTGACCCTACAAGTTACATGGAAATGCAAAGAACATAGAACAGCCAAACAGTTTTGAAAAAGAACTAAGTTGGGACACTTACACTACCTGGTTTCAAAGCTTTCTATAAAGGTAGAGTAATCAGGACAATCTTTTCTGTTTGTTTGTTTGTTTGGCCGCAACGCACAGCTTGTGGGATCTTAGTTCTCCAATCAGGGATCGAACTTACACCCTTGGCAATGAAAGCACGGAGTCCTAACCACTGGACTGCCAGGGAATTCCCTGGGACAACCTTGTATTGGCATAAACGTAGACATATGGGTCAATAGAACAGAATGGCATGTCCAGAAATAAGCTCTTATGGTCACAATCAATTGCTTTCCAACAAAGATGCCAAGGCAAAAAATAAAGTATAACTTTCCTCCCACTATACGCAAAAGTTCATTCTTAGATCTAAATGTAGGAGCTAAATAATTATTATCTACACTAATTCCAAAAATCTACCCCCCAAAACCCCCAACTAACTAGCTCTTTGCTTTACTTCACTAGGGCAAATGACTAAGGTTAGAGATGGGCCAAATATTTTGAATGCCATTGTCTGTTATTTTTGACACCTTTACCAATATTTTCCTCTCTGAGACCAGATTTGTCAAGTTGAGTGCCTTGGAAGAAAACCCCACCACATTACCCTGATGGACGTCTGCGTTGGAAAGAAAGGGAATGGAATTTTTAAGTTGATCCCCAGGGTACTGAAAAATCCTAGACGGGTTCTGAACTCAGATTCTGTTCTAAAGAATAGTATTTTCCATCTAGAGAATTTGATTGACAGTTGCGCTAATAATTTCTCAAATTTAGCTGTGATCATTCACCTTAATTTAATTTGAAGATGTAACAAGGAAAGGAAGACCTCCCCAGGGGTGTTCGCCACTGAGTTCCTTCGGCCTTAAAAGGCTGAGAGGGTCTACAAAATTCTAGGTCAGCAGCTGTGATTTGGGGGATTTCACAGACAGAAGAGCCCCAGTTTGTGTCTATCCTGACGGCCTGGGATGCTGCTGGTCAGGACCAAGCCTGCTTCTGTGAAATGCCTCCGAGGCAAGCAGTCCCTCATTAATCTTAAGACTCAGTAGACCTGAGAAATGAGCAGCTCTCTCTAGGGAGCAGCTGTAGGTTTGCCCATGCATTCTGGATTCCTTCCAGCTTCTGGGTAGGTTTCTTTCTTGCAGTTCAGGAATGGGTGTGGGAAGCCGCAAGCTTCAGCTCCCCACCAGGGAAAGCGTATTCATTCACCTGCCAACACAAGCAGCAACTTGCGGGATCAACACTTCACTTCTTTTGTCTAGAGATTTGATACAAAGAAAATCAGGTCCCCTTCCCATGAGGCCAATGTAAAGCAACTGTGTTAAAAACAAGGATATACACCCAAAACACAATTTCCATCTCTCTCCCTACCTACCCACAGATACTCATGGAAGTTGAATTTCAGACTAGCCATGCATGTCTTTTTAGAAGATTAGCTTCCCTCCAACCAAACCAGCCAAACCTAAAACGTCTATTTCAGGTAGTAGTGACCTTCCTTTGTTTTAGAATGTGTCATGCTCACATTAGAGACATTAAATCTTTCTCTTCTCATGAATTAAACTGTCACAATTAAGAATTGTAACTCAACATTTACCAGCCCTCATATGCCACTTCCTACCTGAGAATTTCATCACTTTCAAGATAAAATGACAGCTCACACAGTAGGGAAAAAAAAAAAAAGATACTGTGTGAGTCTGAGCAAGTCATCGTCCTCTTCTTGAGGAAGTGTGTGCAGGGGTTAGCGTGCAATCAGTGTCTCTTTCAGGTCTGCTCTTCCTCGATTTTATGACAGATTACAGAAAATGCTTAGAACCATCCTTAGTGTGTGACAAAGTTAAGCATGGCATGTGATCCTAGCTCTCCACTGTCATTTCTGAGTGTTTCTCCTGCTAGTATTCTATTTTACGTTATTTTTTTTAATGAAATAATGTTCTCATCATCCTGCCTCTTTTTGATATTTCCTTTTATGTTTTAAAAACAGCATCTTTTATCAGATTATAAAATTAGTACTGTTCATTACAAAATTCTAAAATATGAAGAGAGCCATAGATGAGTCCCACTGTAAAGCAAAGTCTCATTTTGAATAATGTCAGCAACCACACCTCCTCCCCCTAACTACTCTGAGAAGTTTAGATTATGTATACCGAATTTTCTAAAGCCAGGCACACCTGAGATATGTTTTGCTCAGGGACCTGCCCATTTGCAATCACTTCTTCCAGGAGACTCTGTGAGAGTCACTCATTTACAGACATTTCCTGCTTATGTCTAAAAACCACTTTGTGAGTCATGGCCATTTACTCACCTCCATCGCTGTGTGCTGTCAGGTGTGTGATGGCAAACCTGCTGCCTGACATTCTGTAACTGCCCTGCCCCAGGGAGCTGGGGCTCACGGGCAGTGGTCCCCCTCCCACCACGGAAGTGCAGGGAGAAACACCTGCTCCTCTCAACCTTGGGTCGGTGAATGATGTGGACCTGCCAACGACAAATGAGGCTTCTTCTGACTCATCCGTGCACAAAGCTGCTTTATCTCCCTCCTCTCACCCTTGTGCCCTGCCCAGCCTTTCCTTCAGACAAGCCAGGGATGGAAATGAAAGTGGGCACCCTGGGCCCAGAGAGCTAGGAGGCTGCTGAATCAGGAGCCCGCCAGCCTTGCAGCAACGGCCCCAGTAAATGCCTCATGCCTGGGCCACGCCTCTCACTGGGGACCGCGAAGTCCTTAAAGCACTGGCTTATGAGTCCCATGCTGGCCCTGGGAAATGACTGGGCTATTTTCAAAGTCTGGGAAGCTAAGGCACAGTGGGGTCACGGTCATGATGGACATCACACAAGAAGATGATTCAGCGAGAACTTGGGACTTCCATGTTATTTTTAACCCTTCCTCCCCCACCCTTTTTCCTGATATTTTCTGGAATCGAACTCGTATTTTCAATGGATGGGGAAAGGGAATAACAACTTCGTACAAAATATAATCTACAAATAGCAATCCAGTGCTTTAGGACAGCCCAGAGAATCTCTGTGTGGCTTTTAGAATAGCTTTGCTTCCTGAACTCTCCCGGGAGCGTCTCCCCTTTCTGAAAGCTTTATTTCTTACAATGCCAATGTCTTTTAGAAGGCAGTCACCTCAGGTTTTAAGATGGTTTCTCAGATTTTGATGTGCAGAAAAATCACCTGGAGATTGTATTAAAATGCGGAATCTGGGGCTTCCCTAGTGATGCAGTGGTTAAGAATCCACCTGCCAACGCAGGGGACACGGGTTCGATCCCTGGTCCGGGAAGATCCCACATGCCGCGGAGCAACTAAGCCCGTGCGCCACAACTACTGAGCCTGCACGCCACAACTACTGAGCCCATGTGCCACAACTACTGAAGCCGACGCGCCTAGAGCTCCGCAACAAGAGAAGCCACGACAATGAGAAGCCCGCGCACCGCAACGAAGAGTAGCCCCCGCTCACCACAACTAGAGAAAGCCCATGCGCACAGCAACGAAGACCCAATGCAGCCAAAAATAAATAAATAAAATAAACTTAAAAAAGAAAAAAATGCAGAATCTGATCCGATAGACCTGGGTGGGGCCTAAGCCTCTGGATTTCTAATAAACTCTCAGCTGCTGCTGGCGGTCCAGTGATTACACTTTGAGTAGCAGGGGGCCAGCCAGAGAAAGCCACCTGTGGACACTGCCCTCTTGAAAAATACGACTTAGAGCACATCCATGGCTTCCCTCAACACCAGCTTTCTGGGAGCTTAATTGTCTGAGTCTTTAATTATTCTGAGTTTAATTATCTTGACTCTTAAGAGTCTGATTTGCAAACCATGCTCATGTTAGCCCATCACAGCACTGGATGGAGGTAAGGAACTCATGGTTGTTTAAAGCCTGTACAAACTAGGGAGATGGTTTTATCTCTGATCGTACTTAACATAGTTAATAGACATGCTCCTTCGAAGAGTACTACCAGGTAAAATTGTTTGCTAAGCAACATTCCAATGCAATAGACTGAAAAAGAGATTAAATTAATAGGAGGTCATTTGAGAGTGAAGAGAAAAATTACCTTTCAAACCAGCCATCCAGTGCATCTCAAGAACATAGTCCAGGCACATAAGAGGTTTTACTACATACATTTAACAGTGTCTGAAATGACCTTTCACCTCTGTCAAGTTATTCATGTGCCCAGTGGTTGTCATGGCAACGCTGATAACCAGCAGTGGCTTCTCCACACCTATGGAATGCCGGAGTCATCCGAGCAGTCTCATTTTCTAGTCTTCCAGCCTGCCACCCTATAAACTAAGAGACAGTTGAGGCCCTAGGGCACAATTTCTAAGTAATTAGGTGTACTGCAGAGTCAAGGACCTTCCCAGACCTGAAACTTCCACCCACAGCCTCCAGGACCAGGAGACAGTCACCCAGGGAGGAACCTTGCCTGTGCTCTTCTGGCCCAGACAGCAAGGACAGAGACAAACGTGCGTCTGCTAACATCTACTGCCCACCAGCACCTTGGCCTGCGCCTCGCTGAGGGGAGGAGGGTGGAGATGGTGACAGCAGCGTGCCCAGCATGCTCCACTCCCCGAGTCCCCCCCCCCCGCTCCCCCAGCTCCAGCTTCCCCTAGACAGCAGACTTTCACTCTGTCCACAAATTCCTACAGCCTGACAACATAAAACTTCACTCACCTTTTTCTTTAATATTGGGAGATATTTCAAATGTACTGAAAAGTACAGATGATTTTGCAAATATGGATATACTAGCTTTATCAATTATCGACATTAAATACTTGTGACAGAAACAAATGTCCAGGTAGAGTTGATGTTCCCTGAGTACTTGTACCCAGCCCTTTCTCTCCTTCTTTCCAGAGCTTTGCTATTTGTCATTCCCATGCATATTTTACATCAAGACTTCACATGTTAGTGATAATACAAATATGTTATGTTTTGCATGGCTTTATACAAATGGCATCCCATTATATGCAGCTTAAAACATTTTTTTTCACTGAAAATTATGTTTATGAGATGTATCCATGTTGACACATGTAACTCTAATTCATCCATTTTAATTTGCTGTATAGTATTCCACTGCATGAATAAAAACAATTATTTACCTACTCTCCTGTTCATGGGCACTGAAGTTGCTTGAAATTTTCTCTTACAGATAAAGTTGCCATGAACACACTTGTAAAGTCCCCTTGTGTGAGTGTCCTAGATTCATTACCTAGAAGTAGGGATGCTGGGACACAGAATAGCACAGCTTTCCTTTTCCTAGATGCTTCCAATTTGCTTTCCAAAGTGTACCAGCTTACAATTCCACCAGCAGTGGGGAGAGTTCCTATCTTTCCACATCTTCACCAACACATAGAATAATCAGACTTTTTAGTTTCTGCTCATCTAGCAGGAATAAAATGGTATATTCCTCCCTCTTTAAAAACAGCCTCTTGAGATATAATTCATAGACCATACAATTCATCCATTTAACGTGTACAATCTGATGGCTCTGAGTTTATTTACAGAGGTGAGCATCCACCACCACAATCAATTGTAAAGTATTTTCATTGCCCCAGAAAGAAATCCAGTTCCTTTAATTGTCACCCCCATACGTCCCTCCCCATCTCCCCAGGCCTAGGCAACCACTGACCTACTTTCTGTCCCTATAGATTTATCTGTTCTGGACCTTTCATATAAGAAGGAACCACATTTTCTTTCTTTTCACAAATTCCTACAACTTGACCACAAAACATTTTGCTTAGTGTTTTTCTGTAATTTGGGGAAAGATTCAACATGTGGTTGGTGCCCATTTTAATTTGTATTTCCCTAATTACTAGTAATTCTGACAATCTTCATATGCTTATTGGCCATTTGGGATTCTTCTTGAAAATGCCAATTTACATTCTTTTATCCATTTTTAAATAGGATCGCTTGCCTTCTCCTTGTTTAATTGTAGGACTTAGTTACATATTCTGTACAGGTGTCCTTTATCGGTTCAATATGTTGCAGATATTGGTGGAAGGCAATGCTCCCTGGATTTCTCAGTGTTCCCTGCACTGTCCAGACCTTTTGGAGCAGCAAATATTGACATGCTATAAACGTAGAAATGGTCTCCTTTCTCCCCAAACCCATTTTTCTCTTCATTTTCTAAAGGTGATAAACCCAGAGCCATTTGTTTACATTCCAAATGGTTGTAAAAACCCAGAGAACTTCCTCTCCTCTCCCCAGAGTGGAGCGGTTTAGGTTAGAGAGCAAAGGTCTCTCCCTCTACCTCCAGAGTGCAAGGGAGGGACAGATGTGCCGGCAGCATCTATACCGGCTCTGAGAGCCATAATTCTCCAGCTCTTCCCTGTGTTACAAGCTCCTGGACCTGCAGGACCCATCTGCCTTCACTGTGTTGCCTGCTGGGAATTGGCAGTAAGACTGATAATGTCAGCAAATCATTCGTCTCTTCTCTGATCCAGAAACCTCATGCCTCCAGTCAGGATACTAAATGAATAATAGATATAAAAACTTAACTGGTATCCTCTCCTGGTCTGAAGCTTATCTTTTCCCTTTGTTTATGCTGTCTTTTTTTTTTACATTGTAGTAAAATATACATACATAAAATTGACCACTTTAACCATTTTTTAGTGTAGGTTTCATTGGCATCAATAAAGTCACAATGTTATGCAACTCTCAACCCTATCTATTTCTAGAAATGTTTCATCTTCCAAAACTGAAACTCTGTACCTATTGAACACCAACTCCCTCCCCATCCCCCCTTCTACTTTCTGTCTCCATGAATTTGGCTACTCCGGGGCCTCATATAAGTGGAATCACACAGTATTTGTCCTTCTGTGACTGGCTTAGTTCACTCAGCATAATGTCTTCAAGGTTCACCTATGTTGAGGCATATGTCAGAATCTCCTTCCTTTCTTTTTTTAAAATTCTGGGAAAATACACATAATAGGGAATTTACCATCTTAACCCTTTTTAAGTGTATAATTGAATGAAACTAAGTAGATTCACATTGTTGTATAACTATCACCACCATCCATCCCAGAACTCTTTTCATTTTGCAAAACTGAAACTCTGTATATCCATTAAACAATAAGTCCTCATTCCTCCCTTTTTAAGGCTGAATAATATTATACCCATAGTATGTAATCAACACATTTTGTTTATCCATGTATCTGTCAGTGGACACTGGGGTGTTTCCACATGTTCCCTATTGTGAATAATACTGCTATGAACATGTGTGTACAAGTATCTGAGTCCCTGCTTTGTTTATGCTTTTGATGAAAAAAATTTTTTTTAAGTTTTACTTTATTTTTTTTAAGGTTTTTTTGTTTGTTTTGATGTGGACCATTTTTAAAGCCTTTATTGAATTTGTTACCATACGGCTCCTGTTTTATGGCTACAAGGCATGTGGGATCTTAGCTCCCCAACCAGGGATCGAACCTACACCCTCAGCATTAGAAGGCAAAGTCTTAACCACTGGACCGCCAAGGAAGTCCCTTAAGTTTCAACTCATTCACTTTTTTCACCCTTTCCTTTATGGTCTGAGGGGTTTGTTTTGTTTTGTTTTTTATATCCCATGAAACATCATTTTTTGAGTATACTATGCTTGCTATAGCGGCCTGCCTGTTTCTGATTCCTGTTGCCCTGAAATCAGAATGCTAAGGCTGTTCACCCCCAACCCAGGCTCTAGGCCAACGCTGCCCAAATCAAAGTAGACAGAGCCTGCTGGCTGGTTTCACACAAAACCGATTCCCTGGACCCACTCATCGGACCCTTCTGTCTGCTCTCCTTAGGCCCAACCCCAGGCTCGGAGCTCCAGCCTCACGTCTGGCTCCTCTTGGCCGAGTCCTGTCCACTCTCATTGGTTCTTCTAATGAATAATCTTGTGCCTGAACTTAATCCCGGAGTCTGGGGCCTTGTTGTGTCCTGTGCCTGGTCCCCCAAACTCCCCCGAGATCATCTGGTTGCCTGAGTTCCACTCAGCTGCTTGAACCAGGGATCTTTCGTAACCCGCACCCCAGGCCAGGGAAGTCTTACACGGCCAGGGTCTTGGGTCACTGCCTCTCCCCCATCGCTGTTTAGACTACAACCAGAGATACTTAACATTCTTCATGAAACCACACTGACCATTATTCATTCTGCCTTTTTTAAATGTGAAAATGAAATTCATGAAAGGAAAGCTAGGGCTTCCCTGGTAGCGCAGTGGTTGAGAGTCCGCCTGCCGATGCAGGTGACATGGGTTCGTGCCCCAGTCCGGGAAGATCCCACGGGCCGCGGAGCGGCTGGGCCTGCGAGCCGTGATGGCCGCTGAGCCCGCGCGTCCGGAGCCTGTGTTCCGCAACGGGAGAGGCCAGAGCACTGAGAGGCCCGCGTACCGCAAAAAAAAAAAAAAAAAAGGAAAGCTCACTAAAATGGAGTTGGGAGGCCGGAAAGGGGTGGTCTCACTACCGTACCACCCTGCATCATTACAGATCGCAACGGGAAGAAACTTCCCTTTTTTTTTTTTTTTTTAACCATGCTGCATGGCTTCCGGGCTCTTAGTTCCCCCACCAGGGATCAAGGCTCGAACCCGGGCCCCAGCAGTGAAAGTGCTGAGTCCTAACCACTGGACCTTGAGGAAATTCCGCGGAAGAGTCTTACCTTGCATCTCCAGCAGGAAGTCACACTTCTTTACTACCCAGCCGGAAGAAGAAAGATTTCTCCTCGCCTGGCAACAGCCCAGCCAATGAGAGACTGCCACAGCTCAGCCAATGGAAAGCCACTATACTTCGAACTCCCAGTTTCCTCCAGGACTGGAGGGCTCTTTATTACAGCGTATAGCTCTGTTGTCTCCAGGGCCCTGATGCTCTGGTGCGGTCTAGGAGCCCCTTATCTCCACGTGGACCTCCTGGAATCTCTCCGTTGTACGCCTTGGCAGAGCTGCTGGGGCCATTCCCACTGTCAAGGACTCACTCAACAGAAACTTTTTTTTTTTTTTTTGCGTTACGCGGGCCTCTCACTGCTGTGGGCTCTCCCGTTGCGGAGCACAGGCTCTGGACGTGCAGGCTCAGCGATCATGGTTCAAGGGCCCAGCCGCTCTGCGGCATGTGGGATCTTACCGGACCGGGGCACGAACCCGCGTCCCCTGCATCGGCAGGCGGACTCTCAACCACTGCGCCACCAGGGAAGCCCAAGAAACATTTTTTTAGGTTTTTTTTTTTTTCTTTTTTTGGCCGGGCCATGCGGCTTATGGGATCTAAGTTCCCCAACCAGGGATCAAACCCGTACCCGCTGCAGTGGAAGCGTGGAGCCCTAACCACTGGACCCCCAGGGAATTTCCTTCAACAAGATTTTAAACAAGTATTTATTGAGGCACTAACAGGTGGCCAGCCCTGAAGATGCAAAAGTAAATAAACAACATAATTGAAATCAGGTTCTCAAAGGGTTCTTTGTACACCTGTGTTCACAGCAGCACTGTTCACAAAAGGTGGAAGTAAGCCAAGTGTCCATCAGTAGGTGAATGGATAAACAAAATGTGGTCTATACACACAACGGGAAATCATTCGGCCTTAAAAAGGAAAATCTGGCATATTCTGCAAAATGGATGAACTGGAAGAAAGTATGCCAAGTGAAATATGCCAGTCACAAAAGGACAAATACTATATAATTCCGCTTAAATGAGGTGTCTCAAATTCATAGAGACAGAAGGTAGATGGTGGTTGTCAGGGATTGTGAAGAGGGAGGATGGAGATTTAGTGTCTGATGGGGACAGGGGTTCGGTTTGGGGAGACAGATGGTGCTGATGGTTGTACAGCAACGTGAATGCACTTAATGCCACTGACCTGTGAGAACTGCAAAAACTCTCCACGTGAAAGACTCCATTCAAACCCCTCACTACGCGACCCGACCAAACTCTAGTAGGTCTTCTGGCAGCCTCAGCCCCCATCCCTGGGAAGCCCGCACACCTCCCACGTCAGCGTTCTTCTCTGGAAAAACACAAAGCTGCCAGAAGAAATTTACCATTTGTTCCAGCCAACGCCTTACCGATAGGCCTCTGACCTCCCTTTCTTGGAGCATTTGCTGAAAAAAAAAACCCAAAACTTAACAATTGTAAATATTTCCTCTGTCCTTTTGAGATGTGTGTGTTTCTGCTACAACCCAGGACGATTTTTCTCAAAGACCTCAAAGCCATTCCTTTCTCTTTTTTTAAATTTTATTTTTTTATATAGGCGGTTCAAAGCCATTCCTTTTAAGTGTCATCAAGAAGGACAGGGCCACTGGCTCCCATTCCCCGTAGGAGGGCAGAAGCCTCACTGAGAGCTGCCGATTAGTGGACACAGCTGGCCTAATGGCGTTTACACTGACTAACCAGCTTTTTTTTTTTTTTTTTTTTTTGCGGTACGCGGGCCTCTCACTGTTGCGGCCTCTCCCGTTGCGGAGCGCAGGCTCAGCGGCCATGGCTCACGGGCCCAGCCGCTCCGCGGTATGTGGGATCTTCCCGGACCGGGGCACGAACCCATGTCCCCTGCATCGGTAGGCGGACTCGCAACCACTGCGCCGCCGGGGAAGCCCTCACCAGCTTTTTGTAACGTTTCGCTGCCCTGACTCTGCTTGAGCCCAGCCTGCCGCTCCCCCGCACTCCCGTTCTCCCTTGACAAGGCTCGGTCACCCCCGGCAGGTCGAGAGGAGCTCAGCTGTTTCCCCTTGATGTGGGAAAGCGTTTAACCAGATACGCTGTCTACTGAGAGAAGCCAGGTGCAGAGCTGCGGAATACCATCATTTGTTTAAAGGGGGAAGGGGAAAGTTTTATATACATATTTGCCTGTGTGCACAAAATCTGTGAAAGTCACGCAAGAAGGTACTATTGCTTTTTTTTTTTTTTTTGCCGTATGCGGGCCTCTCACTGTTGTGGCCTCTTCCGTTGCGGAGCACAGGCTCCGGACGCGCAGGCTCAGCGGCCATGGCTCACGGTCCCAGCTGCTCCGCGGCATGTGGGATCTTCCCAGACCGGGGCACGAACCTGTGTCCCCTCCATCGGCAGGCGGACTCTCAACCACTGCGCCACCAGGGAAGCCCGGTACTATTGCTTTTAAAGTTTACATTTGGAGAGGGGAATTGAGTAGCTGGGGAGATGAAGGGGAGTGAGATATCCTTTCAGATCTTTTGAATCTTGAAACGTGACTAATAATATTATTTCCAGGGGGAAAAAGTTTAAATAGAAACAAAACAGAATGAGTAGGGCCAAAATTGAGAAGGGGAGTCACAGAAATGCAAAATTCTTTTATCTTTTTAATTGAGATATAATTCACATATCTTGAAATTCACCATTTTAAAGTGTACAATTCAGTGATTTTTAGTATACACAGAAAGTTGCACAACCATCACCACTGTCTAATTCTGGAACTTTTTCATCACTCCAGAGGGAAACCCCTTATCTGTTAGCAGTCACTCCCCACGTCCCCTCCCCCAAGTCCTTGGTAACCGTTAACCTGCTTTCTGTCTCTGGATCTGCCACCTATGGACATTTCAGGTAAATGGGATCATACGATACGTGGTTCTTTTCGACTGGCTTCTTTCACTCAGCAAAATGTCTTCAGGGTTCATCCATGTGGTAGCATGTGTCAGAATTTCATTCCTTTTTACTGCTGAAAAGTATTCCATGGTACGGACATACCTATTTTGTTTACCCACTGATGGACAGCTGGGTTGTTTCCACTTTGGGGCTATCATGAATAATGCTGCAGAAATGCAAAATCTGAACCATACTAAAGTCCAAGATTTCCTGATACTCAATATAAAAGCTGGGCAGCGTGTCCAGCTACAAAGTGGATGTTTTCTGTACGCATTTTAATACACATTTACAATACATTCTGGCGCAACTGTGAAAAGGTCAAAATTTCATTTAAGTCAAATCTTCCCTTTCCCATCCCTTGCATTCTCACCCACCTGCCTTGTTTCTTCCGTCCTTTCCTTCCCTCCTCTGTCTGCTGCTACCCTCTCTCTCTCAGAATTCCGAGTCCCTCCCCGTTCTCCCTCCCGAATAACTAACCTTTCTTCCTTTACTGGGCATTTTTTCATTCCCCCTCTTTGCCAACATGTACAATCATCGTTTCCAAATGAATTCAACCTGGAAAAAAAAATCTAAAAGCTGGCACCCGGGAGCTTTCTTTGAATAGTCACATTTGCCATTAGCGCTTTATCTGCAGGCCAAGAGGTTTGCTGAAACCCGTGCTGCTCCCACAAGTGTGAACTGTGGTCTTTTTAAGCCCAGGTTTACTGAGCTCCAGAGACTCTTGTAACAGAGATTACGATCAGATCAGCAGCAACTGGACAGTGTTTGGCTGCAGATAAGATCTGGAGAAGCAGGAGGGAGGTCTCTCTCACACACACACACACACCCTCCAGAGCAACCTCTGTGCCTGGAGTCTCTCCTGGGAGTCAGAGTAAACACCAAAGATAAGGGCTTAGACTATTCTGCCGCCATCTCTGTCCCTCCGGCCTCCAGAGAGAATTCCTAGGAAGATAGGCCTTGTTTACCAGAGAGGCGTCCTTGGGAGTCAAAGATCAGAGCTTCAGGTCAATCCTTGCTCAGAAGCTTAGGTCATCCTGGTAAAACCTGAATAAAACTCATTTGGAGTTTTAAATTATGTCATTGTCCCCTCAGGGGCTAAAATGCTCTTTAGGGGAACACAGACACGTATCTCTTTAAACTGTATCCCTGCCTCTGTATTCGCCCTGTGGGAGCGGCCAGCATCCTACCCCCCGGACTCCTGTCACAGTGCTCACTGCTCTCTGCCCCCTCCCCTCGCCCTGTCCCCTCATCCCACACAGCGACCCAGGCTGACCTCTGCCCCACATCTCCCTGTCAGTCCCCCTCCCCCTGTCCGCCCCCACCCCCCACCCCCGCACCTGGTACGAGCAGGACAACATCTCGAGCCTCAGCCTGATGCACGGACATGTAGGACGTGGCCCAGTGGGGTCCGCATCTGCCCATCACTGTTCTCTCCCCCAACGCCCTCTACCCCAGCCAGGCAGGTTGACTCGCTCTCTGCTCTGAGCACCCCAAGCGCTTTCCAGCCTCTGCTCAGACCACACTCTACTCTCTGTCCACAATGCCCTTTATTTCCTCATTCAACAAATATTTACAAAGTCCCCACGATGTGCCACGGCGGGACTTCACGGGGACGCAGCCAGTGAGGGCGGCAGGCAAGGATGCAGGCTGTTGCAAACGCAGTGCGAGCAGGGGTTTGCTGGGGGGACAGGGAAGAATGTCAGGCACACTTAACTTCGTGCTTTCAACAGCTGTTAGGGAGACAGAGTTACACCCATTCCAGAGCAGAGGAGGCCGAGGGCTAGCACACAGCAGAGGCCACTCTGCTGTATCTCGCTCCCAGGCCGTCTTCTCCACCAGCCTCCCCAGGCCAGACAGACCTAACAACAGAAGCTCCTACCTTCTGCCTTTCGTTTTGAGAACAACGGCCTAAGCCTCGTCTCGGCAGCGTTTTTAAACTTTGTGCGCGTGGCAGCGCACGTGGCACATCTCGTCTCCCCGGCTGGCTGTGTCCCTGTGGGCAGGGCAGAATTTCATATACACGATTTTGTACAGGGTAGGCAGCCAATAACTATCTGCTGAACGAATAAGTAAGTGAATGTACTCCTAGCACCTGATTATCTATCCTAAATCATCTGTCCAAAAAAATAGCTCCACAACACGGAGAGGATTGCTCTTCCCTACTGTACAGGGCGTGCTGAATAGATTAATTCATTTGTGTCCCTCATGAGGCCTGAAATCTTCAGATCAAAAGTACTAAATCTTTAGCAGACTCACAGATATAGAACACAAACTAGCGATTACAACTGGGGAGAAGGAAGGGGGGAGGGGCAAGATAGGGGTAGGGGTGTAAGAGGCACAAACTATTAGGTATAAAATAAGCTACAAGGATATATTGTACAACATGGGGACTATAGCCAATAGTTTATAGTAACTATAAATCCTTAAAACTGTGAAGCACTAAAAAAATCGTGAATCACTATATTCTGCACCTGTAACTTATATAATATTGTACAGCAACTGTACTTCAATAAATATATATATATATGATTAAGAAACCGCCCACTAAATCTTGGTGGCTGAAAAAAAAGCTTAAAAAATAAAATATATTTTATCTCATAATAGGGGGCCTTGATTACCCTTCATTAATAACCATGAAGGCCCATTTAACTGAAAGCACAAAGAGCGGAGAGCATAGGATATGGGGGGAAAATGTATTTTTTTTCCCTTTAAATGTCATTTCTCTTTTTTGCAGTGTCTAGAATGATTACTGAGCCCTGGGCGTATCCTGCCAAAATCAGAAGAAATGTATACGGCAATGCACAGCTCAGAGCTGGCCTCTTCCCAGAGGCTGGAAAGCCCAGTTCCTTCAAAGCCAGGACACCAAAGCTTTGCAGGAGCTTCTCACTCAGCAAAAGGCTGAGGGAGCTCCACCCAGACCCCAAGCATCTGCCAGCCTTTGTCTCTGGGAGAAAATGCTGCTGAGTCCTGACAGAATCTGCAAGGAGATTAAAAATAATTGAGGGAGATGCCCAGCTCTGCTCTCCTCCCTTCCCCTCTGGGCACGTGGCCACCCGCTCCCAGGGGGCCTTGAGGGAGAGCGGGGCTTGGATGAACACACCCTTCTTCTTCCAGGCTGTCCTCATCTGTTTGGGGGACACTTAACCCTTCGTCTTCCTCCCGTCCCTCTGGTTGCTCCTGCTTGCCACGTTTCCTGTGTCCTCCACCTTCTTCCACCCCACGTGCACTGTCCTGCCTGCCTTCAATGTTGAAAGCAATGTTCTCTTCCCGCGTCTACCCCTCACGCTCTGTTGGGCAACTCACTTATTCCTATCATGTCAAACCCTCCTCTTTGCCCCTCCCCCAAGTGGCAACTCCCACATCGCCACATCGACTTACACACTTGCAAACTCATTATTCCCCCAAAGTATCTTGTTCCGTCTCCCCAAACCTGATCGTGTCCTGATTCTCCATCTTGGTGGCTTGTGCCGCTGTCTCCCCTGGCACCATCAGCGCTGGAAACCTGGGAGTCAGTGAGTGGCTCTCCTCCCATCCCTACGGCTGCATCTTCATGGGCTATCAAGTCGAATCCTCTCCATCCCTAGTACCACTGCCTCCGAAAGGCCCACTTTCTCGTTAGCCTCCAAAGTGGCTTTTCTGTCTCCAGTCTCTTGCCCAGTCCAACTTCCACACTGTGGCCAAAGGGATTGGCATTTCTAAAATGCCCATCTGTTACGTTCTCTTTCTATTTAACGTTCCTTCAGTGGGACTGCACTGCCTAAGGCAGTGGTTTCTAAACCTGGTTAATAGACCTGAGAGCTTTTTTAAAAATGGAGACTCAGAGGACCCAAGAAAGGCCAAGTCAGGATCTCCAGTGAGTGGTAAGAGGGTAGCCCTGCCATGGACCCGATTTTGAAATCAATTTAAATTCTTCTGAAGCACCTTGACACCAAAACTCGCCCTACTCTTCAGCATCCGTAATGATTTCATTTCTCACCGGGACGCCCCTTCTCTGTCCGAGCTATTCTGCTATCTGGACACCCTCTCCAGCCGAAGGCTTCCTGTGCCCCCAGGCAAAATCAATACCATCCTTCTCTGGGCCTCCTATGGACTGTGTAGTTGGGAAAACCCCTACTATATCACGTTTCATGTGGTACCTCTGGTGCATTTTTTAAGGAGACGTCTCTCTCTCCAGCTGGACTCCAGACTAACTCCCTGAGACAAGTCTTAAGTAGCTTTGCATCCCTCAAGTCCCAGCACAGGGCTGGCACACAACTGGTTCTCAATAAATATGTATTAAATGCATGACTAATTGAAGAAGAATACAAGGAAACACATTCTTTCCACGTTCAGAATTTTATAGAGATGAAATAAGATGAAGAACCGCCAACAATTTTTTGTTCCTGAAGTTTTAAAATTTCTGAAAGCCCAGAAACTTGCCATTTTCTGCCTGAAGTCTCAAATCTCCACATCATCACTACAAGTCTCTTTTCCCAGGATCCTCAGCCAGAACCTCCAAGCAGTGGTTGTCCGAGGAGAGGGAGACATTATCGAGGGTACAGACAATAAGGGATGGGTTTGCCTGCAAAGATTTTAACGACAATAATAAGCCAATTAGAACTCCCTCTGCTTTTTATTACCACCATGTGCTGCCAATTCTAAGCAATGTGAGTGATAAAATTCTGCTGGTCCTTTGCCCACCAAGTAACCCTGTCCTCTTGTGATCCTTTTTTTTCCATTGTCATAAGTGAAAATATGTATGATCTTTAAAGTTTTATCAATTAAAAAGAGAGAGAGAAAGAGACCTGAAATCTGTCCATGATGAATTAATACTACCTCTCCTTGACCTTCCTTGGCCTGCTTTGAAAAGATTCTTAAGATAAAATAGAGATAGAAGAATTACGCATTCATCGAAATGTAATATTTTTACTTCCTTTTCTCGTAGGGGCTCACACCAACGAAATAAAATATTTCCAGGCCATCTCTGCTGTTTGTATATCCTTCATTAAGCAAACAGTTGTTAGAATCTGAGATGCAGTTCAGGGTAAAGATACATGATGAGCACACACAACTCATTTCATTCCTCCTGAAGTGCTAAAAACCAAAGAAACAAAACCGGCCCATGGCCAGGGAGAATGAGAGAGGAGACAAAATAAAACTCTGGAAGCTGGAAAACAGATGGACAGTGGAAGTGACTTTGCCGACCTGAAAAGACTGAGTAACCAACGGGGGAAGCTGAGAACAGCTTGACTTACAGCCCAGAATCCTTAAAAGATGCGGGGAATGGCAGCACCAGGGGTCCCAGGAGCCAGCAGTAAAGGAGGTGTGACTTCCCTCCTCGGGAGGTCGAGGATGAAAGCTGTTTAAGAAGCAGTTAGAGCCACGGATCCCCTCCCCCACTCCACGACGGCTCCTCCCCCATGGCAACAGCGGGGAGATCTATTGCCAGGGGAAGGTGAAGGAGAGGCTCTCTGGACCGGGGGACACCAGGCACAGTTAGGGGTCAGGAGACTGTACTGAGGGCAGAGGATGGCTTGAACGTTCACACACTGAGGGATGAAGCAATCAAAGCTCCCCCGCTGCGCGAGGCTTCCCGACGCTGGCAGCCAGCGTGTGTGTGTTTTATTCCATAAGAAAGCAGTAACGTTAAGGGCAGTAGCTATAGTATAGATCTTGTATTCTCTCAATAGCATATCATCAGTAGGTTTAGAATAATACTCAATTCAGAAAAAAAAAGAGGGAGAGAGAGAATGAACTATATGGTTAGGGTTGATTTTCACTGACTTTCTATTTACTTGCAGGGAGATTCGTTCGATGGGGGCATGGATGTCAGAGAATCCAAGGTATGCAGATCTCTGTTTATTGTAAAAATTTACTGCCCTCTGTTGGGACCTCTGTGTGGTCAAGGCCTCCCCAAGAATGGAGCTTGAAAGGTCATAAACCAGAGAAAGGAGGGCCCTGGATGGTGTTTCATTCAGCTGTTTACATTTCCTACTTCAAAAACCCAACACCACACAACCCAGAACAGACTCACGGATGCCTCAGAGGCCTCTGAGCAGCTGCGTGGCCTGCGGAGGCCGGGAAGGAGCCCCAGAGCAGCCCAGACACTCACGTGGGAGGGACGGTCAAACTGCCGCAGCTGGACTGTCGTCCTCAGAACCAGAGCAGGGCTGACCATCACATCTAGGACTTTCCTCCTTCCTCTGGTCTTCTTGGAATTGTGTGTGGCAGAGAGCATCTAAAACCCCTCCAAGAAGGCTTCCCTGGTGGCGCAGTGGTTGAGAGTCCGCCTGCCGATGCAGGGGACACGGGTTTGTGCCCTGGTCCGGGAGGATCCCACATGCTGCGGAGCGGCTGGGCCCGTGAGCCATGGTCGCTGGGCCTGCGCGTCCGGAGCCTGTGCTCTGCAACGGGAGAGGCCACAGCAGGGAGAGGCCCGCGTACCGCAAAAAGTAAAATAAAATAAAAATAAAACCCCTCCAAGAAAGATCCTTACGGGCCATGGGAAAGTGGATCCTGTTTCTACATCTAGGGTATAGAGTCTACGACAGCCCCGCCTGGAGCTGGGGATGACAAAGTGGGCCTCGGCCCGGAGGTGCCTCAAAGCTCTTCCCACGGCCTGATCTTCCTCATCTTTCTTGCCTGCTTCCAGGAGCTGGTCTGAAGAAGGGGACCACCACCACTAAGAGCAGCCGGAGAGGACAGACAACCAAATCCCAGACTGCCTGATCCTCAACCACCTCCATCCACCTAGCGGGCAACCCCAGCTATGTCGGGCTGGACTCTGCAGGTTCTGCTACTGGGAACGTCCACAGACACTGGCCTCGCACATTCCTAAAAGGCCAGATGGATCCTGCACCACCCCCGTGCACAGGCACTGGGTGCCCTTCTTCATTGTCCTCTATTTTCTGGGGACACATGGGTTTCCATCACGTGCAGGCGGTGCTCACGCTGCCTCAATGTGACGCAGCTCCAGCCAGCATCCAGCTCCAGCGGCCTCAGGCAGCCTCACCCACGCCCAGCCTCCAACAGCTGTATCCAAAGCACCCCTCATGTGTCTACTCGGATTCTTCTTCCCCTCGATCCTCACGGTCTGGAAAACAGACTCCTCTGCATGCTGGGATGCTGATACTGGCTGGCAACGTGCCCAGCATAAGGTGTTTGGACTAGGACAGCCCACTGAGGCTGGGTGGGGCCTCCCTTGGGCTTGAAGATAGAAGCAGCTGAAATTTCAAACCCCAAATACAACCATTCGGAGATCTTTTCTGTTACTTGCCTTCTTGTAGGGGCTTGCCCTTCCTTTGTTACAAAAATGTTTTCCCATTGTTAAGATCCTTGAAGGATTTTTTTCTTTTTTTCCTGGACTCCTAACAAGCCCATTCCAGTCAGAGAGCTAGATTTCCATCTCCGTGACACCTTGAGAAACTGCCTCATCCTGGACAACTGTCCCTAGAGAACCTGCTCTCTGTTCCCTGAGCCCAGACTCCAGAGGCAGGAGAATTTCAGCCCGTTCTGGGCCATCCCAGGGCCACAGAACCATGCCCCAAGGTCAAAGGTATTTCAGAGAGATGCTGGGAGAGTGAATCCAGCTAATGGCCGAGACTGCTCACTGCTTTTCTGGCCACTTTCTTCCCTGGCGAGCACAGGCTAAAAGCAGCAAACAAAGCAGACTCGTTCATAAACCGGGGAAGAAGCAGCGAAGCTCCTGCAGGAGGGGACAGAGACATCCTAACCAGAGTGGGCTTCCCGGTGAAAGCAAGGGCCACCGGCTCTCCACTTTCCACTGAGCCGGGTAACTAGATGCTCCATAGGCTGCCATGAACCTAAAACCAACCAAACCAAACAAAAAGCAGCCAAAACGCAAAACCAGAAAAACGACCATCCCCCAAATCAACCCACGGCTCTCCTGCAGAATGCTAATTACAACATGGCCGGCCTGCCCAGAGACACTCGGGTCCCGGGGGGCGGGGAGTCCAGCGCTCAGCTGATCTCACAGCCGCAGCCCCAGCCTTGCCCCTGGGGTGAGCACGCACCCCTTCACCTAGCTGGGAAAGCCGGCCTCTCCTGCTCAGGCGCTAGGGTGGGTGCCGAACCAGCGCCACCTGAGCCTCCAAGCTTCACGCAGAGATCCCAGGCCCCAAAACAGGGAGTGGTGATGAGGCCGACTCCGCCCACCCTTTTAAGCTAGGGCGGGGCTGGCACAAGTGAAACTGCCCAGGCTGGGAGTTTGGCTTTCGGACTCCTCCACCCTCCCCTTTCTACCCATCTCTGCGCTTCCCACCTCACCCCTCCGGCAGTCCCCTGCCCTCCGCCTCGTCGAGGTTCCTTCCACAGAAATTCACCATGTACATTTGGTCCTCATCTGCACCTTTTCCACTAGTTTGCTTATAACTAGATTCCCCTCCCGCATCCCCCGCCCTCTGGCTGACCAGGGTTGGAACCCGTTCCCCCTGCAGTGAAGGGCGGAGTCCTAACCACTGGACCACCAGGGAATTCCCACCCCTCATCTGCTCCTAAAACCCTATTCCAGAAGCAACCTGTTGGTGGTGAAGGTCATTTTCTCCTCACTTCTCCAAGGGCTGTCCATGGACTTAGACCCCTCGCTCTGGAATTCTCCGTTTTTAAGTTCCCAGTTACCCTGTTGGTAAAATAAAACGTATTCCTTCTGGAAGAGGGAAACGGAGCAAGAAAGCGACACTGAACTTGCCTTAGCATTTCCTCGAATTCTTAGGGGAAACCAATATTAATTGAGTACCATGCTCATTTCAGATGAAGGAGCGAGTTCAGAAAGTTTGATTTGCCCAAGTTTGTCCAACTAGCAAATAGTGGAGGTGGAATTTGAAACTAGGCTGACTTCAAATGCCAACCAGGTGGCATTTGAAGTCAGGCTGTCTGACTTGCAAGTTCAGTGCTTAGGCCTTAGCAATCACCCTCATTAAGGAGATGAGACAAGGGCTTATGTCAAATGACTTTTCCAAGCCCAACACATGAGGAAATTCAGCCAGGCAACAAGTATATCAGCCTATAGGTTGTTGCTGTATTCACGTCTCCCTTCCTCCAAACGGCTTTGTTCCCTTTATCGATAGTATTGAATATGCTGTTTACTAAAGACCATTTAACAGTTCTTCATAGACAGGGTATAAGTTATAAATAAAAAGGGGGGCTTCCCTGGTGGCACAATGGTTGAGAGTCCGCCTGCCGATGCAGGGGACGCGGGTTCGTGCCCCGGTCCAGGAGGATCCCACATGCCACGGAACGACTGGGCCCGTGAGCCATGGCCGCTGAGCCTGCGCGTCTGGAGCCTGTGCTGCGCAACGGGAGAGGCCACAACGGTGAAAGGCCCGTGTACCGCAATAAATAAATAAATAATAAATAAATAAATAAAAAGGAGTAGCAGATCCTGGACTAAATTTCAGGGTTTCTTAATTCAAATCTGAGACTTTTTCAGTTAGGACACATGGGCTCCTACTAACACCTGCATAAATATGAACAAAACTGTAAATGAAACCGGTATCCCACTGGTATAATGGCAGTCCTGATACAATGTTGTAACTTGATGTGAGCCATCCCAGTGCAGTCAGCATCCTCTAAGAAAACGTCTTTAGCCTCTGTCCTTCATTTTATGTGGAATGGCACCTATTAGGAACCAAATGAGAATAATAGCCAATACTTATATTTTAGAAACATTTAGTGTGTGCTAAATGACTTGTCTGCATTAAATCTCATTTAACCCTTACTGCAATATAATGGACACGGTTATTCTGCAATTTACAAGCAATAATCCTGCTACACTATCCTCACTAGCAACTGACTTTAAAATAAAATATGATTATGACGGTCCTGATGTGGACCAAGGAAACCTCGGGTTATACATGAGGCACCACTTCCTGGAGTATCGATATTACTTGATGGTAATTTAAAACTTTTCCCCAAAGTTCTTAACAGAAATTTATTATGAATGCAAAACTCACATGGATTTTGTCTTTTAAGCTAAAATCTCTTAAGCTTTAAGAGATTAAAAAAAAGAGGGCTGCCTGGAAGTGGAGTGGAAGGCATCCTGGGGCCATGTTCTTCTGTCTCGGTGAATCCCTTTCGGTAGGAAAGTTTGAGGAGCAAACCAACAAGCACACAAAATACTGTGGGGAGAAAACAAGTATTTAACGTCTCCTTTTTTAAGTTAATTAATTAAATTTTGGCTGCGTTGTGTCTTCGTTGCTGCTCACGGGCTTTCTCTACTTGTGGCGAGCGGGGGCTGCTCTTTGATGGGGTGCGCGGGCTTCTCACTGTGGTGGCTTCTCTTGTTGTGGAGCACGGGCTCTAGGTGCACGGGCTTCAGTAGTTGTGGCACGTGGGCTCAGTAGCTGTGGCTCGCAGCCTCTAGAGCTCAGGCTCCGTAGTTGTGGCACATGGGCTTAGTTGCTCCGCGGCATGTGGGATCTTCCCGGACCAGGGCTCGAACCCGTGTCCCCTGCGTTGGCAGGCGGATTCTTAACCACTGCGCCACCAGGGAAGTCCTAATGTCTCCTTTTACTTGTTTATTTTTAAAAAGCCCTATTGTCCCTCATACACCGTATATACGATCTGTATTTAAGCCAATTAGAATGGCAATTTTGCCCTCAGAAATAATATATTTTTGAATATGAAATATTAAAACTCTCTTGTAGAAGAAGGGTTGAGATAGATTCTGGGGAACATCTTGCTCATTCCTTCCTTTGTATGTTGCTGTGTCCTATACACCACATATTCACATATGTCAATTTAAAATTTTCTACCCCACAAGAAAAGTAAACATAGGTGAAATTAATTCTAATTTATTTTATTTGACCCAATACATGCAGAATATTATTATTCCAACAAGTAATCACTATAAAAAAATTACAGTTACTTTATATATATATATATATATATATATATATATATATATATTATTTTCATACTAAGTCTTCAAAATCCGGTGTGTATTTGACACTCTCAGTCCAGACTAGCACCATTGCAAAAACTTAACCGTCACATGTGGCCCGTGGATACCACGTGGAAAGTGCAGCTCAAGAATGATCACAGGCTTCATCTCCCCAATGTCATCGTTTCACAGATGAGGAAACTGAGGCCCAGAAAGATGAAGTGAGCATCACAAGTTAATAACAGGTCAGATTTCCAGTCTAAGGCTCTTTAGGAGTCTTTTTGTGTGTGGTTGATATTCTTTGCTTCAAGTATGTGTCTAATTTTAAAGTAAAACGAACAACTCCTGATTAAATGAATTACAACTTCTAGGAAATGTTATTGAGGAGCTCTTTCTTCAGGAGCTTCTGCAAAGGATTAATTTAAACATCAACCACCGAACATGCACCTGCTGTCATAAGGATCCATTCATTTAATCCTTTAAAGAGAAGGTAAAGACATGAACTTGACTAGTCTTATGCCTCCTGTGCAATCAATAGTCCACGGGCCATTCCTGCAGCTCTCAGGACATTAATGATAAGAACTTAGGCAAATATCTCCCTCCAGAGGAGCAAAAATTATTGCAGGACAAGGAACAGAATTCCCATCGTTAAATTCAAATGGCACATGGTAAAGAAAATAAAATTGCCTTATGAGACTATGATACAGGTAAAAAGCAAACCTGGCCTGTGGGATATAACTGGCACCTTAAACCCACTTACTGTATTTTAATAAACAAACTGTTTTAAGAGATGTAATTCTAACCTGGTCCTTTGGCCTCTGAAGGGCCTTTTCTAAATCATTGATATGCTACTTTATTTTTCACTCTGTCAGTTGCTTTATTAATTTTATATAAAGCCAGAAATCATAATCAGAAATAGATAACACACAATGTGCAGAATCCATGAGAAAAACTTCTTTGAGCACGAAATTTGAGGCCTTTGGCCATCCTGATAAAACCACAGCACTTTGTTTAGCAATACCCAGGACTCCGGTAAAACACAATTTTTCTTTTTTTTTTTTTTTTTTAACAATCAATGGCTGTTATTTATTTGCCCTCACACGTGCTTTATTTTTCATTCTGTATTCCTCTTCAAGCCTTCATCTGAGACCCCTTTCCTTCTCTCTGAAAGTTTTTTTTCATTTTTTCATGCCATGCCTCGCAGCTTGCGGGGTGTTAGCTCCCCGACCAGGGATTAAACCCGGGCCCTGGCAGAGAAAGCGCTGAGTCCCAACCACTGGATGGCCAGGGAAGTCCCAAAAATACCTATTGGCAACTCCTTTCAATAAGAGTCATCTGTGCTACACGGTTTTTTTTTATTTATTTATTTATTATTTTTTATACTTATTTTTGGCTGCATTGGGTCTTCGTTGCTGCGCGTGGGCTTTTCTCTAGTTGTGGTGAACGGGGGCTACTTTTCGTTGCGGTGCGCGGGCTTCTCATTGCAGTGGCTTCTCCCATTGCGGAGCATGGGCTCCAGGCACGCGGGCTTCAGTAGTTGTGGTATACAGGCTCAGTAGTTGTGGCTTGTGGGCTCCAGAGCACAGGCTTAGCAGTTGGGCACATGGGCTTAGTTGCTCTGCAGCATGTGGGATCCTCCTGGACCAGGGCTCGAACCCATGTCTCCTGCATTGGCAGGCGGATTCTTAACCACTGAGCCACCAGGGAAGTCCATGCTATGCGTTTTAAAATAATAGAATTGTAAAGGAGAAATTTGATGGCTATCTGGTCCAATTCCCGCAATCCACAGACGAGAAATCTTCCCCCAACGGCAGGTGCCTTATCCATTCCTGCAACTTGCCCCGGCTAGCCTTGACCACGCTCATGTGCCCGGCAGCAGGAGGGAGGCTCCCAACATCACCGCCAATATTGGTATCATTTACTGAAAAACCACGTTGGGCCAGACCAAGCACCTACTGACAATCACGCCCACCCCTGGGGCTGGGGTCCTGTTTTATGCCCTGTGGATTGTGCTTCACTGTGGAAGTTGGTCAGCTTCTCAAGGAAGCAGAGGCCTAGTTCAAACTCAGAACCATCCCTTGAGGAGGAGGTCAAGATGGTGGAGTAGGAAGTGGAGCCCACCTCCCCCCACAAATACATCAAAAATACATCTGTTGGGGCCTCCCTGGTGGCGCAGTGGTTGAGTGTCCGCCTGCCGATGCAGGGGACACGAGTTCGTGCCCCGGTCCGGGAGGATCCCACATGCCGCGGAGCGGCTGGGCCCGTGAGCCATGGCCGCTGAGCCTGCGCGTGCGGAGCCTGTGCTCCGCAACGGGAGAGGCCACAACAGTGAGAGGCCCGCGTACCGCAAAAAAAAAAAAAAAAAAAAAAATCTGTATCTGGAACAGTTCTCACAGACCACCACCAGAACCATCTCTTAAGATCAACTTGTTTTCAGAACTTTCAGTCCATATTTGGGAAGAGTTGGGAAAATGCGTGACTATAAGGCTAGGCTCCTATCAGGTCTCCCATTCTCCTACGTTATGGTGATTTGGGATTGAAGAACTCATCAGTCAATGCACTGTTGCCCAAGCACTTTGGATAACAGTCAAATGGTCTCACGTGGTCAAAGTCAAAACAACAATCCAGTTTAAAATGCACCCGTTCCATTGGCTGGAGAGCTGCGCTGATGCCGAGGGTCTGAGGACAGAAGGCTGTGCAGAGGCAGCGCTGTAGCCCCCGGGCGTAGATCGGTCACCTTACAGTGGGTGCCCCCGGTCACTGAAGGGAGGGCTAGAGGGCACAAGTCAATGCACATCAACCCCTAGTCTTCATTTTTATCATCATGGGGGGGTGGTGGTGTGTGTATCCAATTGATGTCACAGCTCCACCTTTAAGAAACACAACGTATTATTCCCTTAAATATTTATTGAGCATTTACGGTATTTTAGACACAATTCTAGGTGCTGGGATACAAGACTGAACAAAGATAAAAATCCCTGCCCCTGTGGAGCTTACATTCTAGGAAGAGGTTGGGAGGTGAGGGAAGACACACAATACGTATGAGAAAACTCAGCATGTAAGTACAGGCAGAGCTGGGACATACCGTGGGCTTGGCTCCAGACCACCAAATAAAGCGAGTAGCGCAATGAAGCAAGTCACATGGATTGTTTGGTTTCCCAGCGCATAAAAAAGTGATGTTTACACTAGACTGTAGTCTATAAGTGTGCAATAGCATTGTGTCTAAAAAAAGTGATTAAACAATCCTTTATTGCTAAAAGAAGTTAACCATCATCTGAGTTGTCAGCGAGATGTGATCTTTTTGCTGGTGGAGGGTTTCAAAGATTTTGAGAACTATCAAAATATGTAACACAGAGTCACGAAGTGAGCAAAGGCTGTTGGAAAAATGGCCCAGACAGACGTGATCAACAGAGGGCTGCCACAGACCTTCAGTTTGTAAAAACCGCAATTACCTGTGAAGCGCAATAAAACGAGGTCTACCTGTAAGTTAGTTAGAGGAGCTTTAGAAAAACTACGCAAAGCAAAGGTAATAAGGGGTGTAGGCGCCTTAGTTAAGGGGGCAGACTGCAAATCCAGACAGAGTGGTGAGGACAGGTCACTGAGAAGGTGACATATGTTAAAACAAGGGTCAGGCTTGGCAGCACTAAAACTTCTGTCAGCATTCGTTCAATATACAAGTTCTCAAACTGCCTTCACATTCACGTGACATTCACGTGACATTCAAGTGACATTCAAGCGACACTGCCGAGCTGGGCCAGCACCAGAAGCCATCACAGTCCTACCTAGACCTACTTCTTTGGCCCAGATGATTAAACCCTGATGCCTGGGCAAAAAAAGTTACTTAAGAATAATGGGCTTCCCTGGTGGCGCAGCGGTTGAGAGTCCGCCTGCCGATGCAGGGGGCGCGGGTTCGTGCCCCGGTCCGGGAGGATCCCACGTGCCGCGGAGCGGCTGGGCCCGTGAGCCATGGCCGCTGAGCCTGCGCGTCCGGAGCCTGTGCCCCGCAACGGGAGAGGCCGCAGGAGTGAGAGGCCCGCGTACCGCAAAAAAAAAAAAAAAAAAAGAAAAAAAAAGTTTAAAAGAATAACGAGTAAAATAAAAATATAGATACTTGTGTAATACAGAACTACTATGTGACAAGCCCTGTTTTAAGTACTTAATATATTTACTTTGACTCAGTAAAAAAAAAAAAAACCACCTTTTTTTCTTACAGAAATTGTTACAGAGAGAGAGGAGTATAATAAATCCCTACACAGCCATTCCTCTGCTTTAGCAACTACTGACCTCCTGCTAGTTCTGCTTCATCCACCACTTTCCTTTAGGAGTCGGTCAAGGATGGAGAATTTTGAAACAGTCGCAGGCTTTCTACCCATCTCACCCATAAAGACTTCAGTCCATACTCTGAGAGAACCACTTTTAAATACAATACCGCTATCACATCCAGTAAAATGAACAATCCCTTACTATCATCTAACACCTCCTCCATTTTTAGTTTTCCCTATTTGTCTAAAAAGAAACCCCCAAACAGTCCATCTTTTTACAGTTGGTTTGATCTAATCAGGGTCCAAGTGAAATCCGCAGCATTGGGAAATATGTCTCTTAGACCTCTTTATCATAGCTCTCCCTCTTCTTTTTTTTCCCCCTTATTCTGAATTCGGTTGACTATATCCTCCCAGCATCATTTATCCTGTTCCTGTGAGCTGTATACTTTGTACACTGCTGATTACAGCTGGCGGCGACATGGGTTGAGGTTCAACGTTTCTGGGGGGAGGCAAGATACTTTCTAGGTTCTGTGAACCTTTTTTCACATCACTGCAGGAACACCAAGGGGTTGGACTGTTCCATCTTGAATGACGGAGTCCGGGTTCACCAGCCTGATCCAGCCCTTGCCAAGCTCCCCGTAGCTCTCCTGTGTCCTTCACAGTAACTCCACGAGGCAGGCACTACTCTTTATCTCCAGGTGCTTGTGGCATCTGCCTACTTAACGGGGTCAGGTCCTCAGACCCAGAAGCATCCAACCCCACAACGGGGCTTTTCCTACTCTTCTCCATCCTGAAACACTCCCCCCAGTGCCGTCTGGAACCCACGTGGGGTCAGACACCAGCAAGAAGCCTCGTATCCTCAACGTCTTCTCTGAGGGTTCCCCTCTCCTTGCCCCATTTAAACTCTGGCTCTCTGGAGGGCACTGACGTCGTCCGACACCACTCACCTCCCCACTACATTACAGAAGCGTCCGCGTCACCTCTCTCCCAGCCCACTGAAGATTCAGGCATGTCACTCACTGACACTCTAAAACTAGGCCCTGTCCTAACACAGATGGTCCTTCCAAAACCCTGGCCTCAGTTCCTTGACCTAAACCTCTGATGCTCTCCTATGCAGCCACTCACGCCCACGGCTGTAGCGCAGATGCTACCCTCAAGGGCAACGCGCATGCGTACTTTAAACAGCCCATCCTCTGCCTGCCCGCCTCTCCAGCTGCTGCGCTGGGACCCCAAGCACCCACCACTTTTTCACTGACAAGCTTAGGACTCCAAGGCAGCTATGCAGAAAATGCGTAAAGGTTAAAATTTCACCCCGAGATGATTAAGTTGCTCGGCCTTAAAATTATTAAGGTGCGTTGATAAGAGGGGCAGAAAGCTCTCAGAGAGCTAGAAATAGCTGTGCTCACACACAGATGATGCCCTTGCCATTCTGGGAAAAAAGGAGAGAGAAAGGATTTTGTGGGTGTGTGGCTATTCCAGGCGGTACGAGGGCCACCTCCTCACGACCGCGGGCTGCCAGCAGTCAAAGCAGGATGTGGAGTGACACAGAAAATGAAGGAAAGCCAAAAAGCAAAAATTCCGCGAGTTCAAGTCTTCATTCTCTAAGTTCAAGCCCAGAGGTTCCCACAGCACCACCAACCGTGACTAAGATCTCTGGAGAACACAGACCCAAGAAAGATACCTTTTCCTTCGGAAACTAGCTTAAATGATTTCAGACACAAAACTATGATTTCCCCTGGAGCGCTAATAAAAGCCCTGATGTCCAAGGTAACACAAACCCAAAGGATATGGAAGTTAAAAACTCCAACCAAGGGCTTCCCTGGTGGCGCAGTGGTTGAAGAGTCCACCTGCCGATGCAAGGGACACGGGTTCGTGCCCCGGTCTGGGAAGATCCCACGTGCCGCGGAGCAGCTGGGCCCGTGAGCCATGGCCGCTGAGCCTGCGCGTCCGGAGCCTGTGCTCCGCAACGGGAGAGGCCGCAACAGTGAGAGGCCCGTGTACTGCAAAACAAACAAACAAAACAAAACAGAACTCCAACCAAAATGGATTAGGAATGTAATAACCTAATCCAATTCAAGAGACAGAACATGGAGAGCTCTTGTTTTATGATCACCAAAGGTTGAAAATCTTAGCCATTTGATGTGGTCACAGGAAATCTTCACAGGAGACCATACATACCTTGACCATACCAGCAGACCATACCTGCTGATTCATGAGACCCTTTCATCATCAAAAAGTAAACCCCAGAAGTCAAAGTCAAGCTCTGAATGAATGTTCCTGGTCTTTACTTATATGTGTATAAACAACTAAAAATTAGAAAATCTGTCAAGCTCTTGAAAACCAAAAGGATTTTTAGAAATGTCAACATTCAGAGCCCATGACGTTTGAGATGTCCTTCAAGTGAATTTTTACCAGCTTCTAGAAGAACATCTTCATCTCTTCATTTTGAGCCAAAAGGTGAATGAAATCATAGCCACAAAACAGGATAGGCCTGCAACCAAGAAACAAGCTGCTTGCACAGAATTCAGCAGAAACCCATGAAAAGGAGAGCTCTTCTCCAACAAGTCTTAGTACCAAACTACAAAGTTCTTCAACCGATTGAGTCCATCTTCATCAAGGAGCAGAGAAAGCTAAAGAAAAAGTGATGTCAGCCCCAAACGTGGATTCGCATTTGATCAGACCTAGGCAGCCAGCTGCCACTGTGCCCCTCTTCACTCCAAGGCCAGGCTCAAATGCTGGAGCTCCTGGGCCAGGGAAAGTTCTGTTCCTAAACTGCTTCATCAAAGGAATAATAAGTAGAGCCGCAGAGGAAATAGCTGTGATTTTGTGCTTCAACGAAATCAACCAGATTCCTCACAGTAAACTTTCAGAAACACCTGCATTTTTGAAGGGATTAGAAAATCAACAAAATAGGACAGAAAACCAGATACATCAACAACCGACAAAATGATGTCCCAGCCTTTGGATCAAGAGACCCCAAAGCTCATCTCTCCAAATGGAAAGTCACTGCACAACCAATAATCCAGGGACACTAAAACCTGTCAAGTGCTCAAAATTCTATTGCAGTTAAAGCCAGAAAGTAGCCCTGTTAAGTTTGCCTACAAAGAGGCTCCTTCCTCCAGACCTCCTGCCAAAAAACAAACAAGGGAAACGGTTTCAGACCAGTTTGCCAAGAATGTTACCAGTGGTTCCCACTCAGCCACACTACAGCCCAGAATCCAGACGGGGAAACAGCCACATGAGCAAGCTGCCAGAAAAAGGCTCCTCAAATCAGAATCCCCCCCAGTCCCAAATCCCGGCACGTCACAAGCCACTTCCTCCCGGCAGCAGGTAATGAGTGTCCGTCCTACCGACACCACTTTTGCCCAGAGAAACTGAATCTAAGCCTAGTGATTGCATTCGATTCACCAAAGATGGCACTGCGGAGCCCGACCACCTGATTCAAACACGCCTGGCTGGAGGTAAGACCCAACCCATGAGAGAACCGGGGGGTCCTGAAGATGAATCCCCCAGGGTGTACTGGATTGCTCAGTCTCCTTTTTCGTTTTCTCTTTGGTTGTGTTAACTGTAGAATATTTTACAGGACATACAATTGTGTTTCACTGAAATTATACTTCATATTTTGAACTTGTTTCAAGTCAGGAAGAGAGGCTATTATGAACGTAATAAATTTGACTTAAAACTTTAAAAGCTCAATTGACCCCGCCACCCCTTCAATAACCCACAGATTCTCAAACAAGCAGGTGCAAGCTTCAGTTTAAGGGAAACTAGGTTTATCTATGGAAATTGCCTTTGAGTCAAGGACTAAAATCGGCATTTCTCACGGCACATCCAGTTCACCGTGCCTGCTTTACCTAGAATCCAACCGCTTCTCTCCATGTCTACTGCTACCATCCTGGACCGAGCCTCCGTCACCTGTCGCGTGGGTTACCACGGTACACACCCAGCTGCCTGCCCACCCCCACCCATCTCCTAGTCCATTTTCCCTGGAAGCCAAAGGGATCGCGACCCTTTCAAAACAGAAGTCAGATTACACCATTCCTCTGCTCAAAACCTTCCAGGCACATACCACCACCTGATCTAAGCTGCTACTTCCCCCCGTGGTTATGATGCTCTAGCTCCCTGTTTCTGGAACATTTCAGACACACTTCCGCCTCGGGGCCTTTGCACTTGCTGTTTGCTTTGCCTGAAATGCTCTTCTCTCCCGATATGCACGACTCACATCCTTCAAATATTTGCCCAAATATGGCCTCTCAGCGTGGCCTGTTTTAAACCTGCACTCTCCCAGCACCCCAGGCATTCTCTTCTCTACATTATTTCTTCCCCTCTCCCGGAATATATTACCTGCTGATAGACTACTTTTTACTTATTTTAATGCCTTGTCTTCCTATTAAAACGCAAACCAGCTGAAGGTAGTAACTTTTGTCTGCTTTATCCAGTAGGCCCGCCCCTCCCTCAATAACCCACTGACTCTCAAACAAGCAGGTGCAAGCTTCGGTTTAAGGGAAACTAGGTTTATCTATGGAAATTGCTTTTGATTTACTGCTGTATCCCTCGCACCTAAAATACTCAAATATTTGATGAATGAATGAACAGACCTCATAGTTGAATGTGAAATAGCTTATAAACTAGGAGGTCCTAGCTCAAAAAAGAATATGAAAGATGAAGAGTAACTTATTGTAAATAATCATCAATACACATAGAACAAAGTTGTGATGAACGATTATATCAACAACTGAATTCTCTAAATCAGTGAAACCCCCTTTTATAGAAACCGTGGCCTTATAATCAAATGATTTCAGATGGGTCTTTGGCACGTTACAAACAAAGCAAAAACAATTTGCCCAAGTTTGTCCAAAGTGCCTTTGCATAACTGCTCAATACATTTAAACAGTTACGATGCTTCAAAAACCAAACTGCAGGAGAAAATATATACAAAAGTAAAATTGTATAAAGTTCTTCATTAAAATAGTAGCTTAAACAATCCTCTATCAATACCATAAAGAGCTAGAGACTAGACCTAGACACTAGAGCTTAGAGCTTTTTACATAATTACATGAAAACACGTGAATCCGTCCACGAGGACACTGCAGTAATAACCATTCAGTTAAAATCAATAACCCATCCTCCAGATGCAGCTCAGAGAGCAGGTGATGGGAAATCACTGTATATCATACAGTTCTGGTTCTATTTGCCCCTTTTCGTCTTGGCTGTCTTCTCCTTTCTTTTTTTCACATGTTTAGGAACTTTGTTTTTTCTTTTCTCTCTCTGGGCTTCCTTGACCATCTTTTTTCTTTCCTGTAAAAACAAAAACAAAAAGTAGAAATATTTGCAAATTTAATTCATTCTGAGTATTCATATTATTACAACTAAATTTTTTTAACTAATTAATTAATTAATTAATTAATTAATTTTTGGCTGTGTTGGGTCTTTGTTGCTGCGTGCGGGCTTTCTCCAGTTGTGGTGAGCGGGGGCTACTCTTCATTGTGGTGTGCGGGCTTCTCACTGCAGTGGCTTCTCTTGTTGCAGAGCACGGGCTCTAGGTGCGTGGGCTCCAGTAGCTGTGGCACGTGGACTCTAGAGCACAGGCTCAGTAGTTGTGGCGCACGGGCTTAGCTGCTCTGCAGCATGTGGGATCTTCGCGGACCAGGGCTCGAACCCGTGTCCCCTGCATTGGCGCAGGCGGATTCTTAACCACTGTGCCACCAGGGAAGCCCCAGAACTAAATTTTAAAATATATGTAAAAAGATAAAAAGTGAGCATCACAGAAAAAAAATTGAAAATGATAATGGTTTCGTGGTAGAATTTGGGATGAAAATTATCTTTAAGATTTCTTAATAGAAATTTGAAGATAGCCAAAGAAAACGTGTGCTAGGGAGTTGGGTATGTCTCTCAGAAGTCTTGGAACCCTCACTCTATAAGGTTTAAAGGATCAGGCTAAGACTAAAGAGTAACAGTTAGCCATCACGGATTGTTTCATCAGTAGCATCTCTTATGTCCACGGCCAGGAGTGGAAGAAACAGAGATTCTGGAAACAGGGAGCTGGGCTGTAATGCCCCTGAAATGGTTTTTTGGTATTTCACCATGGGGCAACTCCAGCATCATTTGTTCTTCAAGTGCATGACAATCACTTTTCATCAATGCACTGAAACTAGTGTGCCCTCTCTCTAGGCAGTGCCTAAGGAGCTCTTAGTAGAAGCCCAATCTCTAGCTGATGTTACCACCAAAAGCAAAGTTCACGCTTGGGAACTAAAACTTCAGGTGGAGGGACTTACTGACCAATGTGTTCAGCAACTATGATCCAGATATCTGAGCAGAGAGCCTTGAGGGGTTGTGCTGTCGTACTGACAAACAAGGGAATCTAAGTTTGTGGCTAACCTTTTTATCAACTTCAAGGTCAGCGGTGGGCTTTCTGGAGCAGGCGTTGTCTCCCTGGTCTTCAGAGTCTGTGTCAGAACACGGAGAGCTTCTGGCATCTTCTGAATCAGAACAAGTCTTTTCCTTAACTTGACTTTCCTTAATTTGATTTTCTAGGAGTGCAGGGACCTTGAAAGTATCAGAGGACCATGTTATTCTAAACCAGTCAGTTATCTATTGGTATTAAATGTGTTAAGGCCAAAAATCAGATTTCAGCCTTACAGACAGACTTTGAAAAATAACATCCTGTATTGAAACATCAAAACAATGGAATCAACGTCAGGGAGGACGCCTCAAGGAGTCGTTCCCGGACGGCTCAAGGACGTACCCAAACACAGGGACTGGGGTTTCACTGGGTGACCTAGATCAACAACAGGACCGCTCTACCTCCTGCAGGAAATCAGGAGGGTCGAGCCGGGATTTGGAAAGAGGAGAAATACACATAGAAGTAAAAAGTGAAGTTACTTGGATAACTTCACAGTGGATTTCCTACGAATTAAATTTCATTTAACACTTGTTAATCCAATCAAGAGGGAACACAATATTTAAACAAGAGAAACATTCATTTTTTCCCTGAATTTTAGCAATTTTTAAAATAATTAATTAATTAAATTTTTGGCCACGTTGGGTCTTTGTCGCGGTGCACGGACTTCTTATTGCGGTGGCTTCTCTTGTTGTACAGCACAGGCTCTAGGCGCAGAGGATTCAGTAGTTGTGGCACACGGGCTCAGTAGTTGTGGCTCACGGGCTCCAGAGTGCAGCCTCAGTAGTTGTGGCGCATGGGCTTAGTTGCTCTGTGGCATGTGGGATCTTCGCGGACCAGGGCTCGAACCCATGTCCCCTGAATTGGCAGGCGGATTCTTAACCACTGCGTCACCAGAGAAGTCCAAATTTAGCAGTTTTTAAAGCAGGAGGAAGCATTTTTAAAACCACGAGGTTTTCTTTTCATAATGAAAAAACCAGATCTTTAAAAGGCGATTGTACAGAAAGGCTTTCCAGCCAGTTATAGCACAATCTTCCTGCTCTAGAATTCAAAGCACACCTACCCCATCACACCTGCTGCATAAAACCCAGAATTCTCCTAGTCCAATTCTTCCCACAAAAAAAACACACTCAATTTTCAGAATGTAAACCGTGATCCTTCATATTCAAGCCTTTCATTAAGAATATTAAAAGGGGCTTCCCTGGTGGCGCAGTGGTTGAGAGTCCGCCTGCCAATGCAGGGGACGCGGGTTCGTGCCCCGGTCCGGGAAGATCCCACATGCCGCGGAGCGGCTGCGCCTGTGAGCCATGGCCGCTGAGCCTGCGCGTCCGGAGCCTGTGCTCCGCGACGGGAGAGGCCACAGCGGTGAGAGGCCCGCGTACCGCAAAAAAAAAAAAAAAAAAAAAAGAATATTAAAAGAAGTGGGACTTCCCTGGTGGCCCAGTGATTAAGAATCCGCCTTCCAATGCAGGGGACGTGGGTTCAATCCCTGGTCGGGGAACTAAGATCACACATGCTGCGGAGCAACTAAGCCCGCGCGCCACAACTGCTGGGTTCACGTGCCTCAACTAGAGAGCCCACATGCCGCAAACTACAGAGCCCACGCTCCCTGGAGCCCACGCCACAACAAAAGACCCCACATGCTGCAACTAAGACCTGACGCGGCCAAATCAATCAATCAATCGACTATTTTTTTTTTTTTAACATCTTTATTGGGGTATAATTGCTTTACAAGGGTGTGTTAGTTTCTGCTTTATAACAAAGTGAATCAGTTATACATATACATATGTTCCCATATCTCTTCCCTCTTGCGTCTCCCTCCCTCCCACCCTCCCTATCCCACCCCTCCAGGCTGTCACAAAGCACCAAGCCAATCTCCCTGTGCCATGCGGCTGCTTCCAACTAGCTATCTACCTTACTACGTTTGTTAGTGTGTATATGTCCATGACTCTCTCGCCCTGTCACAGCTCACCCTTCCCCCTCCCCATAACCTCAAGTTCGTTCTCTAGGAGGTCTGAGTCTTTATTTCTGCCTTACCCCTAGGTTCTTCATGACATTTTTTTTTTCTTAAATTCCATATATATGTGTTAGCATACGGTATTTGTCTTTTTCTTTCTGACTTACTTCACTCTGTATGACAGACTCTAGGTCTATCCACCTCATTACAAATAGCTCAATTTCATTTCTTTTTATGGCTGAGTAATATTCCATTGTATATATGTGCCACATCTTCTTTATCCATTCATCCGATGATGGGCATTTAGGTTGTTTCCATCTCCGGGCTATTGTAAATAGAGCTGCAATGAACATTTTGGTACATGACTCTTTTTGAATTTCGGTTTTCTCAGGGTATATGCCCAGTAGTGGGATTGCTGGGTCATATGGTAGTTCTATTTGTAGCTTTTTAAGGAACCTCCATACTGTTCTCCATAGTGGCTGAACCAATTCACATTCCCACCAGCAGTGCAAGAGTGTTCCCTTTTCTCCACACCCTCTCCAGCATTTATTGTTTCTAGATTTTTTGATGATGGCCATTCTGACTGGTGTGAGATGATATCTCATTGTAGTTTTGATTTGCATTTCTCTAATGATTAATGATGTTGAGCATTCTTTCATGTGTTTGTTGGCAGTCTGTATATCTTCTTTGGAGAAATGTCTATTTAGGTCTTCTGCCCATTTTTGGATTGGGTTGTTTGTTTTTTTGTTATTGAGCTGCATGAGCTGCTTGTAAATTTTGGAGATTAATCCTTTGTCGGTTACTTCATTTGCAAATATTTTCTCCCATTCTGAGGGTTGTCTTTTGGTCTTGTTTATGGTTTCCTTTGCTGTGCAAAAGCTTTGAAGTTTCATTAGGTCCCATTTGTTTATTTTTGTTTTTATTTCCATTACTCTAGGAGGTGGGTCAGAAAGGATCTTGCTGTGATTTATGTCATAGAGTGTTCTGCCTATGTTTTCCTCTAAGAGTTTGATAGTTTCTGGCCTTATATTTAGGTCTTTAATCCATTTTGAGCTTATTTTTGTGTATGGTGTTAGGGAGTGATCTAATCTCATACTTTTACATGTACCTGTCCAGTTTTCCCAGCACCACTTATTGAAGAGGCTGTCCTTTCTCCACTGTACATTCCTGCCACCTTTATCAAAGATAAGGTGACCATATGTGCATGGGTTTATCTCTGGGCTTTCTATCCTGTTCCATTGATCTAGCTTTCTGTTATTGTGCCAGTACCATACCGTCTTGATAACTGTAGCTTTGTAGTATAGTCTGAAGTCAGGGAGCCTGATTCCTCCAGTTCCTTTTTTCGTTCTCAAGATTGCTTTGGCTATTCGGGGTCTTTTGTGTTTCCATACAAATTGCAAAATTTTTTGTTCTAGTTCTGTGAAAAATGCCAGTGGTAGTTTGATAGGGATTGCATTGAATCTATAGATTGCTTTGGGTATTAGAGTCATTTTCACAATGTTGATTCTTCCAATCCAAGAACATGGTATATCTCTCCATCTAGTTGTATCATCTTTAATTTCTTTCATCAGTGTCTTATAATTTTCTGCATACAGGTCTTTTGTCTCCTTAGGTAGGTTTATTCCTAGATATTTTATTCTTTTTGTTGCAATGGTAAATGGGAGTGTTTTCTTGATTTCACTTTCAGATTTTTCATCATTAGTGTATAGGAATGCCAGAGATTTCTGTGCATTAATTTTGTATCCTGCCACTTTACCAAATTCATTGATTAGCTCTAGTAGTTTTCTGGTAGCATTTTTAGGATTCTCTATGTATAGGATCATGTCATCTGCAAACAGTGACAGCTTTACTTCTTCTTTTCCGATTTGGATTCCTTTTATTTCCTTTTCTTCTCTGATTGCTGTGGCTAAAACTTCCAAAACTATGTTGAATAAGAGTGGTGAGAGTGGGCAACCTTGTCTTGTTCCTGATCTTAGTGGAAATGCTTTCAGTTTTTCACCATTGAGGATGATGTTTGCTATGGGCTTGTCATATATGGCCTTTATTATGTTGAGGAAAGTTCCCTCTATGCCTACTTTCTGCAGGGTTTTTATCAAAAATGGGTGTTGAATTTTGTCAAAAGCTTTCTCTGCATCTATTGAGATGATCATGTGGTTTTTCTTCTTCAATTTGTTAATATGGTTTATCACATTGATAGAAGTAAGAACTACCTTTATTTTTGCTTAAATAAGAATCAATCCCTGCCGTTTGAAAATGTAAGACAAAAGAAAGTTGCTTTAAGAAAAAAACACTACAGGAATCTGTACTGTGAGACAGCATGACTAGCCCTTCAACAGCCTGTGTGCTGGGATGAGACCAGATCTCACTGTTGCTTTAAGTTGGTTGTAGAAACATCAACAAGCACATGGTTATTTGTTAATAACTTCACAAATGAAGAACAGGATACAAAAAGAATCGATGCCTCAGCTACAATAACAGAGCAATTCAGGGGCAGAATGAAGAATAAACCACGCATTTCCACATTTCAGTCTCATGGTTAAGAAGAATGAACATAAAAAGGGCATTTCTGAAAATGCCCATGGACTTTGAAAGCATCTGTACTAGTAACATTACGCCACTGTTAATTCAATAATACCTGACATGAAATTTTATATCCTTTGAAAGAGTTTTCAAGTAAATGAACAGTAACACATGTTCTGCATACCTTCTGAACTCCTGACAAATCCTTCTTCAGTCCCGTGACAGTTTGGTATAGAATCTTGAAACCAAAAAGAAAAAAACAAGAATCAACATAAAACTGGACACGGAAGTACACTGCAATACTAAGAAAGAACACTGTGGTCTAAATGATACCTTGTGTGATTATAAAAAGGTGCCTAACATTTATCTCATGGGACACAGAGAGTGTGTAGCATGGGTGTGGTTCTCACCCACAGGCACAGCAGGCGTCAGCAGACTCTGGCCCACAGGCCAAATCTGACCTGCGGCCTGGTGGTTTTTAAGGATAAAGCGTTGCAATCAATTTGATGATAGAAAGGCCTAACTCTGAATCTCAACTAAATGTAATGTTTTCTCCTCTCCCCCAAATAACTCTATTCTTTTCTCATTAGTAGACCTGTATCATGAAAAGTTGTGTGTTTTCAATTATTATTAAAGTATTTTTAATTTCATCAAAAATTTGGGGGAAGTTTTTTCTCTCTTGTTATATAACAACCCACATAATTGCCTCAGTTTTGCTTCTTGGCCTGCGAAGCCTTAAATATTTACTATCTGGCCCTTAAGCAGAAAAAAATTTTCCAGACTCTGAAACACATATGTTAGTGGAGCTAGTATAATAACCATTTATAGCCTAGACTTCTATACAAATCTTCCTTTTCCTGCAATTATAGTCTGTTGGACTCATTCAAGTGTGTCCTTTCCTTTCACAAAGACCAGGGGATTGATTCCTTTTACAAGCAACGTGCGCAGAGGGTTTGCTAATGTGAAGGGAAAGAGCGGTCGCACTAGCTTAGAGGCCGACACTCAAGACGGCGGGTCTGGGCCGGCAGCTTCTGCGGTGAGCTGACTTGCTGAAGACAAACCAGCGACTCACGTTGTCCTGCTGGGCGTTCATGGCCATGTCCTCTTCCTTCAGTTTCATCATTATATCCACGTCCCTCTCATAGTTCTTCACTTCATTCAAGGTTCTAGGGATGTAAGCTCGCTTAAACACCTAACGGACGCAGAGGGAAAGTACAATGGAGACTCATTCACGTGCTTCTCCCGCGCACTCAGCATCCTCACCCCATCAGGTCACAGAGGAACTCATCACCATCGTCACCCTCAGCTCTGATATACGGTTACCCTTAGAATAACCCTTCTCTCCCCTCGTCTGTACTCCATGAAGCCTTTCTGATGGGAGAGAAAGGAGCTGCCGTGAGCAAGCGCCCCCTGGCTATGCCTAACAGAGGAAGGGGCTCTTTCATGCGAGCATCGTCGACCCTGCGCCACAGCTGACGTGTACGGGGTATCTTATACTCACCCATCACACCACACACGACAGCTGTGAGAATTATTGTTATTTTGTAAAAGCCTACTATGGATCACCTTCACAAAAAAATATACCGACTCCCAAGATTTTAAAAAAAGTCTTCCTTTTTACCAAACACGAGTCTTTAAAATCTACAGTGTGACTGAAAGCAACATTTAAATCACTTCAAAATTCCCATTAGCGGGCTTCCCTGGTGGTGCAGTGGTTGCGAGTCCGCCTGCCGATGCAGCGGACGCGGGTTTGTGCCCCGGTCCGGGAAGATCCCACATGCCGCGGAGCGGCTGGGCCCGTGAGCCATGGCCGCTGAGCCTGCGCGTCCGGAGCCTGTGCTCCGCAACGGGAGAGGCCACAACAGTGAGAGGCCCGCGTACCGGGAAAAAAAAAAAAAAAAAAAAATTCACATTAGCAAACTAAAACAGGCTCTTCCTTCTTGAATCACGTCCTCCAAGGGGTTCTGTAAAAATGTTCTCCACGCAGGACGAGGGGCTAACAGGTCACTGAGTGGAAGGATGTAATGGGATGTAAGTTACACAACCTCGTGCAGCTGAATCGTGTAACATGTTATGTCTCAATGAAATATCATCATTTAAAAAAACTGCTTATCTATTAAAATTAAGATCATGCCCCAGCAATATAAAAAAAAAGACCTCAAGACACAAGTGTTTCCTAAGTCAGTAAACAGATGATACATCTTACCTCTTCATCCACATGATCTTGGCTGGACCTTTCCTCCTTGGTCCTTTGAGATGCTATTTCCATGGCCTTGGAAAGAAAACAAAAATCACTTTCCTTTACATTCAACCCACATCCATTCCCCAATTTTAGTGGAAAGCTGTTCTAGCCTCTCTGGGTACAGCCCTTCACCCTGCGTATCCTCCAGTGGTACAGGTTAGCTCTCCATGGTAGAACTCACCAAAAAGGCTGTCATCGAACCCAGAGGTTAACAGTATAAATCAAACTCGTCTAGCCTCAGGGCATCCCTAGACTCTTCCTCAAGAGTAATACTGTTTTGACTAATTTTTAAACGATTAACAAAAATATTTATTAAAGGAAAACTGACACCGAAAGAAAGAACCCTTCCTCAATTCTTGAGCTGTCCACGAAGGGGATCACAGAGGAGCGGGAGGGTCCGCTCACCTTGAGTCCACGGCTCTAACGCCGCCGCACGACAGAGCCCCAAAGAAAGCTCTTTGAGCAAACGATGACTGACACTAAGAAGGTGACAAAGATTCTATAGATTCTTTTGGCTTGTAAACTTTCAGATGTGTTCTCTAACCTATTTAGAATACACAGAGGAAAGCAAACAACAGTGGTACTAGAGTTTTTTAAGTTCACACATTAAAATTAGTGCTAAAGAGTTTAAGAAGGGGGCTTCCCTGGTGGCGCAGTGGTTGAGAATCTGCCTGCCAATGCAGGGGACACGGGTTCGAGCCCTGGTCTGGGAAGATCCCACATGCCGTGGAGCAACCAGGCCTGTGAGCCACAACTACTGAGCCTGCGCGCCTGGAGCCTGTGCTCCGCAACAAGAGAAGACGCGATAGTGAGAGGCCCGCGCACCGCGATGAAGAGTGGCCCCCGCTTGCCGCAACTAGAGAAAGCCCTCGCACAGAAACGAAGACCCAACGCAGTCAGAAATAAAATAGTAAATAAATAATAAATAAATTTTTAAAAATTATATAAAAAGAAAGTTATGTTTAAAAAAAAAAGAGTTTAAGAATAGAAGTGATGTGATATTTACTTATTCAATTAACGTGATTATTTCCTCTGTGCCAGGTACTGAGTAGCTACCAGTGATACAGAGTAAAATCTTGTCCCTTAGGAGTTCACAGCCTAGCAGAGGGTGACAAAATTAAAAAGAACTTAATGTGATAAGAAGGACACAGTGTGACTACGTCCGTTACAGAGTTAGATAATATAGAAAATATACCTATGGAAACAATGATCTCTGCCTGATTTCTCCTGGAGAGCTTTCTGAATTGAGCTTTGAAGTTCCCTAGGCAGAGCAAGACGAGCAAAGGTAGAAATGGGAAGGCGTTCCAGGCAAAGGGGAGAGTGTGAAAAGGTGGGATGAACCTGAACACCTGTTCAGGGGCCATGTGTTCAGTATTCTACGGTTGAGAGGCAACAAAAGCAAAAACAGATAAGCTGGACATCAAAACTAAAAACCTCTGTGCATCCAAGGGTGTGGTCAACAGAGTGAAAAGGCAGCCCATGGAACGGGAAAAAACATCTGCAAATCATATATCAGACAAGGGGTTAATAATCTCCTAAACATATAAAGAACTTCTATAATTCAACAACAAAAAAAACAATCTAATTAAAAAATGGGCAGACCTGAATAGACATTTCTCCAAAGACATACAAATGGCCAACAAGCACATGAAAAGATGCTCAACATCACTAATCATTAGGAAAATGTCAATCAAAATTGCAAGACCCCACCTCCCACCCATCATCTACTCAAAAAACAAAACAAAAAATAAAACCAGAAAATAATGAGTGTTGGTGAGGATGTAAGAACGTGGAGAAACTGGAACCCAGGCAGCCTGCTGGTGACAGGGTAAAATGGTGCAGCCACTAGGGAAAACGGTATGGCGGTTCCTCAAAAACTAAAAGTAGAATGACCATATTATCCAGCAATCCCACTTGCAGGTATACACCCAAAAGAACTGAAAGCAGGGTCTTGAAGAGATATTTGCACACCCATGTTCACAGCAGCGTTATTCACAACAGCCAAAATGTGGACGCAACCCAAGTACACATCAAGGGATGAACAGATAAACAAAATGTGGTCTATCCACACAATGGAAGATTATTCAACCTTCAAAAGGAAATGCGGTGTCATGCTACACCACGGATGAACCTTTAGGGCATTACGCTCAGTGAAATAAGTCAGCCAAAAAAAGACAAATACTGTATGATTCCACTTATACGAGGTACCTAGAGTAGGTGTCATACACATAAAGCAGAAGGGGCTTGGGAAAGGGAGGGACTGCGAGTTAGTGTTTAACGGGGACAGAATTTATTTTACAAGATGCAAAAAGTTCCATGGATGGATGGTGGTAATGGACACACAACAGTGTACTTAATGCCACTGAACCACACACTTAAAAATGGTTAAAATGGTAAATTTTATGCTGTGTATATTTTACCACAATTTAAAAAGTTCTGTGATGCAAAAAGCCCTCTGAGAAACAAGGGAAAGGAATTAATGACCCAAAGCTAACAGGTTTCTTACTACACATTCACAAATTTGACAGCCTGTGTATCTTGCTGATGGTTAAAGTCAAGAAACCTGGCTTTACCAACGGCTTTTTACTACTGCTTGATTCCCCAGCTGTGAAATCAGGAGACAGTCTCTGGAAGCTGTCATGATGAATAAAAGTCATGCCTAATAGCCCTGAGTCCCTCAGAAGTGCAATCGCTACCGCTATTGTCTGTTCCTCCCGTCCTGGCCCCACCTCACCTTTGCCAGATACGCGTCCACGTTCTCATGTGTAACTGATGGATCCGTGACGAATTCAAAGAGCTCTCGCACAGTCATCACGGCGACCCCGTGCTTCAGAAAGAAACCTGTCACGGGAAGACATTCGTGAGAGCTTTGCGAGGGAAGAGGTTGTTAATCCAACCCCTTCATAGAAAAACAAAGAGATAAAAATACCCCATGACCCACACTGGTGTCAGTATCACTGCATCAAACGATTTAGTGCCAAGATTCTCTATCAACGGTTTACCAGAGTGAAAAGCACCGGCGCAAACAAGTTGGGGGACAATCCCAGTGTCCACTCACCGTTGACGTTGGCGCAGTCCTTCCTCAAGAACTCCAAGGCGTGCGGGTGGTCATGCTCCACGGACTGAGAAACGTCAATGATGCACACGCCTCCGCCCTGGTACCTGCGGGCCAGGTGCGCCGGGGTGAGCTGCACGCTGCCTCCAGGCTGGCATGAGGGCCGGGCACGCGGGGCTAGGGCGCACCACGGCTCGCCCACACTCTCGTTTAAACATTTCTACTTTAGTAGCAATGGAAATAACTAATAAAATGAATGAGGTGGGTAAGAGGAGCCACTTTGACTAACAAGAGATGAAAACTGAGAAAATTTCCCAAGTCCTTTAGCTCTGCTAACGATCAGAGTGGTCAATTCTGTGACTAAGGCCACCAAAGGCAGGGAACACATCCTATCCTGCGACCCTGTGGAAGCCAACTCTACAACTGGGGAATTTAGCAGGACTTCTTGGACGGGGATTTAGTTCATTTCCCCAAAGAACACGAGGTGACTGCTGGGAGATGCGCGTGGGCCACACACTCACAGCATGTTGAATTCACTGAGATCCGCGTGCACGAGCCTGGCGTCCTGGTACATTCTCCTCATGTACTCGATCACCTGCGCATACAACTCCCGAGCCTTGGATTCTGATAACTGGACGTTTTTCAAGAGCGGCGCTGGCCTTGAACAAAAATAAAGTGAACTCAGATAAACGGACCCAGAACAAGTCTTCCTGCTTCCTAACATTGTTACCCGTTCTTTTCTTCTACCAATCATCACTGAACAATGTGCTTCGCTCCAGAGATACGGTTCTATCAATAAAAAGCTGTCCACAAACGGATGCTTTTCCAGCTGACTGTACGAGACATTCCCCAAAAAACAAGGTGAGCTTTGTTATTCTGAAGCATTTTGGGACTTAAAAACAGTAGAACAAATTAGTGACTCTATGCACTAATAGAGTGGGAAAGATTCATTAAAAATATTACAAGACGCAAGGAGCTATTTAAATGGGAAATATTCACATGTTGGATAATTCAAAGCACTAAAAAATACAGTTCTGGGCGTGTAATTATTAGGCCTCCTACACACTCACATGTCGTCTTTGCCAATGAAACTCATGACGAGAACATGACTTCGCAGCAGGATAGGTTCTGGGCACGGGATCTCTGCTGTGTTTAGCCTGTGATATGAAAACAGATAAACGAAAAGCTGAAACAAGTCAGCTAAAGCACCTAATCTAAAACAACTTACAACAGCTGCAGTGCACAAGACTAGCAGTGCCGTGAGGAAACAGCACCCAGGCCTCCCGTGATTTTAAGCGGCACCGTTACGCGTCACCAAGGATGGCAAAACACCAGCAATTCAACTAGGACATCCCATAGCCTCCATGGCATAGTTCGATGCCCAGAGATGTCAAACTGTGAAGAAACGGGCGCCTCAGAACCGATGAAATACAGCAGATATGTCTGCAATTATCTTTTGAGTTGATCAGTGTCAACAATGATGAATAAAAATAGTGAACTCATAGCCAGTCGCAAACTGAGCATAAGGAGATTTCAGAAGGACTTCCAAAACAAGTGACCTTTGCTGAATACTGCTACAATATCCAGTGTATGGCACCTATGTATAGCATATATAAAAGGTAAAAGATATTTGAAAGGGAGAAAAAAACCTTCCAATTTAAAACTTCAATTGAGGAAACTTGATCTCAGTTGCCTTTACTTGATACAAAGGTGCCAATGCAAACAAAGAATATGGAAATGTGTCCAAAATGGGACTGAAGAAGAGGAAACTACGATAAAGAGCTTAGGGCCTAACAAAATTGCCTAAAACTCCAACACCTATAAAAAAAAATGACACGTTATTCTCACCACCTGATTGTGTCACTTCCCTGCTTCAAATCCTGTAACGGCTCTTTATCATCCTCAGTATAAATTCTAAACCTTTTCACACGGCTCCCAAGGCTTTTCACATGACCCAGCCTTGCAGAATAAATGTAAGTCGGGGCACAATTCTCCTGTAATGGGTTCGTAAAACAGGAGAGAGAAGGTAGCTCCTATTCGCTTGGAAATGCGTTTCCTCTGCTCACCTCTGCAGATCTAACGGAGCTCTGCGAGACCCTATCTTTGGACAGAACCACACCAGGACCTGCTGGGAGGAAAGCTCTGAGGCTGACATGCAGACACAGCACAGACACACACACCCCAAACAGTCACCTGATTAAGTTCCTCATTTCCTTTTCTGCCCACGTTTTCACCATTTTTCTGGGGTTGCCTTTACAGTAGCCATGACGAAACCTTGAATGAGAAAAATATTTGCTATTTCAATCATTCCATTATTCTAGTTTTTATTTTTAGGATACAGAAATCAAGTCACCTGGGGAAGAAAAAAAAGAACCCTGAGCTCACCTGAATTCCCCACTGACATACTTATCCCGGTCTTTGAACACCAAAATAGAAGTTTTATAAATTTTGATTGCTCTGCTCTCTCCGTTTGCTGTGCGAGCGTGATATACATTAGCCTATTTTAAGTCAAAAACAAAGAAACTTAAGTTTGTGTTAAATAACTATACGTAGTATTTTACTTTTGCAATCTATTTGAGTCTATCCTCAAAGGTTAAAAAAAAAAAAGTCAAGTGAACTGAAATTCTGTGCATAAGGAACTGAAATTCTGTGCATAAGGAACACCATCCTCTTCTGAATATGTGAATTAAAATATAAAACATCACACCAAAAAGTACAGTAAGTATACCTCCAACTTACATGTATAGTAAAGGCCAGTTTAAACACACGTGAGACACACACAGAAAACAAACTTACGGTTACCAAAGGGGAAAGGTGGGGAAGAGGGGGATAAATTAGGAATTTGGGATTAACAGATACACACTACTATATATAAAACAGATAACCAACAAGGACCTACTGTAGAGCACAGGGAACCCTACTCGATATTTTTAATACCCTTTATGGGAAAAGAAACTGAAAAAGTATATATATAAAAATATATATAAATATATGTGTGTGTGTGTATATATATAACTGAATCACTCTGCTGTACACCTGAAACTAGGACAACATCGAAAAGCAACTATACTTCAATAAAAATAAATTAATTGAAAAAATAGGTCTTCAAATTAAATAAATAAATATACACATACATACATACATACACGTGAGAAGTGGTTTCAAACATTTTTGTATTTCAAGTACGTGGAAAATATCTGAAGACATTCTTACATCTCATGATTTATAAAGTGAATTATACTGAGAACTGCTTCCCACAGAATGAGTTGCTAATAGAAAAGTAGCATGCCATACATAAAGAAAACAATGAGAAGGACATTTGTTGGCTAACAGAAACTAGACCATGACCCCCTGTCCCAGCAGTAACCGTCTGACCATCTGAACTCACTGCTAGGCACACCTGGATGGACTCCATGACCCAGGACCAAAGTCCTTACATGCACAACTTCCTACCCGGCCATAAACATTAATAAAGCCATTTTAAAAAATTTTTTATTGGAGTATAGTTGATTTACAATGTTGTGTTAGTTTCTACTGTACAGCAAATTGATTCAGTTATACATATATCCACTCTCTTTTAGATTCTTTTCCCATATAGGCCATTACAGAGTATTGAGTAGAGTTCCCTGTGCTATACAGCAGGTCCTTATTAGTTATCTATTTTATATAGCACATAATAAAGCCATTTTTAAGAAATGGCACTGATTAAACTATCCTGGCTTGTATATGGGGTTTTTGTTTTTTCTTTTCTTTTTAAAGGCACGATTTATTTACTAAGTGCCTCAGTTTCACCTGGTATCTGAAATCAGAAAACTAACATGGAAGCATCAGACATCCCAAGAATCGCTCACTTCTTTTCCTGTGCTAATGCAGCCATTGATCTCTGATATGATTCCTCTCATCAACATCTTGAACAATATCATTCGTGTTCTGGGATCCAACACCTAAAAAGAAATGCAAGAAATACAAAGTTCAGAGAGTACCAAATATTTCTCACTGAAGCGCTAGACAAGAGACTGAAGAGCAAAGGCACTATGCAATTCTGCTCGACTAAAGAAGAGTCACTATTGCAGTGCTTTTGTTCACTCTCATTTTTAGTGAATAAAATGTGAGGTGAGACCAAAGGAACCAAAGAGACAAGAAAACCAGCAAGTTCATTCAGTCGTGCAATCAAAGGCTACCAAGTCCAAGAGAAGCTGAAACTGACTCTAGACCAATGTTAGCTAACAGAAATACAATCAAACCAGAGGAAATTGTCTTTTCCAGTCCTCGGTAAACAGGTGAAATTAATCTGAATAGATTTTATCTAACCCAGTACATCTGAAACGTTATCATTTCAATATGTAATCAATATAAAAAGTTATTAGGGAGAGATTTAACACTCTGTTTTTTACACAAACCCTTCAAAACCTGGTGTGCGTGTGCATTTCTAGCACGTTGCAAGTCATGCTAGCCGCACCACACAAGCTCCGTGGCGGCTGCACTGGATAAGAAGCTTTAAAGCGGCAACCAGCATCCTACAGTTCACAAGTCAAATCAGCCACAGCCTGTTTTTCTATAGCCTGAAAGCTGAAAATGGTTTTTAATTTTAAAAATATTTATTAAAGGGACTTCCCTGGTGGCACAGTGGTTAAGAATCCGCTTACCAATGCAGGGGACACAGTTCAAGCCCTGGTCTGGGAAGATCCCACATCTAAACCCGGGAGCCACAACTACTGAGCCCGCGTGCCACAGCTACTGAAGCCCTGGCGCCTGGAGCCTGTGCTCCACAACAAAGAGAAGCCCCTGCAATGAAGAGTGGTCCCTGCTCGCCGCAACTAGAGAAAGCCCACGCGCAGCAATGAAGACCCAACGCAGCCAAAAATAAATAAGTAAAAAAAAAAAAAATTATTAAAAAAATTGTAGCCCACAATGCCTAAAGTATTTATTATTTAGCCCTTTAAAGAAAGAGTTCGCAGACCCCTGCTAGAGATGAGTAGATCAGGGAAAGGCTCTCCTTCAAAGTCAGAGCAGTCAATCTTGAGTACAAAGGACCCTCAAATTCTCTTTAACAAACAGAAGGCAACGAATTTAAAGCCTGAGGCTGTTCACACATGAAACTAAGGCAGCTGCACATTTACATGCAATTCCCAGGGCCAGCGCCAGCAGCTCCTTGGGCGCAGGCAGCCCTCCAGCTCCAGGCAGGGGACAGTGAAAGTGGCCAGAACTAACTATAGTTCAGGGCCTACCCTTCAACGAGGTGGCTGTGGACGCACAAGAAACCTAAGGTTAACAGAAACAAAACAACCTTGTAAGACTGGAGGACTAACAGCAAACTACAACCACGGCAACTGGAGCAGAATGAAAGGAAAGTACGTAAAGAGGCAGTAACTGCCGCTGCTCCTCTGCGCGCGGGTAGACAGAGGGCAAGTAAGCTGGGTGAGCGGGAATCTGTGCAGAGACCTGGGCTTCTGCAAGATCGCGGGGGAGCCAGGCGAGAGGCCCAAATAGCTGAAAACAAAATAGGGGAAGAGACACAGGAGAGGCAAGTCAACTTACAAATACAGATTTTTAAAAGACAGTTTAAGACTCAAGATATACGCTCTCGTTCAAAATTAATTTCCCAAGAGAAAAAGGATTTCAGGGTCTTTGAAAATGAAAGCTGCCTCATCTCTCTGAGTTGGACCACACTTCGTTCTCAGTCACAAAATACACAAAATAAATAAATCAGAGGAAAACAAAGACACAGATCCCAGACCTGACCTGCTCCTGCCAGACTGAGGGTGGAATTCCTCATTTGCACAAATGGGTTGGAGCTCAGGTTGGGTGTGACTCCCTTGGGATGGAGGTGGAGAGAATGCGTGCTTGTGTCTTAAACCAAGAACCTGTAGGGCGAAGAGGCTACTATTCGAAACGTGTGTGTGCATATATGTACGGGTCGGGGAGCGTGGTAGGCAGCAGAAGCAACGTTCTGACCTCTTTTATCACTCTCTTCACAACCAAAATCTGGGCCAATCCTAATACCCAATTACAACCCTCTACATGTGGGAAAATCAGGGGCTGATTTTTCCCCATTCGTGAATAAAGAATAAAACAAGCATAACTTCTAAACCAAGTAAGGGATTCTAATTGAAAATTTGAAGGCATTATCTGTCTACCCCCCTCTCTCTCACATACACACGCTTTGTGGGTGATACCTGACTCACCACCTGGAAAGGCTCACAAAATCCCTGCAGACCTTGTTTAAGACAAAAGAAAAGATTTCTGGTCTTACAGTCAATTCTGCTTCCCCCCAGAAGATGAAGGCATGCGTGGTGGCTTCACAGGGCCACAGAAGGGGGGCATGATTCTAATTTATCTATTAATAGTCCTATTAGAAATAAAGCAAAATGTAGCTCTCTAATCTCAAACAAGGAGCAATTTTACATAGAAGCAGTTCTAGGTGACATTAGCATTAAGCAAGAAGGATGAAAGCAAATTACAACTCAAAGACAGAAGAAATGCTACTTTAAAATAAGAGCTTGCAACACATTTCAACTGTACCTGTTCTACAGTTGCTCTGTCCGACTTATCTTTCATGCGATACCTAAGGCAGAACCAAAAAAACAGAAGTGACATTCAAAATTCAGAGAAGCCAAAACCAAAAGTTTCTAAATGTACATCGTTCCATGAAATTCCTAAGCAGGTAGTTCCTTCAATAACACGCTTCACGACCTCATCATAGTTTCATCACTTTGTGAAACTTCATTTCCCCTTAATAAGCAATTCCGTTCCCTAGGGCAAAAGGAGCATATCTGCAGCAAGAAAAAAAAAACTCCATCCATGTTTCAGAAGCATTAAATAAGTAGAGCAGTGGGATAAAGTGAACCGTGTCGGAAAAAAGAAAACATCAAGTCTGTAACTACTGTCCTTAGACCTTTAATTATTCTATTAGTATAGAATTAAAGTCATATACAAGGCTTTCTCTTCAGAGTCCTTTTCTACAAAAACACAAGTTTTTATCATTTCAGGACAGTTACTGCATTAAAACGCAGGCTCTGATGGCTTCGGCTCACACTAAGTGACTCAATTCACAGACTAACCTAAACTATTAACAAAGATTCAAACAGACACTTGAATGAAATAGGAAATGCTGTTTCTCAAAAAGCTGGTATCCCTTGGGCATAACAATAAACTAGAAGAAAACTGGTTTTTAAGTTCAGTTCTAACACTGCCATTTATATGATCTTAGTGTCACTTTCTGTAATATATTGTTAATGCCTTAGAGCCATTAGCAATAGGAGGTTAGCCAGATCTTAAACATTTGGCTTTGGGAACAGAGTTGTAAATGAAAACTGTTCTCTGTTGTATCACTATTTAGTTTAGTTTTAAATCTGCCCTTACATTTTTAAAAATATTCCATGGAAGGGAACAATTCTTAATAAGTTCTAAAAAGGGAACATTTTTATACTCTAACATTCTAGTTCAAACTGTAATGTACAAACACTGTTCCCCTCCTGAGAGCACATTTGTGAATTTCACAAGATTATACTTTTAGCACAGATTTCTTAAGAAAACTCATTTAATATTTTCAACCTAAAACGGCATAGGATACCCTCATTTAAACTTAAAAAAATAAAAAAAAAAGAATTGGTTCAGGTACACAAAGGAACATCCTTTGCAAAAGAATTATGACAAAGATGCTACTACTTTGTCTAGAATTAGTTCCTACCAGCCAGGTTTAGTTTTATTTATTTATTTATTTTATATACTTGAAGTATTACTTACATATCTGCTTCCTTTTGTCTAAACTTTCCCGTGACTTTGTTTATGACAGAATCAGTAACGTTTAGTTTTTCTAAAAAAAACAAAAAAACCCACAACATAAACAACATGTAAGACAAAAGTTTCTGACTAGCATACTTTCCGCCTTCTCCATTTTCTAAATATTTTATTATACGTAGTATCTATTGTAGTAATGAAAAAAGTGTTTAATGTTTTTAAGGGCAAGCGCTAAGTTGTGCTTCCTTACTATCAAGAGTTGTCACTTTCATCACCACAGCCGTCATTTCTGAGCCATAAGAATCTAGATCCAGAAATCTCTCAAAACTACTTTACCTGCGTATGTTGAACTTCAGACATTTTTTAATGTTTTGTACGACTAACATAGATAATATAACTGCCTGTATTCCAAGTTAATTCTAAAAATGTCAGTTTCATTTCAAATTATGGGCCTATGATAGGCAAGATGAGATATGAGAGATGCTGTACCAGGTCTGTAATAGTCAGCGTCTACGAGAGAAAGATGACCCTGCATTTCCCAAGTGGCTTCAAATCCACATTCTGATTCCTCGCTTTCAATAGCTCACTAAATGATTAACGCCACACAAAAAGTTTTGAGTAAAACAAAACGTAATTATACCTAGTGTTTTCAACATCCTACTACGAGATAATCTTACTACAAAATCTAATACAAAACAGACAATAACTTGAATGGGTATCTGTAACTTCGTATTTCTACAACAGGAGAGAAAACACAACTAAAAATGTATAAGTTAAAGTCTTTCCTTGAAGCCATGTTTTTAAATGACTAAGTTTTTAATTTTCTCTAAGCATTGGTATTTAGTCAGTAACACAGAATATATCCATTGCCTAATCTAATAAAATTTTATAACACTTTGTGGTTTTTGAAGAATTTTCTCATAGCCCAGTGAGGAAATGTATCTTAAAAACTCACCAAGATTAATTTTATTCTCAAATTTCCGTAAGACCTTGTCTGATGGAGTAGACATTTTGGCTGAATTGCAACTGGGAGTCTGTCGATTTGCCTGGAAGAAATGAGTTCCAGAGACTAAAGCTCTAATTATAAGTACAAGCCTAAGGTTCATAACGTTTTCTCCCTTAGTATTAATTAGTTACTTAATTAGTTAATTAATTAATTTATGGCTGCGTTGGGTCTTTGTTGCTGCATGGCGGCTTTCTCTAGTTGCGGTGAGCAGGGCTACTCTTTGTTGCAGTGCGTGGACTCATTGTGGTGGCTTCTCTTGTTGTGGAGCACAGGCTCTAGGCACGCAGGCTTCAGTAGTTGTGGCACGTGAGCTCAGTAGTTGTGGCTTGCGGGTTCTAGAGCACAGGCTCAGTAGTTGTGGCGCATGGGCATGAGGGATCTTCCCTGACCAGGGATCAAACCCAGATCCCCTGCATTGGCAGATGGATTCTTAACCACTGCGCCACCAAGGAAGTCCCATAGTTAACTATTAAAGTATCAATACTTAGGGGAGTACCATAAGGGAAGGGAAGGATCAATCAAATTTGCCCAAGAAGTTTTTTAAAAAGACATTTGAGGGTTTCCCTGGTGGCACAGTGGTTAAGAATCCACCTGCCAATGCAGGAGAGACAAGGGTTCGAGCCCTGGTCCAGGAAGATCCCACATGCCGCAGAGCAACTCAGCCTGTGCGCCACAACTACTGAGCCTGCGCGCTAGAGCCTACGAGCCACAACCACTGAAGTCCGTGCGCCTAGAGCCCGTGCTCTGCAATGAGAAGCCACAGAAATAAGCCCGCACACCACAACGAAGAGTAGCCCCCGCTCGCCGCAACTAGAGAAAAGACCGCGTGCAGCAACGAAGACCCAATGCAGCCAAAAATAAATAAAGTAAATAAAACAAAATTTGTTTTTTTAAAAAAGGCATTTGAAATAGGACAAAGTCACTGGCTAAAATAAAGTCTATATAATCTGCATTTTTGCTTTTGTTTCTAACCTCTCTACAACATATTTTTCATTATTATAAATAACAAATTAAAATTAAACGCATTTTTCTAATTTGACTGGTTTCTAGATTTAAAATGTGAGAATGTTCATTTACCCCCAAGTGTATAATAAAGAGCTAAGACCAACGTTAAACTGGTTCCAGGAATTTCATTTTGGGCTTAGTGTCTCAAGAGAGGGAAAGATTAAGTACAAGGCTTAGCACTCAGACTGGTGCAATGCACAAACTGAAGTAATGGGAAAAAAGGGAAGAGAGGGGAGACAACATCCAGAACCTGTAAATAAGAGAACAGAGATTAGAAGGGCCTGTCATTGGGCTTCCCTGGTGGCGCAGTGGTTGAGAGTCTGCCTGCCGATGCAGGGGACACGGGTTCGTGCCCCGGTCTGGGAAGATCCCACATGCCGCGGAGCGGCTGGGCCCGTGAGCCATGGCCACTGAGCCTGCGCGTCCGGAGCCTGTGCCCCGCAACGGGAGAGGCCACAGCAGTGAGAGGCCCGCGTACCGCAAAAAAAAAAAAAAAGGGCCTGTCACAAGGACTGATTCAATCCTGGTATCTAAGCGTGAACTTGGAGGCTGAGTAGTTTCTTATTTACAGGGAACTTAAAATTTGTTTTCTATTAAATATAACTTAACATAATACATGTTCACAGTAGAAACCACAGGTAAATTTTTAATTACCTATAAGCCCAGTGCCCAAAGATTAACAGTTAACATTTAAGCATATATATTTTTCCCCCTAGCTTTATTAAAAGAAATTCCACTCTATGTTGAAATTGCTCAGTCTCACCAATGAATCAGTGAAGGAGTTGCCAAAGCAATACCGCATGTAAGTGTGAAATTTCTTTGGTTATTCAAGAACGTATGCATTCTAGGCCACGATATAGCTGTTTTAATTTTCAAAGAAATAGTTCTGCTTCCCCCCCCCACCCCCATCTTCATGCTCCAGGAACCTTTATGTTCCAGGAAGATGCACCGTCTGGACCCTCTGGTTCTGCACACTCCCAACACTTAGTCCTTGCAGTTTGAGGGGCACGCTCTATGCGGCTTGGTAACCTGCATTCTGCATTTGGTAGAAGATGGCAGATCGGGAACATTTCTCCATGTCATTAAGACAGTTTTCCATGGCAACAGACTTTATGGCTACATAATATCTCGCTGTGTGAACCAGTCCCACTGGAAACAACGAATCAAGGTCGTTTCCAACATTCCTCTGCCAGAAACAACAATCCAGGATCATTCTTGTAACGAAGTCTTGGGACACTCCTAGAAGAACTGTTGAGTCAAAGCACTTATTTTATTAAGCTTTTATCACACACCAATTTATCCTCCAAATAACTGTACCCATTTATTTGACCATCAATTACATATTTTGTGTCTCTGTCAGTTCATAAGTGAAAGAAAAAAATCTCTACATACTCTCTGCTTTTCTTTAATTACTAATTAAGCTGAACTTTTTCTCCGTTTCCTAACCATTTGTAGTAATCTGCCTTTTTGTGTCTTTTCCCAGGCAGATTTTTAGGTTCATTATCTTATGACAATTTAAATAACTTTTTAAATTTACTGATTATAGAACAAATGTACATCATTATCATAAATATGGAAAGGATGAAGAATGAAAACCAGTAAAGGCTAGGGCTATGGTGCAATATAACCTGGTGAAAACCTTTCAGTTACTCAATTCTAGAACCACAAAAAGGCCTTTTAAAAAAGAAGACATAGGGCTTCCCTGGTGGCGCAGTGGTTGAGAGTCTGCCTGCTGATGCAGGGGGCACGCGTTTGTGCCCCGGTCCGGGAAGATCCCACATGCCGTGGAGCGGCTGGGCCCGTGAGCCATGGCCGCTGAGCCTGCGCGTCCGGAGCCTGTGCTCCACAACGGGAGAGGCCACAGCAGTGAGAGGCCCGTGTACCGCAAAAAAAAAAAAAAAAAGAAGACATAAGCAAACAATGCAAAGATGTACAGGATGGTTCATCAGATACCTGCAGGTTACTCCCTCCACCTGAGGCTGAGCACCTGACCAGTTTTCCAAATCCATCATCGTAGTCCCAGTCATCATCGTCGTCATAATCCTCCTCTTCCTCCCTTTCCACCTCACCTTCACCCATCTTCTCATCCACGTTATTCTGAAGGTCTTCAAACAGAATATCACCTTCCTCTTTGACAGTCTTCAAGTCAATGTTTTCACTGGAAATAACAATGTTTTGGCATGTTTACACACACTCTAATTGGACTTGCATATGTATTTATTTATGATATAGTAGGCTACACCTATACCAATAAATCTAAAAGGTTCCCTTACAACATCTCCCAATAAACTCAAATGTAACACCAAGTTCTCCTGTTTCTCAGGTTTCTGTTCCAGCTGTTCACTTATTCTCCAGGTCCTACCACGGAAGAAGTACATAAGGTGGTTCAATCCACCCCTGCCTTAATGAAGTTAGAATTTATATTATTATCTTCTCTGCTGAATGAACTAACTCTGATGTGTACACCAGACCTGAACTTCAGGAAAAACCATTCACAGAGCTGCTTTAAGAGGGGGTGGGGGACACTTTCTGACCAAACTTGGGAATAAGTCGAAAGCCTTATTTCAAGCCTTACCTTGAACTCAATTATCATTCTGCAACAAAAGGAGCCGTATCAAGACTTGTGTTACACAAAGAACTTCAAATCACCCTTGCTCATGAAGGGAAGGACGGTGAAGAGAAGCAGCACAAATGAGAGAAGAAAGCTGGGTATAATTAAAGAGGAGAAGCGGAGACTGACAAACCCAGAGAACTGGCCCAGAGTAAAGGGAGCACAACTAACAGGATCTTTTTATGCCACGTGAGAATTCAGACGAGTGTTACTGTATCTTCTTAGTTTTTCAAGAGAAGCCAGATCTCTGGGTTTTTGGATAAAATCTCCCACTTACCTGGTATATTCAATTTGAACAAACCACTGTGCACACCAAACACAACATGTCTGCAGGTCAGATTCCAGAGGCAGTACTACCCGTTTTGAGAAACCACATAAAACACATGATGATATGCCCTACCAGATTAAACACAGGCAGACAGTGGTTTAAGTAAATTCAGATTATCGATCCTGACTCATTAACTAGCCATGGCTTAGAGGGCTCCAAATCTCCACGGATATGGGTGGGAAGAGAACAAATAATCAGTAAACCCCTGTTGTTGACTACAATTTCATAAACCCAATCCATAAGTCGATCCTTCAATTGCCAATAACCTAGAGCGGCATGATAAAGCTATACCTTCATTTGTACCACGGCTTCCCCCCCTCGGCTGGACAATCCCTTGTTGAGGGCGGTTGTCCTGTGCCTCAAGGATGTTCAGCAGCATCTCTGGTCCCTGCCTTCCAGACGCCACCAGCGCACCCCCACCCCGCCCCGCCAGCTATGACAAACAAAAATGTCTCCAGAGTCCCAGGAGTGGGCAAAATCCTCCGGTTTCTACCTTCACAGTGTCTACTGTACACTCATGACCGTTAACTACTCACCAGCCACACTGGCTGTGTTTCTTCTGCCCACTTCACTTAGTTCCTAAGGTCTTCTGTACGCTCATCTGAAAACGTAGCTCTGGATGCCCTTCTCATTTCTCTGGCTAAATCCTACGTATCCTTCCAGTATTGACCTGCTATCTTTGCTCAGGAAAGTCTGCCCTGTTCTTTACCCACTTCTCCTTTGTACTACTTACCCAAATCTAATACAAATAATTTGTCTAATTATTCGATATGCTTCCCCTGGTAGAGTGCAAGTTCTGTGTCATTCAGGGGAGTATTTACCAAGGTATCACGATCCACTAACAAGAGATCTGACAGGGCTTCCCTGGTGGCGCAGTGGCTGAGAATCTGCCTGCTAATGCAGGGGACACGGGTTCGAGCCCTGGTCTGGGAGGCTCCCACATGCCGCGGAGCAACTAGGCCCGTGAGCCACAAGTACTGAGCCTGCGCGTCTGGAGCCTGTGCTCCCCAGCAAGAGAGGCCACGATAGTGAGAGGCCCACGCACCACGATGAAGAGTAGCCCCCACCTGCCACAATTAGAGAAAGCCCTCGCACAGAAACGAAGACCCAACCTTGCAAAAATAAATTAATTAATAACAATAATAAAAAAGAATAAGGTCTTTGAATGCAGAGAATGTGCTTTAAAAAAAAAAGATCTGACGCACAGAAAGTGATCAATCTATATTTACTGAAATTAATAAAATCTATGTGTAGTGAATCCTTACTATAAAGTAAAAACCATTTTCTTGGAATTCCAAGATGAACTCTATGTTTCATTTTGCTTTCAAGTAGGAGTTATCCTTAATTCCTTTTGCCTCTCACTTCACATCTAACCTACCGTTACACCCTGTCCCTTCGCCCTCCAAAACATCCCTAGCTTGATCCCATCATCTTTGAACTCAATTACCTGAGTACTTTTGAACTGTGTCCACCTTTGCCCTCCAAAACCATCTCCTCCAGAGCAGAATGATTCCTTTAAATCATACATCAGGTGATGTCACTGCCCTGCTAAAAGCCCTCCTGTGGCTTTCTATAAGACCTAGAATAATATCTCAAAACCTTACCATCACTTGTAACGCTCTTCATGCTCTGGCCCCTTCTCACTTCTGTATCATTACCAACCAATCTCCTCAACTACATGCACTGTGCTCTAGGCACAATGGCTTCTAGATCTTCCTTTCACAGCCAAAAGGGATCCCACCGTAGGGCCTCTGCACCTGCTGTCCCCTGGCCTGAACTGCTGTTCCTGCTGCTCTTCCTGAGTCCTTTAGATCTGGACTATTTATTTATTCATTCACTAATTTTGGCTGCACCGGGTCTCGGTTGCTGCACGAGGGATCTTTGTTGCTGCGCGCAGGATCGTTAGTTGCAGCATGCGGGATCTAGTTCCCTGACCAGGGATCCAACCCAGGTCCCCTGCATTGGGAGCTCGGAGTCTTAACCGCTGGACCACCAAGTAAGTCCCCAGATTTGGACTTAACCCTTCCCTTACAACTAAGCCACTACTTAGGTCTATCAACTGATTTTAATTGTTTGCATAGTAAATATGTCATCTGGGTTGTTTTTTAAAAAAATATCTCTATGTACCTAATGGTGTGCCCTCCCTCCCAAGTAGAAGGCAGAACTCAATAGCAGCAGGGCTTTGGTTTGTCTTGTTCATCGCTATCTTTAGCGCCGAAGACAGAAATAGGCACACGATAGGTGCTCCAATATTTTTTGAACGCTAAATGTAGTTAAAGCTCAAACACCTGTTACCCAATCGCTCTCTCCAACTCTGCCTCTCAGCGATGCTAACAATCTGGGAACCCTGGACTCTCCGGACAGACAAGCGGCTTTCATTAACTTCTGCCGGCACCTGAACAGAAAGACCTGGCTGGGATGGAGAAAGCAGCAAAAGGCTGTGAAAAGAGGCCCCGAGTGATGAATTACCAGTCTCCCTCCAAACCACAAACAAGCGTCCCGTCAAAGGGACCGCGGCGCCGGAAGAGCGAGCACCGTGCGCACAGCGTCGGTGTACTCACGGCTGCCTACCTGTCCGAGGAGTCGGCGTCGTCAAACTGCCCCGGAACCACCCGACTCATCAGCAGCCGCCGGTAGTCCATGACGGAAGCGCGCCGAGCCTCAGCGCCACCGGCGGCCGCTCGCCCTGCGCCGGGGCAGGAACGGCACAGGGACGGTTTTATCCGCCGATCCAACGGCCTCTGCGCGTGACGTCCGCCTAGCAAACCGCTCAGAAGCCCCCGCGCCCAAAGCGCGCGCCACGTGCGGGGGATGGAATTCCAAGCCTAGCAACCGAGCCACCCGGACAGGAAGCCCCGCCCCGAACGGAATTCGTCTTCCCACCGGAAGCCCCGCCCCCGCGCCGGGCTGAGCGCCGGAAGCTCGCGTCCCGCAGAACGCGAGAGGGACCCGAGGTGTGTGGGCAGTTCGTGTTCCCGTCGGTCCCCGCCGAGACTGGGCTGACTGTTCCTTCCGGAGCTTTTCGAGTCTGCTCCCCGCTTTGTGTCCTCCCTTGGAAGGAGTCGTCAGCTAGCCCGGGGCTGCTGGACGTGGGGGTCTCACACCGTGTGACCTCCCAGCTCTGCGCACGGAAACTTCGAGAGGGTCAGAGGGCGCGGGAGCCGGGCGGGCGCGGCCGGGCCGACGTCACACTGGGACGTTCCAGCGCTGCCGCATCCCCGCTGCGAGGTGTGAAAAGCCGTGCGTGGGCAAGGTTGAAAGCGTTCTTCCCCCTCCCTCGTTACCCAGTGCGGAGGGAGGCCGCCCGAAATCCTTACTGTGGAGCCCAGCGACTATGGTCCCTGGAAGTGAGCACACTTGTGCGACCTGAAAAGTTTGTTGCGTTGTTGTGAGGTGAAAATAAGACAGTTGCTTTTCAGAAGTTTAAAATTTGACATACGACTGAAAATTTAAGGAAAAAAAAAAATTTGAGAATTTTTGCCAGTACCCCCAGTGACATCTCTTTTAACACCCATTCTAAAACAGCTTAGGAGTGTCTCTGGAATATCTGTCCAAACATGGGAACAAGTTTTTCATTGTTGTTGTTTTTAAGTCTAGCATAAATCGGGTCAGGACAGAATGAAAGATGAAAAAAGGAAGCCTAACTTAAAAAAAGAAAAAGGAAATTGGTAGATTATGCCCTATGAACAAGGTTGTAAGAGTGTTATAATTGGGAGTTCTAGGTTTGCAAACAAAAAATTTTGAAGGAATAAGGCCCTGGCGGTTTTTTTGTATTTGGAAAACAAGAGGAGGATGTTTCAGACCCCCTTCACCACAGCCCAGGCAGTATTTATGTATTTGGAAGACAGAGGAAAAGGCAAGCATAAAGTCTGGCCTCTCACCAATCCTGCCCAGCCGGCTTCGCTCCCTGACTTTTTTTATATTGATCCTTAAGCAAATGATGACAGGTTTGAAAAACAAAGTTAAACCTCGGTGAATTACTTATTAATTTGGTAATTCAATAAAATACCCCAGGGGAGTGGTTAAGTGGCTGCAGATTGAAAAGTTTTAATAGAAATAAATCATTTAAGTGCAGGATTTATTCGATATATTCTCTGAACAACACTGGTTGGTTTGCTGTAGGGGATATTGAAAAACCGTAAATGGGCTCCTCCTGAGGTCTGTATAGTATGTGAGTGCAGACACTAACACCCTTGAAAGAATGGTGAAGACTAAAACAGTCAACGAATAGGTGCTGACTTGTGAGGTGGAAGTTTAGACTAAAGACGTTGTAGGAATTTAAAAACTGGGTGAATGGGTAGATAGGAAAGTTTTAGGAGGGAGAAGCACTTACCAGGGCAGACTACTGAGATGGTAAGGAGCGTGATCTATTTGCAGGGAAGGAAGCCTGATCTGACTTGAGCAGAGGAGGACTGGAGAGGTAATGTGGGTTCAGGCTATGGAAGACCTAGGAAGTCAAGCAGAAGAATCTGGACTCTGTGTTTGGACCTGTTTTCTACTCCCATCCCCTGACGGACCTGAGGAGGTCATGAGAATATGGACCAGTATGATGCCGTAGGGAGGGAAAGAAAGCATGGGTTATGAAGAACGTTTTTTAAAGGAGAATTGGACAGGACTTGGTAACTGAGTAGCCCATGGGTGATGAGGTAGAAGGATGCCAAAGATGTCTCCTGGGTTTCAAACCCAAGTGCCTGAGAGAATAAGTGTGGCATAGGGAAGGGAGGGAAAACTGATGTTCAGTGTTGGATTTGACTTGATAATGAGGTATTAGAATAGAAAGTATCAGGTAAGTAGAAATACAGTGTTTTGTGGACCCTAATAGGTCTTGATAATATTTTGTAAATATCTTTTGATTAATTGAGAGATCCCTTCACCTTCTGGGTCCCAAACCTTTTAGGGAATCACTGGATGGTAGCCACACACTCTGACTTCTTTTTGTCCAAATTAGTATTTATTACCATGCAAAGTTATCATGACTTTGTAACATACTCAGAGTAATTTTATATTTTTCCAATGACTTCACAAATGATATTTTAAAATTTAGGGTAGTGAACTTTGTTGCCTTCTTAATATGAGGAGGGAAACGGAAAACAGCTTTTTGTTTGTATATCTTTGTTGCTGTGCGCGGGCTTTCTCTAGTTGTGGCAAGCGGGGGCTACTCTTCGTTGCGGTGCGCACACTTCTCATTGCGGTGGCTTCTCTTGTTGCGGAGCACGGGCTCTAGGCACGGGCTTAGTAGTTGTGGCACATGGGCTCAGTAGTTGTGGCTTGCAGGCTGTAGAGCTCAGGCTCAGTAGTTTTGGCACATGGGCTTAGTTGCTCCGCGGCATGTGGGACCTTCCCAGACTAGGGTTCAAACCTGTGTCTCCTGCATTGGCAGGCAGATTCTTAACCACTGCGCCACCAGGGAACCCCCCAAAATTCTTAAATTAGTGTACAAGGAAATGTGTATAAAGATGTTTACTGCAGTGCTGTTTTTAATAGCAAAATTAGAAACAAATATCTAACAGAAAGGGAGTAAAGTGTAATCCTTTAGAATGAACTAGATCTACATGTATTTACATGGCTAAGTCTGAAAAGCAAAAATTTAAGTGAAATAGACATTTATATGGATATATATAAAATATGTTATTTATATAAAAATTTAAAACAAAATAATGGTGTATATACCCACAATTTGCCCAGGGTGCTGCAGGATATTTTGAAATTTGAAGAAAACAGTGATACTGGACATCTGTTGGACCCCACAAGCTACTAGCTTAAGATAGTTCACTATTTCAGTATAAAAACCATACTATAATCCTTTCTATACTGCCTTGTTTGCAAAGATGGGTTTTTGGAGGTTGCTGTGATAGAAAGCAAGTACTTCCTGAAAATCAATGTGAAGTCGGAAGTGAGGGTTGGATTCCAGCTTAATTCCAAGGTTTGAGACATTGTGCTGTGCTTAGTCGTGTACCCAACTAGCAGGCAAGTTTGGTTGTTTAAGAATGAAATAAAATATTTTTCTCTTTCAGCTTATGTGTATTTTTAAACAGCTACTAAGTTGTTAGGAAAAATAGTTAAGTTGTTTGAGCTTAACTACTTAATAAATGGAACTGTTAAGTATTTCTTTTGGTCTAGGGGTGCTGTGAAAAAATTACAGACTTTAAGGTGTCACAAAATGAGAAAGTCTGGGAACTTGATATGTGTTATTTAGGGTACTTAAATGAGTAGTAAAATTAGAAAAATGTGGATGGGAAGAATTAATACTTACCAGCTTCAGTATAGTAGTTCTCTCGGGGGAGGGGAAAAGGAGGGAATTTAGGTAGAAGGGAAGGGTCATTTATTAATTTTGTAACACTTCTTTCCATTTTGTCTTTATTTGCTTCTGATTTTTTAAAATGTATTAAATCTGGGTAATTTGTCATATTGAGAAACAGTATAGCATAGCATTTAGAAATAGTATTCTGGAATCCCAGATGCACTGCTTACCAGCTCTGTGACCTTAGGCAAGTGACTTAACATCTCTTATGTTTCAGTTTTCTTATCTGTAAAACAGGGGTAATAACAGTACCTAGCTCATGAGATTGTTGTGAGATTAAATGAGTTTATGTGTGTTTGCTATTATACTATATGCTGTGTGTTTGTATTGTTTTGAAACATTTTAAAATTACAGTACAATGAAAGAATTTTGAAGATGCCTTGGAATTTGTTGCAATGGTATTTGACAAGAATGATATATAACAAGCTTTTTTGTAGCAGTCCCTTGATGACTTTTTCCTCCACGTAAAAAAGTTTTGTTGTATCCGCTAGCACAAATACACTCAATGAAAAAGGTTGAAATATATATAATTCATAAAAGCCTCCAACAGTTGATTTCATAAATGTAAATGTAACTGTTAAGTCATAAATTTCAGGTCAGCTAATTCTTATTTTCATCTTTCTCTTTCTAATGAGATGTCAACATTGGAAATTACTCACAGAATGTACTAACTCAGCCAGTTGACACCAGCATTTCTTCCTTCAGACAATTTGAACCCCTTTGCAAATTTCATCAGCCAGAAGCATTTAATAATGAAATGGTAACATTTCAAAATCTGACAGAAGGCTTATCTTATACAGAGGAGCCAGAATTCCAACGTCATGTGTATAATTATGCAGAAGACACCAATATACAGGAAGATTCATTTAAGGAAGAAAATCCAAAGGGAACTAGCACTTCCACAAATAAAGATCAACTTGTTCTTAAGTGTGTCAGACAACCTCCTAGAAGGCCACCTCTAATCCACTGCAGTGGAGAGATGCTGAAATTCATGGAAATGTCACTGGCTAATAGTACTGCCATGGAATCTTCACTCAACCCTAGTCAACCTCAAGTCTTCTTGTGTGAGGAAAATTTACACAGTGATGTTGAACAAGCACTTTATAAGGAGAATAGCTTTAACCTGCTTGATCTGAGAGTTAATTATAAAACAGAGGAGGTAAGATTTTTAATGGTTAGTACAGCCTGTAGGGTATTAAAGGATGTGTTTTTAAAAAACAAACAAAAAACACTGTATGTAATCTGAGATTTTTGTAAGTAGTGCTAAATCAGCTGATCAGCATGAGGGACATTGCTTCTCTGGGGAAAATGCCTTCTGAGATCTTACTCAATTTAGAAACAATTTTTCTAATAAAATCAAGTACATACTTGGGGATTAGTTCTACCAAATGATAATTTCTTTGAGGGTCAGGGCTCTGTCTTACTTATCCTTTTATGCACCCTAGCATCTGCATGATGCCTTGAATATACTAAGCTTTTATATTTGGTGAATCATATTGATTGGAACTCAGAGTTTACAGTAAGGAAAAGGTTAGAAGAGGAAGAAGTACCGAGGTATTAATTACATTATTTGACAAGAAAAGTTTATGGTTTTTCTATCATGTGGGATTTCTACTGACAAGCAAAAAATGTTTATCTTTCTACAGAAGTGAAAACATTAATTTGTCTTTGAATTGTTGATTCTGGGTACGTAGTATCCTAGGAGCACTGAAGATGCCAACAGTATAAAGTCTATGTACGCTCTGAATAAAAAAATAAAAAATTTAGGAACTTGTGTGGGCAAATAGATAACAACCCAAGAATAGCATAGCCGCTGCCTCCGCATCGTGAGTTTGGTGAGCGCTGGGCTGTTGTGTATCGTTTACAAGTATGAGCAGGGTTTTGTTCATTTATTTGGAAGGAGCATTTAAAAGAGAACTTTATTTACCTGTTTTGAGTTCTGGAAAAGAACATTTGAAAAAGCAGTTTAATTAGGGTTTCTCAAGATCGTTCCTTCCTATTTCCCACTGCATTTAGCCATTCAGTCAGTCAATAAAAACTGTCAGGCATCTATCATGTCTTAGGCCCTGTGCTATGTGTTGGTTATAAAATGGCTGAAAAAGAAAACCCAAACCAAAAGGATGTGGGTTTTATCCTCGTGAAAAGAACACCCTGGTAGAGGAGATAGACTTAAATAATCACATAAGTAAATGTAAACCTTGAACTGTGGTAAGTGCTGTGAACAAAAGTTACATATAAATTGTATATAATGTTATATAAAATTACATATAAACTTGCAACTATGATAGGTGCTATGACTAAAAGTAAGATGGGAGTCTTCCTGTCCTGGTCGGGGAGTTTGGGTAGGGCTTCCCTGAAGTGTAGTGGTAATTGAGCTCAGCTCTGAAGGATGAGTGGGAGTAGTTAGGTAACAGTGGGTGGGAGAGCATTCCATGCAGAAGTAACAACAAGTGCAAAAACCCTGTGGCTGCAGGGAGCATGGTACCTTCATTCATGGATCTGAAGGAAGCTTAATGTTGCTGGGTTGGAGGGGGAAGAGGGATGTTGTTGATGAGGATGGAAAGGTAACATGGATTAGATATCAAGGTCAATATCAGGACCTTGTAGGCCTCAGTAAGGATAGTTGTCTTTATCTCAGAACAATGAAAAAAACACTAAATATAAGGTTCCAGTATCCCTAAATTCTAGAAAGTTATTTAGCCCACCCCTTCAGAGATCTTTTACTGGGTTGTTACGTCATGTTCATTTCAGTGTTTTCTTACTACAACTTACTGTCCTTTTTTAAACCCCCCAAACTGTATTGTAGGCAGAAAGTCAATCATGAGGTATGTTCGTCTGACTTTCTAATGTTCACAGGAGTCATAGCATAGTGAGGTAATGGTTTAATGAGGAATAAAAAAGTCTTTATTCAAAAGAGGCCTCACAAGAGAGTGTCGTCCACATCATGGTGGATTGAGCCCTTCAATCTACAACTAGTAAAACATCCACAACTCAACAAACATGCATCTGCTGCACATACCAGGGTGCTGGAGAATTCCACGCAGCTGTACATCTAAAGGAGGGTGGACTGGAATGCATAGAGGAGGCAGAACCGGGGGAACAGTGGAGGTGGTGCCTGCAATCCTGGTCCCCCAGCCATGGTGGCTGAGCCCACGGCCTCAGAGAACCCAGTAGCAGCAGGAGAGGCGGCACACGTGACTCAAGCCTCCTGGCCACAGTAGCACTAGCCAACCATAGGTGACTAGGCAGCAGTGGCAGTGGGGCCCACAACCTCATCTCTCCAGCTGCAGAAGCACCCATAACTCTGCCCCCCCAAATCCAGCCCGCAATGGCAGCACCCACGAACTTGACACCACCAGGCACGACAGGGTGCCCATGATCCCCACTGTCTTCCCCTCCCCCCATGTTGGCAGAGCCTGCGACTCAGGGGATCTTGGATGTGGCAGAAGCGCCCACCACCGTCCCAGTGCCCCAGCAGCAGCAGCAGCAGCAAGGCACCAACCACCTTAGAGGCACAAGCAGCAATAGCAAGGGCACCTGTCAGAGGCCATGGAGGGTGGAAAGTGCCAGCTCTCAAATGTAACCAGAGGTAGCACAGGTAAGAGAAACCAAAAACTTGTGTTATGTATGCCACCTGCTGGAAAACAAAAGAAAGACCTCTAATTGCTAACCTATTGAATCATTAGAATCAAGAGAGGGAAAAAAACTTTATCTAAAGAAGAAAGGTATTTGCTACTTCAGATGAACTGGCAGAGGAGCAACTCATCAAGCACCAAGGAAGAGAAGAGCCACAGTAACACTGTATCGCAAAAAGAAAATGGTAATTCTTCAGAAACCAAACTTAAAGTCATGGCATATTGAGATCTAACTGATAGAGAATTCAAAATAGCTGTCATAAAGAAACCCAAGGAGCTATGAGAAAATCAGGCAGTTCAATGAGCTAAGGAATCAGATTAATTAACAGAAGGAATATTTACCAGAATATTGAAACTCTAAAAAAGAATCAAATTCTGGAGCTGAAGGACTTAATAAACAAGATGAAGAATGCATTAGAAAGCCTTGGAAATAGAGCAGACCCTATGGAAGACAGGATTAGCGAGCTTGAGGATAGAAATCTAGAAATGATACAGGTAGAAAAAGAGAGTTAGTCTTTAAAAAATAAGGAAATTCTATGAGATCTATACAACTCTTTCAGGAGGGACAACAGTAGGGTAATGGGTTATCCCAGAAGAAGAAGAGTTGAAGAAGGGAGCAGGGAGTTTACCTAAAGAAAGAATAGCTGAGTGACTACCCTGATGGTTCAGTGGTTAAGACTCTGACCTTCCACTGCAGGGGGCATGGGTTTGATCCCTGCTCAGGGGACTAAGATCCCACATGCTGTTCAGGGCGGTCAAAAAATAAATTAAAAAATATATATATATATACCCGTGGGCCTTTTCCCTTTGGGAAAAGGCACAGGGGGGAGAAAGATGGCGGCTACACAGGTACTTACTTTATTACTGTTCTTTAAAGTAAACTCCAGTGTTTTGTGCATGCTTCTGTATATAAGGTATATGTCACAATAAAACAAAAATAAGTGGAAAAAAAATAAGATGATGTCTTCAAGTGAATAGGAAGTTCAAAGAACACTTCAAGTTAATTTTCTTTACCTGGCTTAATTTTCTTGGAGATAAAATAAAGATTTTTCAGTTTTCAAAATATTAATCATGACCAAATTGTGATGACAACAGAGATTTATAATTGGAGCATGACTCTTTGAATTTTTGCTCATTTTAATTCTAAAATTAACTGCTATAAAGAGCCCTGTTGGAATAAAGATTTTTTCAGAAAAAAATAAATAAAAATAAAGATTACTGAAACCAACAGCATATCAGGGATGTAAAAAGATTAAGGTTTAAAAAATAATAATAATAGCTGAGAATTTTCCAAGCCTGAGGAAGGAACTGTACATACAAATCCATGAAACCAAGAGAACATCTAATCACCTCATTGCAAAAAGGTCTTCTCTAAGACACATTATATTAAAACTGTCAAAAGTCAATGACAAAGAGGTACTAAATACAATGTGATACCCTGGATTGGATCTTGGAACAGAAAAAGGACATTAGTGGGAAAACTGGTAAAATCTAGAGTTTAGTTAATAGCAATGCATTTGTGTTGTTTTGTTTTAATTTTAACAATGTGCCATGGTATATAAGATGTTAACATTAAGGGAAACTAATAAAAACTTTATCAAAAATACAAAAAAAAGAGTCAATGGCAAAGAATTTTAAAGGCAACTAGGGAAAAAAGGATGGTTACCTACAAAGGAACCCCCATTAGGCTATCAGCAGATTTTTCAGCTGAAACTATAGGCCAGGAGGGAGTGGAATAACATACTCAAAATACTGAAAGATTAAAAACTGTCAGCCAAAAATACTTTATCCAGCAAAGTTATTATTCACATATGAAGGAGAAATAAAGGGTTTCTCAGACAAAAGCTGAAGGAGTTCATCAACACTAGACGTGCTTTACAAGAGATGTTGAAAGGAGCTCTTATGCCAAAAACAAAAAGTACACAAAGTTTCGAGTAAGGTGATAAATAGAATCAGAAAATTGCAACTCTATGTTAGAATAGATTGTTAACACTGTAATATAGCAGAAATATCAAGGGAGAAAAAAAGCAGAAAAAATAACGATAGCTACTTCAATTTGGTAACAGACTCACAACATAAATAGGGAAAATTTGAGACAACAAAAACAAGAGGGGAAGAGGAAAAGGACAGAACCTGTATAGGCAAATGCAGATAAGATGCTATCAGCAGAAAAAAGACTGTCTTATTTATGAGATGTTTTATACAAACCTCATGGTAACCACAAAACATAAATCTAGAGCAAATACATGAAACATAAAAAAGAGAAATATCATAGAAAACCACCAAAAAAAAAAAATAGAAACACAAAAAAGAAACAGTGGAGATAGAGAGCAATCAGAAAACAAAAGATAAAATGGCAGTACCAAGTCCTCATCTGTCAATAATCATCCTAAAAGTAAATGGATTTAATTCACCAATCAAAAGACATAGAGTGTTTGGATGGATTAAAAGACAAGACCCTCCCCCCACAAAAAAAATATATATGAAAAACAAGACCCAACTATATACTCCCTCCAGGAGACTCACCTCAGCTTTAAAGATAAACATAGGCTCAAAATGAAGGGATGGAAGATGATACTCCAAGCAAATGGGAGCTAAAAGAAAGTGTATCTATATTCATATCTGACAAAATAGACTCCAAGCCAAAAAAGGTAACAAGAGACAAAGATGGACATATAAAAATAATAAAGTGGACAATTCATGAAGAAGATGTAACATTTATTAATAGGTATGCACCTAACATAGGAGCACCAAAATATATAAAGCAATTATTAATGGACCTAAGGGAGAAATTGACAGCAACACAATAATAGTAGGGGACTTTAACACCCACTTACACCAATGGATAGATCATCCAGACAGAAAGTCAACAAAGAAACATCAGCCTTAAATGAAACATTAGACCAGATGTATTTGATAAATTTGTACAGAACATGCTGTCTAAATGCAACAAAGTACACATTCTCAAGTGCACATGAAGTTTTCTCAAGGATACACCATATGTTGGTACAAAGAAAGTCTCAATAAATGGAAGAAGATTGAAATCATATCGAGCACAATGGTATAAAACTAGGAATCAACTAGGAGAAGAAAGCTGGAAAAATCACAGATAATGTTCATGACTGAACAACATGCTATGAACAACTATTGGGTCAATGAAGAAATCAATGGAGAAATATAAAAGTTACCTGAAGACAAATGAAGATAAAAATACTACATATAGGGATGCAGCTCTTAAAAGAAGTTTATAGCAATGCAGGCCTACCTCAAGACAAAAGAAAAATCTCAGGGAATTCCCTGGTGGTCCAGTGTTTAGGACTCCATGCTTTCATTACAGAGGGCATGGGTTTGATCTCGGGTTCAATCTCTGGTTCGGGAACTAAGATCCCACAAGCTGCACGGTGCAGCCAAAAAAAGAAAGAAAGAAAAAAGCCCTCAAACAATCCAAACTTACACGTAAAGGAACAAGAAAAAGAAGAACAAACAAAGCCCAAGGTCAGTAGAAGGAAAAAAATAATAAAGATCAGAGTGGAAGTAAATGAAATAGACTAAAAAGACAATGGAAAAGATCAATGAAACTAAGAGCTGGTTCTTTGAAAAGATAAACAAAATTGACAAACCTTTAGCTAGACTCACTAAGAAAAAAAGAGAGAGCACTCTGCTAAATAAAATCAGAAACAAAAGAGACTATTAACAGCAGATATCACAGAAATACAAATGATTATAAGAGAATACTAAGAACAGCTGTACATCAGCAGCCTAGGAGACATGGACAAATTCTTAGAATCATACAACCTTCGAAGATGAATCAAGAAGAAATAGAAGGACTTCCCTGGTGGTACAGTGGTTGGGAGTCCGCCTGCCAATGCAGGGGACATGGGTTTGATCCCTGGTCTGGGAGGGTCCCACATGCTGTGGAGCATCTAAGCTATGAGCCACAAGTGCTGAGCCTGCACTCTGGAGCCCGCGATTCACAACTGCTGAGCCTGCATGCCACAACTACTGAAGCCCGCACACCTAGATCCCAAGCTTTGCAACAGGAGAAGCCACTGCAGTGAGGGGCCCGCGCACTGCAGCAAAGAGTGGCCCCTGCTCGCCGCCCCTAGAGAAAGCTTGTGTGCAGCAACGAAGACCCAATGCAGCCAAAAAATAAATAAAAATAAATAAATTTTTAAAAAAGGAACTAGAAAATCTGAATAGACAAATCACTAGTAAAGAGATTGAAACAGTAATCAAAATCTTCCCAAAAAAAAAGTTCAGGACCAGGTGGCTTCACTGATATATTCTATTAAACATTCAAAGAAGATTTAATACCTATTCTTCTCAAACTCTTCAAAAAACTTGAAGAGGAGAGAACATTTCCTAACTCAATCTATGAGGCCAACATTACTCTGATAAAAAAGACAAAGACAACACACAGAAAAAGAAATTGCAAGCCAATATTTTTGATGAACATAGATGCAAAAATCCTCAACAAAATATCAGCAAACCAAATACAACAATACAGGAAAAGAATCATACACCATGAACAAGTGAGATTTATTCCAGGGATGCAAGGACAGTTCAACATCTGCAAATCAATCAACGTGATACATCACATTAGCAAAATGGAGGATAAAAACTGTATGATCATCTCAATAGATGCAGACAAGCATTTAACAACATTCAACCCCCATTTATGATAAAAACTCTCAATAAAATTACTATAGAAGGAACATACCTCAATATAATAAAAGCTATATAAACCCACAGCTGACATCATACTCAAATTTGAAAAGCTGAAAGCTATCCCCCTAAAATCAGGAACAAGATGAGAATGCCCACTCTTGCCACTCTTATTCAACATAGTATTGGAAATCCTAGCCAGAGCAATTAGGCAAGAAAAAGAAACGAAAAGCATTCAAATTGGAAAGGAAGAAGTAAAACTCTCACTATTTGCAAATTACATGATTTTATAGATAGAAAATTCTAAAGACTTCACAAAAAAACCTGTCAAATAATAAATGAATACAGTTGCAGGGTACAAAATCAACATACAAAAATCTGTGGTGTACCTATATATGCTAACAATCAGCTAGCAGAAAAGGAAATTAAGAAAATCTCATTTACAATTGCAACAAAAAGATTAACTACCTAGGAATAAATTTAACCAAGGAGGTGAAAGATCTGTACACTGAAAACTATGACATTGTTGAAAGAGACTGAAGAAGACATAAATGGAAAGATACTCCATGCTAATAGATTAGAAAAATTAACATTTACCTAGAACAATCTACATATTCAATGCCTATTATTCAGTCCCTATCAAATATTCAGTCCCTATTAAATCCCAAGGATATTTATACAGAAATAGGTCAAACAATTCTAAAATTTATGTGGAATCCCAAAAGACCCCAAAGAACCAAAGCAATCCTAAGAAAAAAGAACAAAGGTAGAGGTATCACACTCCCAGATTTCAAACTATATTACAAAGCTATAGTAATCAAAACAGCATGATATTGGCAGAAAAATAGTTACATAGATCAATGGAACAGAATCCAGAGCCCAGAAATAAACCCACACATGTATGGACAATTAATTTATAAGAAAGGAGTGAAGAATGTACAATAGAGAAACAATAGTCTCTTCAATAAATGGTGTTGGGGGCTTCCCTGGTGGCGCAGTGGTTGAGAGTCCACCTGCCAATGCAGGGGACACGGGTTCATGCCCTGGTCCGGGAAGATCCCACATGCCGCAGAGTGGCTGGGCCAGTGAGCCATGGCCGCTGAGCCTGCGCGTCCGGAGCCTGTGCTCCACAATGGGAGAGGCCACAACAGTGAGAGGCCTGCATACCGCAAAAAAATAAAAATAAATGGTGTTGGGAAAACTGAATAGCCAGATGCAAAAAAAAAAAGAAAAAAAAGAAACCACTATGTCACACCGTACACAAAACTCAAAATGCATTAAAGACTTGAATGTTAGACCTGAAACCATAAAACTTGTAGAACAAATCATAGGCAGTATACTCCTTGACATTGGCCTTAGCAATATCTTTCTGGATATGTGTCCTCAGGCAAGGGAAACAAAAGCAAAAACAAACAAATGGGACCTCATTAAACTAAAAAGCTTTTGCACAGTGAAGGAAACGCACAAAATACAAAGACAACCTGACGAATGGGAGAAGATATTTGCAAATCGTATATCCAATAAGGGGTTAATATGCAAAATATATACAGAGCTCATACAACTCAACAACAAAAAAATCCAATTAAAAAATGGGCAGAGAAGCTGAATAGACATTTTTCCAAAGAAGATGTGCAGGTGGCCAACAGGCACATGAAAAGATGCTCAACATTGTTAATTGTTAGAGAAATGCAAATCAAAACCACAACAAGGTTATCACCTCACACCAGTCAGAATGGCCATCATCAAAAAGTCTACAAATAATAAATGCTGGAGAGATATGGCCCAGCAATCCCACCACTGGGCATATACCCAGAGAAAACCATAATTCAAAAAGACACATGCACCCCAATGGTCATTGCAGCACTATTTACAATAGCAAGGTCATGGAAGCAACCTAAATGCCCATCGACAGACGAATGGATAAAGAAGATATGGTACATAGATACAATGGAATATTACTCAGCCATAAAAAGGAACGAAACTGGGTCATTTGTAGAGATGTGGATGGATCTAGAGACTGTCATACAGAGTGAAGTAAGTCAGAAAGAGAAAAACAAATATCGTATATTAACGCACATATGTGGAACCTAGAAAAATGGTACAGGTGAACTGGTTTGCAGGGCAGAAATTGAGACACAGATGTAGAGAGCAAACATATGGACACCAAGGGGGAAAGTGGTGGGGGTGGGGTGGTGGGATGAACTGGGTGATTGGGATTGACATGTATACACTGATGTGCATAAAATGGATGACTAATAAGAACCTGCTGTACAAAAAAATAAATAAAATTCAAAAAACAAATGCTGGAGAGGATGTGGAGAAAAGGGAACCCTCCTATACTGTTGGTGGGAATGTAAATTGGTGCAGCCACTATGGAAAACAGTATGAAGATTCCTCAAAAATAAAGAATAAAACTACCATACGGTCCAGCTAGTCCACTTCTGGGTATTTACCCAAAGAATACGAAAACACTAATTTGAAAAGAGATATGCACCCCTATGTTCATCACAGCATTATTTACAATAACCAAGATATGGAAGCAACCTAAGTGCCTGTGAATGGATGAATGGATAAAGAGAATGTTTTATATGTTTACAATAGAATATTGTATTGTATTGTATTTATTACAATAAATATTGTATCATATAAACAAGATGAAATCTTGCCATGTGCAGCAACATGGATGGGTGGATCTTGAGGGTGTTATGCTAAGTGAAGTAAGTCAGATGGGGAAAGACAAATATATGATTTCACTCATACATGGAAAAAACTCAAAATAAATGAACAGAATAAGTGAAATGGGTAAAGGGGATGAACTGTATGGTGATGAATGGAAACTAAATATTTGGTGGTGAGTATGCTGTAGGGTATACAGAAGTAGAAATATAATGTTGTACACATGAAACGTACATAATGTTATAAACCAGTGTTACCTCAATAGAAAATAAACTTTTAAAAAAGACTTTGCAGACTAAGGTGATGGACAAATCTGTTTTAATTCACTTGAAGTCAAAGAAAGTTATATGTATTCAGAAAAGTTTGTGTCATAGAAAATGGTGAGAGTACCCAAGTTTAATTTTTCCTCTGTAAAAGTAAGTGTAATATATATCTCTATCATATACCTACTGTTTGTGCTCTGCTGTGCTATTAGGTGCTGTACATACATTCAGCAATCAATACTTAAGTATTTTTGTTAATTAGACATCAGTATTGGAAGTAGATGTTGTCATTGTTATTTTAGAACAGAGAATACCAAACTAGGGATCTTGGATTCAAGGCCAGACCTCAAAGCTCATGACCTTTCTACTCTTTCATACTTATTTTATTTACTATAATTTACAGATTGCACATTCTTCAAAAGGAATACAGAATTCTACGGATATTCCTGAGATGTCAGTCAGGCACCAAAAGGAAGTCGCAGTGGAGGGGAGGGAGAGTCCAGAGATTGTCTCAACTTGGTCTCCGACAGGCATTTCTTGGAGTGGTGGAGCATCTTGGGAGGACTGCATGACACCCGACAGAGAGCAGAGCTTGGAAAGCTCACAGCCTCTGGAAGAGGACATGGCTTTAAACGAAGTCCTACGAAAATTAAAGCATACTAACAAAGAGCAGCAAACTCTGATCCAAGACCTACAGCGTCGTAACATGTATTTAGAGAAGAAGGTTGAAGAACTGCAGAAGAAGACAACTAAAGAGCACGTGTTCGTGGACATCATCAATAAGCTAAAGGAGAATGTTGAAGAATTAATTGAAGACAAATACAGAGTAATGCTAGAGAAGAATGATACACAGAAGACATTGCAGAATTTGCATGAGATTTTAGTTAACACCCAAAAACATCTTCAGGAATCCAGGAATGAAAAGGAAACCTTACAGCTAGAGTTTAAGAAGATCAAGGGCAATTATGTTAGTCTACAGGAAAGGTACATGACTGAAATGCAACAAAAAAATAAAGCTGCAAATCAGTGCATGGAGATGGACAGAGCCTTAAGCAAGAAAGAAGAAGAGGTAGAGAGGCTGCAGCAACTCAAAGGAGAACTGGAAAAGGCCACCACTTCTGCTCTGGACTTGTTGAAAAAGGAAAAAGAGACCCGAGAACAAGAGTTCCTGTCTTTACAGGAGGAATTTCAGAAACGTGAAAAGGAAAACCTGGATGAAAGACAGAAACTGAAATCTAGACTTGAGAAATTGGTCGCTCAAGTTCAAAATTTGCAGTTCATATCCGACAATGAAAAGGCTAAGAATACAGAACTCCAGCAGCAGATCAACAAAGTAAAAAATGAAAACTCAAAACTTAAGCAGCAGGTTGCAAGGAGTGAGGAGCAAAATTATGTTCCTCAATGTGAGACAGCTCAACTCAAGGAGAACTTAGAGGAAGGAACAGAGTCAGATATGGCAAAGGTATTATCACAAATTCAGAATCTCTAATGCAGAATTTCAGGAGTTTCTAGTAGTCTTCTGATGCATATTTGGGCATGGCCCATATACAAATTTGTTGGTAGAGAGTCATTAACAAAAAAGAAAGGAAAATGCACCACAGGTTTGGAGAAGTTTCTTTGGTTCTTGGGTACTCACATTAAACAACAGCCATTCCTGGCTTCTTGTGATTATTTTGGTAGTGGTGAAAATTAATGTGGGAATTTTGTGGGTTCCTATGATCAATCATCCGGAGCATCCTTTGAGAAAAGAATTTTCTAAGTGGGGGTCGCAGTCTTTTCATACCACATCTACCTATTCAACAAACTAAATAATTCAATTGAATATTTGGTTTACAAGGTAAAACAAACCTGTATTGTATCACATAGTAATTTTGTAACGTTATAAACATTTTTATTGAGATGTAGTTGACATATAACATTATATTAGTTTCAGGTATACAACATAAAGATTGGATATTTGTATAGCAAAATGATCATCATGATATATCTACTTAACATTCATTAAAAACGACATGAGAGCCTCATATCAATGTGTTTGGAAAGGCTGTAATTTTGTATTTGCAGTTCAAATGGCTTTTTTGGCAGACAGCCTAGAAGCATGGCCTGGTAGTGATAATCTTCACAAGCCAGAGCATATCTGTTCTATTTCAGTTTTGTAGGCCTGCCTTAAAGTATTTATACTATGCAATCTTATTAACTCTGACTACTTAGAAAGAAGGCTAATCTAAACTACAAAAATGTATGTTTATTTTTATATTTGTCGTAATAACTTAGGCTGAGCTGAGCTGTTGCTTGAAGATGTCCTTAGGGGACTCTCTTTCATGAATCTGTAATCAGTATAAGTATTGCTTGCAAGTAAATAATTCTATTATTTTTAATGACTCAGAAAAATATTGTTCTCTTACTAAAAAATTCTCTCTGTGATCTTTTCTCCAGAAAGAAGGAAGGACTATCTAAGCCAGTGTGGTTCTCAAACTTTAGCATTCATCAGCATCAGCTGTGAAAATGCAGATTGCTGGGGTCCACCCAGATTTTCTGATTCAGTAGGTGTGCAGTGGGGCCTGAGAATGTGCATTTCTAAGAAGATTCTGGATCTCACTGATGCTTCTCGTCCAGGGATCACACTTTGAGAACCACTAACCTAAACAAAGATGACCTTTAGTTTAGCTGTTAGTCAAATCATGGCAAGTTTTGAATTAGTAAATGCTGAGTAAATTACTGTAACTGTGCAGAAGTTTATCCAGTATACAATTTTTTTCTTGAGCTTTCTTCTTTAAAAAGCAATGAAGTTCCTTGTTCTATCTTGACTAATCAATTTCTTTACTCTGCTTTTAGTTTTGCTTTTCATTACCTTTAGGTCCATTTTCCCAAAGTGTGTTCTGGGAGTATCTTTGAGGTCAAAAGCATTTTCATGGTAATAAGTACGAAGACATTAATGCCTTTTTCACTCTCATTCTTTCACAAGTGTACAGTGGAGTTTTCCAGAAGCTATGTGACATGTGGTGGTGTAATTGCTTTTCAGGGCTGATGGAATGTGGGAAGCACATATGAGAATCCAACTATCATCTATTAAGCTAGCATTAAAAATATTTGCAAAAAGTGTAAACACTGCCACTCTTTTCACTAATTTTTCATTTTGGAAAATGTGCCAACTTTGTATTAAATTGTTACTTACATTGACACATAATAGATTTATTGTTATTTGAATTAGTAAACAAATATTTTTGAATGTTCTCAGTTGTAATTTCAATACAATAAATATTGATAGGGACTTCCCTGGTGGTCCAGTGGTTCAGACTTCGCCTTGCAATGCAGAGGGTGTGGGTTTGATCCCTGGTCAGGGAGCTAAGATCCCACATGCCTCACGGCCAAAAAAAAAACCCAAAACATAAAGCAGAAGCAATATGGTAACAAATTCAATAAAGATTTAAAAAAAAAAAATAAAAAATAAATATTGATATAACTGATAAATATAAATATTGTAATTTCTAATACAATAAGTATTGATAGTTATAACCTAGTAAACAAAAAGTTTTGGGGATCCTCATTAATTTTTAAGAGTATGAAGGCATCCTGAGAATCAAAAAGTTTGAGAACCACTGCTCTGAGTTTTTAAGAGTGGTATTTTATTCAGCATTTTACCTAAAAAGTAATCCAGATTCTTTGTCTTTATTGTGACAAATCTGAATTGTGTACATGTAGGATGCAAAGATGATACATTCTAATTTGTTCCTGAATCACTCACCTTGTGAAGGAGAGAGCCCGAATCCCCCAGACGTGAAGAGAACTTCACAGCTGACTTCCAAAATTCACAGTCTTCTGGCTCTGATGGTACGACTTCTCATGTGCCAGGTAATTATAAAAAAATCATATTTTTTACTGGGAGAAGAAATATCAAGGTTGGACAATTAAGTTGTGAAAGAAAAAAAATGGAAGTAAAAATACAGATCTTTAAACCAACCAATCAGCCCTTCCTTCTTCCCACTGCTTCTTTCTTCAACACCTAATTCCCACAAATCTATAGTAAGATAATATGATAAGATTAAAAAAATAAAAACTTGAGGCAAAACCCTTCCTTCAGTGCTTTCCACATTTCAGGAAAACTTCCTCAGAGTAATAGTCTTGTGCTTCAGGGCAGCCTGTGATGAGAGATTGTTCATACAAATGAGCTGTTTACCCGATCTAAAAATACAGCTTTGGGGCAGGGGTCGGGCAGTGCAGAGCTGTGTACGTTAATTAGTAGAATGAAAAATGAAGTTAGTGTCTGGTGAATTCAAGGCATGGCTTCACCACCTCACTGCTGTGTGACCTGGCCAGGTAAATTTTCGTTTTTCATCCTTAGCTGAAATGATATTTGCTGCTGCGCTGGGAGGTTGCAAACACTACATTTGAATGAGAGAACCTTTTAAGGGCATATATGATGCTTGATAGCTTCTCAGTTATTGAGCTGTCTTTCTTCCTCTTCCCTCTGATCATTGTACATTTCTTTGAGCTTCAGTGCACTCCTCTGAGCCAAAATTTGGGGACATGAGTTTGCGATGTTCCTGATCCAACACAACCTTTATTCCTACTTTCTTTTAGCTAAAATTTGCTGCACACTAGCATTTATTGAATGCTGGAAACCAAGCTAAGCATTTTTAGCAGTGATCACAAAGTGGTGGCCCATAGACTGCATCCACCTGAAGTTTTGTCTTTAATATTTGAATTTGAATATGGCACAAACTCTTTGCTGTAACCTTTTCCACCCCACCTTGCCCCTTCAGACATCTGCTTTCTTATCATATTTGCTTGGCTTTTCTCGTCTCACTGGAGGCTGCTGTTCTTTCTCAGGCTTATTTGCTGGCTGCTGCTTCTCTACAAGACCTCTCAGTCAGGGAGTGAGTCATCAGCCCTCTTCTTAGTAGATCTCATCCCAGGCCAAACAAATATCTGTTTGCTTAAGCCTTCAAGATCAGAGACTCGATATGTCAGATGCCCTCTGCCTAATGCAGGGTAAGCCCTTACCAGGCACTCAAAAACTATTTGCTGACTTCCCAACCTGTCCTTGGAGGCATTTAAATTGAGTCTGCTTTTCATGGGTTATCTCATTCAAGTCTTACACCATTTTTTACATTATCAGACTTTTCTTTTTCTAACACGGAGAAACAAACCAAGGCTCTGAATTATTGAGTTTCTTGTCCAAAGTCGAGTGGTTAAGTGACAGAACTCAGATGGTTAAGTGACAGACAGCTCAGATACAAACCCAAGTAGTCTGACTGTAATGCATGCACTTTTGACCCTTAGGTTATATTGGTACAAGTATCTTCATTCTTGTGGAATGTGGGTGCCACTGAAATATCTAGAGTTTCAGTATTGTTGAGGATGTCTGATTGTTCTGGTGTCAGGTATAACAATTTGTCTAAAATTTGGATTTGTAAACTGACTAGGCTAAGAGCAGATGTATGTATAAGTATATAAGCATGTGTAGTTACTAACTTCCCAGTGATTATACTAATTTGTCCCAATAACAATTTACATACAAGTGTGAATCTATATGAATTCTTTCCACATTAACTCTTTATTAGATGGCTTATGATGAGTAATTGAAGAATTGAGTTCAATATGATTTTATCTCCTTTTGTTTAGCCACTTATTTTGGAAGGGAGATTTATTTCATTTGTGTTCTTTCCTTCCTCCTTTTAGCTTTACTGATAACTTTTTAATATAGCTTCTCAAAATGTTACCCTTAGGACATCACCAATCCCGATGCCAGACATTTCAAAGAGAGTGAGAAAGTTAATGATATCATGCTACAAAAATTGAAGAGTTTTCATCTTAAAAAGAAAAAATTAGATAAAGAGGTACTGTATGTATTCTTCATTCTAAAAATTGTATCATTTTTAGTGAAAAAAAGACAAGAAAAAGGTCATGTAAAAGTATAAAGAGGCTCCTAAAATTTTGGATTTTTTTTAAAGAATTATTTTTGGGGACAAGATTAGCTTTACTTTGGCCCTCACTAAGGAGATACACTGTTCAACATTTGACTTGTTTTATAACATAAGTATGTATTAGAAAATCTCATTCATCTACCAAAAAACTGGTATGATTATTTTTTCACTTTTGTATGGTACTACTGATTCCTGAAGAAGAGAGTATTTTGACATTTCTATAGTGATTACAAACTTTATCACTTGGAATATTGAATACATTGAAAACAAATTTTATTTCTCAAGTGGGACAAAGGTAAGGGAAGAGGCTCTTGGAATTTCTTCAATCATTCTTTTCTTGATGTAGTGGTGCAGAGATGGAGAGGGAGAATGAAGAGAGTCAGTTATACAGAGAAAGTGGTAACAGGACGTGAAGGTGTGTGCTTTTAATCTGAAAGGATTACAGAAGTGACTAATTTATCTGGCTGAAGGAATAAAAATGTATTTAAATCTGGGATTCAATTTCAGTGCTGCATTATCAGGAAATGACTTCTCTGAACTGAGGTGGCTAGAAAATTTGTTGCAGGTATTCTGCGGAATCTCTGTCTCTTAGCTAACCTCTAGAGAAAAGGACTAAGGAATAAACAGACATGCAAAGAAATTACTGGCCTCCACTTCTTAAACTAGTCTTCAGAAATAAGCCCAGTTGAGGATTCAAGCAGGATGTTACAAAAATACCATTTCAGATATTTATGTTCTCTTGGTAAATTTCTGTGTCATTCCTGTAATACTGGCAGATGAAATAATATGATGCGTGTAATTTGATTCAGTGAAGGGAGTTGCAGGGAGGAGGAAGTGGCTGGGGTATTAACGATACAAGGCTGACCGTTAACTGTTAGTAGTTGAAACTGGATAATAGTTACATGGGCGTCCATTAAAGTTTTTCCTCTTTTTTGGAAAGTGTTCATAGTAAAAAAAAAAATATATTCTGTGCAGCCTTCACTAATATTTGGAGGAGTTAGAATATTGAATGTTACGATTTATTGTTATTACATGGAACAAACAAATGAACAAAGAAGAAATGACTATAAATTGCATCTAGAAAAAGTTGGCTAACTTTTTTTCTTTAAAGAAGAATTTTAATAGCCTGGCTGTAAAAACAATTGAATATTAGGATAAGCTCTCTGGAGATCCCAAGCCCACACTCAGGTTTAATGGTTTACTGGACTCACAGGACTCAGCACATAGTTGTTCTCACAGCTATGATGTGTTATTACCGTGAGAGGATACAGAGCAAAATCAGTAAAGGGAAAAAGCACATAGGGCAAAGTCCAGAGGAAACCAGATCCAAGCTTCCAAGAGTCCTTTCCCAGTGAGTCACACAGGGTGCACTTCCCTTTCGCCAGCAGTGACCTGTGCAGTATGCGTGAACCTTTCCCGGGGATGCTTATTGGAGACTGAGTGTCCAGGGTTTTGATTGGAGGCTGGTTGGGTAGGTGCCCTCTGCCTGCCACGTACCAAAATTCCAGACCCTCCCGAAGGACAGGGGTGTTCAGCATAAATGTTCTTTGTACAAATAGGTTAGGCACAGTGAGCCTTCATATCAGGAAATGATGGAAACCCTCCCACAATCCCAAGTTCCTAGATGCCAGTCAGAGGGCAGTCTGGCGAGCAGGCCTTTCTAAGGACAGCAGTCTCAGGCCTGCTGTGTGAACTCTCTGCTACACAAGAGCTTTAAAAACAAGACACCTTTGGAGACCAGGGATTGGACTGTGCATGGTTTGGTGACTTTATTATAAATGTTACGGAATGTAGTTTTATTTCCTCTCCTCTGAAATAGAAAATGCTTTTTTCCTTAGCTACTGAAACATAAAGACAGAATCACAGCTTTCAGAGAGTTAATTGCTAATGAAAAATCATTTCAAGATCAGGTTACAGAGGTGAGTTAAACATTCACTATGTACTGTCTTTAACATACAAATATACAATTTTAGATACTTAACATTGAAGTCATTCTGACTCCAAGTTCTACACATCTGTTATTGAAACCACTGGAGATCTCTCTGATGGTTAAACTAATAACATATTCATTGTCAAATGTTCCAAGGAGTGTGAACATACTGGAAGTGAGTACAAATATGTTTCATCTCAGGTTACAGACTTGGATTCAAATGAAGCCAAGAATGTCGGAGAGGTACCTGTCTTACTGGGAGCCAAACTGGATCAGTACCACAACCTAAATGAAGAGCTTGATTTCTTGGTAAGAAACACCTTTTGTTGCTTTGCTAGCATTTTTATATACAACACCATTTTATTAACAAGTTCAGGAAATTATCAACCTTCAAAAATTTTGCTCATTGAAATGGTCACACACTGGCATAGTAGCAGCATTATTCACCCACAAAAATATGCAATTGAAGTTTGCATTTTCAGGTTTTGAAATTTTAAATATTGTCCCACCTGATTTCTGTTTAATCAGATTTTTTTTCTTTCAAAATGCAGACATTTTCAAATATGTGCAGTTTTTCATAGTGGATGGGGCACATTGATATTGTTGCATATGCTACCACTAGTCTTACAGCAGCAGGTGTCTACAGCAATCATGATTAAGGGATGTGCTTTGGAAAATGGCACTCATACTTTAGATGGCATCTAAAGATAAAGGCATCACAAGGAAAATGGTAATTATGTGAGGGGATGGAGGTGTTAGCTAAGCTATAGTGGTAATCATTTTGCAATATATAAGTGTATCAAATCAACACGTTGTATACCTTAAACTTACACAGTGTTATATCAACTATATCTCAATAAAGCTGGAAAATTTAAGATAAAGGCAGATAAAACAGGAAAAATACATGGGAAGAACATAAAAATATCTTGGTATCTAGAGAGTTACAGCCCATTTGGATCCCACCTTAATTAAAAAGTGGTTAACATAATTTATTTTTTAATGGAGAAGTCTATTATCATATTTCTGAATTATTAAAAATCAGGGAATTCCCTGGCAGACCAGTGGTTGGCACTCAGTGCTTTCACTGCCGAGGACTCGGGTTCAGTCCCTGGTCGGGGAACGAAGATCCTGCGAGCCGAGCAGTCTGGCAAACTAAATAAATAAATAATTAAAATTAATTAATAATTAATGATAAATTAATTAAAATCGGCATTCTGTACTAAATTCATTACATACCCATTCATCTTTAAGAGAGAAAAAAAAGTCCAACGTGGTGAGGGCTTAAAGGTTTCTTCTTTTCTAATTTGTTCATTTTTTTCATTAAATATGTAATTGTTGACTTCCCACAGAAAGGTTAAGCAGGGCTAGTCACTATGAAGATAGAAAGATAAATCAAACATGAGCCCTGGGCTTCCCTGGTGGCGCAGTGGTTGGGAATCCGCCTGCCAATGCAGGGGACACGGGTTCGAACCCTGGTCCGGGAAGATCCCATGTGCCACGGAGCAACTAAGCCCTTGCGCCACAGCTGCTGAGCCTGCGTTCTAGAGCCCGTGAGTCACAACTGCTGAGCTTGCGCGCTAGAGCCCGTGAGCCACAACTACTGAAGCCCACGCGCCTAGAGCCCGTGCTCCGCAGCAAGAGAAGCCACCTCAATGAAGAGTAGCCCCTGCTCACAACAAGTAGAGAAAGCCCACGCACAGCAAAGAAGACCCAATGCAGCCAAAAATAAATAAAATAAATTTATTAAAAAAAAAACATGAGTCCTGCTTCCAAGGAATCTAGAAAAGTAGATGCAATACGTAGGTAATTATTTACGAGGACTAAAGGGAACGTTTTTTAAAAAGAGATATACAGTGACAAGCATCCGACAGAGGAGATCAGAGGAGGAACCGATGGCGTCCTGGTGGGAGAAGCACAGAGGACGGTGACCGGACTGTTAGTGGGCGGATGAGAGGAGGGCATGCAGTAAGCTCTGGCTCCATCACCAGTTTCAGTGCTTCAGGCATAAAAAGGATGGGAGTGGACCTTGATCTTCCCCGGGTGGGAAGCTGGAGTGAGGAAAAGGACACAAACGGAAGCGCTCAGACACACTGTGTCGCTTTTAACATGTGCTGCAGACTTTCTTGTACAAACCGTATCTCAGAGAAACCAAATAATTGATGAGGGAGAGGTCTTCATGGAAGAATGTAAGCTATTAAAAGCAAGAGAAGACACACCTGCAGAAAATTACATTTTGCATCCCTGAATAAAATAAGGAATCCAGGCAATTACAATGGCTGCCAAAACCTGTAAGTTCAAGGCTCATAGGAACCCGTTAATGACCAACACCAGAGCCCCCTCGTCTGCCTCAACCGCACGAAAGGTGAGACATGCCCCTGACGGGATGCAGGAGGGAACGGGGCACTGTGCGTGAGGTGTTCTCACCTGAACCGCCTGTTCTTAAAGCAAGCTTCTAGACCACACGACCAGCTGACAGGATAAAGAACCGTATTAAGTTGACCATGATAAAAATCCAGAAGGTGAGAAATTCTAACCCATAACAATTGGCACAAGGAAGGGGAGGGAGAAGAGCGGAAGAGCTGTTCTAGACTCAGAGGTTAGAGACTTGAGACAAATCAAGCAGACGCATCGTGTGTAGATCCTGGCTTGAACACACCCACTTCACAAAGGTATTCGTGAGGTAGCAGCAGAAAACCGCTAATGCAGGGGACACATTTTAATAGATGTGATAGTGGTATCATTGTGTTTTTAAAAGCCCTTGTCTGTTAGTGATACATACTGAGAAGTGTTTATGAGTGAACTGACATGATGGCTAGCTTTGCTTTAAAATACTCCAAGAAATTTAAAAGGTCGCAGAGTGAGAGTGGGGGGTGGGAAGTTGGAGACAGATGAAAAAATACTGGAAAAATGTCGATAATTGTTGAAGTTACATGGAGGTTCGTTATACTACTCTCTCTACTTTTGTGTGTGTTCTGGAATTTTCCAAAGTAAAAAGGGCTTTAGTTTTGTTCTTTGGTTTTGAAATGCCGAAGTGTGCTCTAGAAGGCTCACTCCTCATTCTCCAAGGAACTCTAGGCCAGGAAGACTGGGTCTGCCAGAGTTAAATTAGGTGGCTTGCACCTCCTCTCATGCTTTCTCAGGTACTGCTCCTGTGGTCCTTCTGACCCCTTGCCTTTGGTTCTTCTTCACAATTCTGATCTTGTTGGCTGTTCCAGGAACCTCCTGACCTCCTCCATCCTGAGACAGGACCCCAGCTTTGCCTTCCTGCTGGCTCTAGCCAGCTGGATGTTTAACTTTCAAGTGCAAACTGTCTCCTGGTCCTATAAGGCCTTGGTAAGGTACACCAAAGGCAGGTATTTGGTCAGAGGGAAGAGGCAAGTGTCCAGTTAACACTACTGACATTCCGGGTTCAAGGGGGGCTAATAAGATTGACCCCTCAAGTTCCTCCTAGATCCCATCTTCTGTAAAATAGGAACCTTTTTATAAAAATAAGATATTCTTTTTTAATTTTTATTTTATATTGGACTATAGTTGATTAACAATGTGTTAGTTTCAGGTGAACAGCAAAGTGATTCAGTTATACATATACACGTAAAAAATAAGATATTCTTTAACCAGTATTATAGGAGATATCCTTTAACCATTATTGTAGGATAGTTGAAGATTAAAAACTAAAATACTATCCTAAAATATACCACTTCACTATAACACTCGATATATTACATAAAACATTTACCTAATTTGGACTTCCCTGGTGGTGCAGTGGTTAAGAATCTGCATGCCAATGCAGGGGACACAGGTTCGAGCCCTGGTCTGGGAAGATCCCATGTGCTGTGGAGCAATTAAGCCCATGTGCCACAGCTACTGAGCCCATGCACCTAGAGCCTGTGCTCTGCAGCAAGAGAAGCCACTGCAACAAGGGAAACCACCACAACGAGAAGCCCCTGCTCACCACAACTAGAGAAAGCCCATGCACTGCAACTAGAGAAAGCCTGCGCGCAGCAACGAAGACCCAATGCAGCCAAATAAATATATTTTTTTAAAAAAGCTATTCTCTAACCAGTATTATAGAAGATATCCTTTAACCATTATTGTAGAATAGTTGAAGATTAAAAACTAAAATACTGGCTTCCCTGGTGGCGCATTGGTTGAGAATCCGCCTGCCGATGCAGGGGACGTGGGTTCGTGCCCCGGTCTGGGAAGATCCCACATGCCACGGAGCAGCTGGGCCTGTGAGCCATGGCCAGTGAGCCTGCGCATCTGGAGCCTGTGCTCCGCAATGGGAGAGGCCACAACAGTGAGAGGCCCGCGTACCGAAAAAAAAAACAAAAAACTAAAATACTATCCTAACATATACCACTTCGCTTTAGCACTATATATATTATATAAAACACTTACCTAGTTTGGGCTTCCCTGGTGGTGCAGTGGTTAAGAATCCACCTGCCAATGCAAAGGACACGGGTTCAAGCCCTGGTCTGGGAAGATCCCACATGCCGCAGAGCAACTAAGCCTGTGCGTCAAAACTACTGAGCCTGTGCTCTGTAGCCTGTGAGCTGCAACTGCTGAGCCCGTGTGCCACAACTACTGAAGCCCACGCACCTAGAGCCTGTGCACCACAGCAAAGAGTAGCCTCTGCTCACCGCAACTAGAGAAAGCCCGCACGCAGCAATGAAGACCCAGCACAGCCAAAAGCAAAAAACAAAAAACCCATTTACCTAATTTATTATTTTGGTAGCCTTTGAAATTACAAGTTTGTTAACTTAAAAAGAAATACTCAGAAGGAAGCTTCATATATATATATATAATTATTTTTATTTTCATGCTATGTCCTATAGCCATAAAAGTAAGAAAACAACAATTATGTAAAGCAGAAAATTACTACTCTAGGAAAATATTTCTAAGTATTCCAAAAGAAAATAACTGTAGTCCCTTGTCTCATGATCCCTCTGAACTATGAACCATACCTGTCAGCTCCTGGATCTGGGCACAGTATCACCTTGAGTGTACTTGACATTGGTGTTACTGACCAGTCTCCTGAGGAAGGGTCTGGGTTCACTAGGATTCAGGTCATACAGGTGAGAGGGCTGTCCCACCAGGTGGAACCCCAGCTCCTTGGTTTCCAGAGAAGATGTCAACCTTACCACCTATTTCCTTGTTTTCCCAAGCTCCCTGGGCATTCCTCTGATGCTCTGACCCTATTCCTCACCTTCCTGGTTCTGATTTCCCTAAATCCTATTCTAAAGCCAGTGCAAGAAACAATATTTGCGCTGCAGACCCTTTTCAGAGGATATAATCTCAATCTATCTGCCGACCAGCTCTTAGGAGGAGCGTGTGTAAGGACTCCTGTATCTCTGAAGGGTTATGTGTGCCATCCTGTCATTCCTCTAGCAGTAACCCACAGTAAAAACACATTTTACATCTTGATCAGATACCTATATGTCCACACACAGAAGTAACACCAGTTTCATATTCTATCATGTTCTATTCCATTTTCTGTGTGCGTGTTGTTTATATATTCATTTCAATACTTATCGAGTCACAACCTGGATCGTGTTTGTTACCAGAAAGCTGCTGCTTGGAACACGCTATCTTGGCCCTCACAGAATTGCTTTTACTGAGTTGTGTTTTGGTGTTTTATGCCCTCAACAGTCCTAGGAAACATCTTTTTCCATTTGTTCTAAAAAGATTGCTGCTTCCCTTAGTGCCACTTGGATGAGAGCGTCCTTTGAGACTTCAGGCATACTAGGAAAAGCTTTTCTTAGAAACAGGTGTGTTTTCATCGCATGAAAATGAAAATCATGTAACTGACCAGGTTCCTGTTTGCTTTGGCTACCAGGAAGTTTAGTTCCAAAAGCATGGTGCTGTAGCTCGGTGCTTAACTGGCTTCATATCCGTCTGTTGTTCTTTATCTGTTCCATACATTCTGGTTTAATTGGTTTTTGTTTTTTTGTTTTTTTTTTTTTTTTGTGGTACGAATGCCTCTCACTGCTGTGGCCTCTCCTGTTGCGGAGCACAGGCTCTGGACGTGCAGGCCCAGCGGCCATGGCTCACGGGCCCAGCCACTCCGTGGCATACGGGATCTTCCCGGACCGGGGCATGAACCCGTGTACCCTGCATCGGCAGGCGGACTCTCAACCACTGCGCCACCAGGGAAGCCCTGTTTATTTTTAATTTATATTTTATTGCATATATTCAATCTCAAAACCTTTGTGTAAAGAATTGGGGAATCAATCAATCAGCCAGCCTTCAGATATCCCAGTCTCCAGGACTGTTCATAATGATGACTGATGCATTGCTGTCATGGTATTATTTCTACCTTGACACACTTTTTCTTTTCTTTTCTTTTAATTAGAGTAAAATTGCTTTACAATGTTGTGTTAGTTTCTGCTGTACAGTGAAGCGAATCAGCTATATGTATACATGTATCCCCTCCCTCTTGGACTTCCCTCCCCACCCCATCCCACCCATCTAGGTCATCACGGAGCACCAAGCTGAGCTCCCTGTGCTATACAGTAGGTTCCCCCTAGCTACCTTGACACACTTTCTCTGTGAGTTGACACTAGCAGAGTGTAAGACAAGCAAAAGCCTCTTAGGAAACCTGGAATCATGAACTAGGTAGAGCCAGATACCCTGACTGTATAGGCCAGGCTGTTGTACCTCAGGTCACAGCAGCCCTCAGTGCCCCTCTCAGGGGTGTGATAGGCACAGTGATGGCCTCCCAAGATGTCCATGCCCTATTCTGGGAACATGCAAAAGAGACTTTGCATCCCTTAATGAAACAAGGAAGCTAGCAATTATGACTAAAGGGACGTTGTAGGCACGATGAAATCAAGGACCTTTAGGTGTGAAGATAGACTATCAGGATGTGCCCAGTCTAATCACAACTATCCTTAAAAGTGGAGAAATCTTCCCAGCAATGTCACAGAGAGACGTAGCATTGCTGGCTTTGAAGACAGGGAGGGACCCAAGCTGAAGAAATGTGTGCAGCCTTTGGAAGCTGGAAAGTCTCCCCTAAAGCCTCAGAAAGGGACCAGCCCTGCCGACACTTTGACTTTAGCAGAGTGAGACACCTGTCAGACTTCTAAGCAACAGAACTATAAGGTAATAAATGTGCATTGTTTTAAGCCACTGAGTTTGTGATCATTTGTTATAGCAGCAGCAGGAAACTAATACATGATACGCTGACCTCATTTTCTTTAGTGATTTGGATTTCAGTGTCCCATAATACATTGGGGCAAGTCCATATATTATCAACATGGAACTATGTCCACAAATCTATAATACGGGGGACCACAGAGGGGACCCAACCTAAGAACTCCTCCTCTACAGGAATTCACATCTGAGCAGCCCGCCTGGACCCAGCAGACCTCCTCCCAAACCAGCAGCCACTGCTCTGCTGCCTCTCAGTGCCTCCTGTTCTCACAGTGCAGGGGGGCAGCTTTCCAAGAGGACTTCCTCCACTACGGTCAAGTGCATGTTGCTTTGGGCAGGGCCAGGCATGGTGCTCTTCCTCCACCAAACTCCACCCTGCCCTTGGAACCCGCTTCTCCTAGATGACTGACAAGGCCCATCCCAACTTCTGTGGGTCTGCATCTGCACCACGGCCCCGGCACTCACGGGCAGACCCCTCAGGAAAGGGGACCGGGGGGCTGGGAGAGAGTGCTGCCACACCTGCTCTCATCCCTCAGGCACCCCAGGGTTGGAGGAGGTCTTGTTAGACCTTGTTTATTAAAAAGTGCCTTTTTTTGTTAATAGATCTTTATTGGAGTACAATTGCTTCACAATACTGTGTTTCTGTTGTACACCGAAGTGAATCAGCCATATGCATACATATGTCCCCATATCCTCCCTCCCACCCTCCCTATCCCACCCCTCTAGGCAATCGCAAAGCACTCAGCTGATCTTCCTGTGCTATGTGGCTGCTTCCCACTAGCTATTTTACATTCGGTGGTGTATATATGTCAATGCTACCCTCACTTTGCCCCAGCTTCCCCCTCCCACCCCGTGTCTTCAAGTCCATTCTCTATGTCTACATTAAAAAGTGCCTTGTGATATGCTTTCAGAAAAATGTTTTAGAATTTTCCAGTGATTTGATTTTAATAGACTGTCTTCCAAAACTTTTCTATTTTGAAATACTTTTTTTAACTTTAAAATAATGAGCTCTTAATGAAAAGACAAGTCATGGACTGTGAGAAAATATTTGCAAATCACAGATCTGATAAAGGACTTGGATCTAGAATATATAAAGACTCCTTGAAAACAAACACCCAAATTTTTTAAATGGGCAAAAAGGTTTTAACAGACACTTCACTAAGAAGATACATGGATGGCAAATGAGCCCATGAAAAGAAACTCAGCATCATTAAGAGGCAAATTAAAACCACAGTGAATACCACTACACACCTGTTAGAATGTCTGTTAAAAAGACTGGCCATACCAAGGATTGGTGAGAATACAGAGCAACTGAAGGTCTCATCCACTGCTGGTGGGAATGTAAAATGCTACAGCCACTTCGGAAAACGTTTTGGTGGTTTCTTAAAAAGTTAAACATGTACTTAACCATCATTCTACTCCTAGGTGTTTTATTTACCCAAGAGAAATGAAAGCCTATGTTTATACAAATGTTCCTAGCTGCTGTATTTATAATAGCCAAAAACTGAAGGCAACTCAAATGTCTATCAACAGATAAATGGATAAACAAATTGTGGTACATCCATACACTGAAATACTACTCAGTAATGAAAAAGGGGTGAGTTGGAGATTGGTTCAAGATGGCGGAGTAGAAGGATGTGCCCTCACTCCCTCTTGCGAGAGCACCGGAATCACAACTAACTGCTGAACAATCATCAACAGGAAGACACTGGAACTCACCAAAAAAGATACGCGACATCCAAAGACAAAGGAGAAGCTGCAATGAGATGGTACGAGGGGCGCAATCACAAGAAAATCCTAAAACTGCTGGGTGGGTGACTCACAAACTGGAGAACACTTATATACCACAGAAGTCCATCCACTGGAGTGAAGGTTCTGAGCCCCACGTCAAGCTTCCCAACCTGGGGGTCCAGCAACGGGAGGAGGAATTCCTAGAAAATCAGACATTGAAGGCTAGCGGGATTTGATTGCAGGACTTCGACAGGACTGGGGGAAACAGAGAGTCCACTCTTGGAGGGCACACACAAAGTCGTGTGTGCATCGGGACCCAGGGGAAGGAGCAGTGAACCCAGGGGAGACTGAACCAGACCTACCTGCTAGTGTTGGAGGGTCTGCTGCAGAGGTGGGGGGTGGCTGTAGCTCACTATGGGGACAAGGACACTGGCAGCAGAAATTCTGGGAAGTACTCCTTGGCGTGAGCCCTCCCAGAGTCCGCCATTAGCCCAGCCAAAGAGCCGGGTAGGCTCCAGTGCTGGGTCACCTCAGGCCAAACAACCAACAGGGAGGGAACACAGCCCCACCCAATAGCAGACAAGCAGATTAAAGTTTTACTGAGCTCTGGCCACCAGAGCAACACCCAGCTCTACTCATCACCAGTCCTTCCCATCAGGAAGCTTGCACAAGCCTCTTAGATAGCCTCACCCACCAGAGGGCAGACAGCAGAAGCAAGAAGAACTACAATTCTGCAGCCTGTGGAACGAAAACCACATTCATAGAAAGATAGACAAAATGAAAAGGCAGAGAACTTTCTACCAGATGAAGGAACAAGATTAACCCCCAGAAAAACAACTAAATGAAGTGGAGATAGGCAACCTTCCAGAAAAAGAATTCAGAATAATGATAGTGAAGATGATCCAGGACATCGGAAAAAGAATGGAGGCAAAGGTCGAGAAGATGCAAGAAATGTTTAACAAAGACCTAGAAGAATTAAAGAACAAAGACCTAGAAGAATTAAAGAACAAACAAACAGAGATGAACAACACAATAACTGAAATGAAAAATGCACTAGCAGGAATCAGTAGCAGAATAACTGAGGGAGAAGAATGGATAAGTGACCTGGAAGACAAAATGGTGGAATTCACAGCCATGAAACAGAATAAAGAAAAAAGAATGCACAACAAGAACATTTGCATTATAGGGGTCCCAGAAGGAGAGGAGAGATAGAAAGGACCTAAGAAAATATTTGAAGAGATTATAGTCAAAAACTTCCCTAACATGGGAAAGGAAATATCCACCCAAGTCCAGGAAGTGCAGAGAGTCCCAGGCAGGATAAACGCAAGGAGAAACACACTGAGACACATAGTAATCAAATTGACAAAAATTAAAGACAAAGAAAAATTATTGAAAGCAACAAGGGAAAAATGACAAATCACATACAAGGGAACTCCCATAAGGTTAACAGCTGATTTCTCAGCAGAAACTCTACAGGCCAGAAGGAAGTGGCACGATATATCTAAAGTGATGAAAGGGAAGAACCTAAAACCAAGATTACTCTACCAGTCAAGGATCTCATTCAGATTCGACAGAGAAATCAAAAGCTTTACAGACAAGCAAAAGCTAGGAGAATTCAGCACCACCAAACCAGCTCTACAACAAATGCTAAAGGAACCTCTCTAAGTGGGAAACACAAGAGAAGAAAAAGACCTACAAAAAACAAACCCATAACAATTAAGAAAATGGTAATAGGAACATACATGTCAATAATTACCTTAAACATGAATGGACTAAGTGCTCCAACCAAAAGGCACAGGTGTGCTGAATGGATACAAAAACAAGACCCATGTGCATGCTGTCTACAAGAGACCCACTTCAGACCTAGGGACACATACAGACTGAAAGTGAGGGGATGGAAAAAGATATTCCATGCAAGTGGAAATCAAAGGAAAGCTGGAGTAGCAATACTCATATCAGATAAAATAGACTATAAAATAAAGAATATTACAAGAGACAAGGAAGGACACTACATAATGGTCAAGGGATCAATCCAAGAAGAAGATATAACAATTATAAGTATATATGCACCCAACATAGGAGCACCTCAATACATAAGGCAACTGCTAACAGCTATAAAAGAGGAAATCGACAATAACACAATAATAGTGGGGGACTTTAACAACTCACTTACACCAATGGACAGATCATCCAAACAAAATTAATAAGGAAACACAAGCTTTAAATGACACAATAGACCAGATAGATTTAATTGATATTTATAAGACATTCCATCCCAAAACAGCAGATTACACTTTCTTCTCAAGTGTGCATGGAACATTCTCCAGGATAGATCACATCTTGGGTCATAAATCAAGCCTTGATAAATTTAAGAAAATTGAAATCATATCAAGCATCTTTTCTGACCACGAGGCTATGAGACTTGAAATCAATTACAGGGAAAAAAATGTAAAAAACACAAACACGTGGAGGGTAAACAATACGTTACTAAATAACCAAGAGATCACTGAAGAAATCAAGGAGGAAATCACAAAATACCTAGAGAAAAATTACAATGAAAACATGACTATCCAAAACCTATGGGATGCAGCAAAAGCAGTTCTAAGAGGGAAGTTTATAGCAATACAAGCCTACCTCAAGAAACAAGAAAAATCTCAAATAAAGAATCTAACCTTACACAGAAAGGAACTAGAGAAAGAAGAACAAACAAAACCCAAAGTTAGTAGAAGGAAAGAAATCATAAAGAGAGCAGAAATAAATGAAAAAAACAAGGAAAACAATAGCAAAGATCAATAAAACTAAAAGCTGGTTCTTTGAGAAGATAAACAAAATTGATAAAACTTCAGCCAGACTCATGAAGAAAAAGAGGGAGAGGACCCAAGCCAATAAAATTAGAAATGAAAAAGGAGAAGTTACAATGGACACCACAGAAGTACAAAGCATCATTGACTACTACAAGCAACTCTATGCCAATAAAATGGACAACCTGGAAGAAATGGACAAATTCTTAGAAAGGTATAAGCTTCCAAGACTGAACCAGGAAGAAATAGAAAATATGAACAGACCAATCACAAGTAATGAAATTGAAACTGTGATTAAAAATCTTCCAACAAACAAAAGTCCAGGACCAGATGGCCTCACAGGTGAATTCTATCAAACATTTAGAGAAGAGCTAACACCTATCCTTCTCAAATTCTTCCAAAAAATTGCAGAGGAAGGAACACTCCCAAACTCATTCTATGAGGCCACCATCCCCTTGATACCAAAACCACACAAAGGTACTACAAAAAAAGAAAATTACAGACCAATATCACTGATGAATATAGATGCAAAAATCCTCAACAAAATACTAGCAAACCGAATCCAACAACACATTAAAAGGATCATACACCATGATCAAGTGGGGTTTATCTTAGGAACGCAAGGATTCTTCAATATACGCAAATCAATCAATGTGATGTACCGTATTAAAAAATTGAAGAAGAAAAACCATATGATCATCTCAGTAGATGCAGAAAAAGCTTTTGACAAAATTCAACACTCATTTATGATTAAAACCCTCCAGAAAGTAAGCATAAAGGGAACTTACCTCAACATAATAAAGGCCATGACAACCCACAGCCAACATCGTCCTCAGTGGTGAAAAACTGAAACCATTTCCTCTAAGATCAGGAACAAGACAAGGTTGCCCACTCTCACCACTCTTATTCAGCATAATTTTGGAAGTCCTAGCCATGGTAATCAGAGAAGAAAAAGAAATAAAAGGAATACAAATTAGAAAAGAAGAAGCTAACTGTCACTGTTAGCAGATGACATGATACTATACATAGAGAATCCTAAAGATGCCACCAGAAAACTACTAGAGCTAATCAATGAATTTGTAAAGTAGCAGGATACAAAATTAATATACAGAAATCTCTTGCATTCCTATACACTAACAACAAAATATCAGAAGGAGAAATTAAGGAAAGAATCCCATTCACCATTGCAGCAAAAAGAATAAAATACCTTGGAATAAACCTACTTAAGGAGGTAAAAGACCTGTACTCAGAAAACTATAAGACACTGATGAAAGAAATCAAAGATGACACAAACAGATGGAGAAATATACCATATTCTTGGATTGGAAGAATCATATTGTGAAGATGACTATACTACCCAAGGCAATCTACAGATTCAATTCAATCCCTATCAAATTACCTGTGGCATTTTTTACAGAACTAGAACAAAAAATCTTAGAATGTGGATGGAGACACAAAAGACCCCAAATGGCCAAAGCAGTCTTGAGGGAAAAAAACGGAGCTGGAGGAATCAGACTCCCTGACTTCATGCTATACCACAAAGCTACAGTAATCAAGACAATATGGTACTGGCACAAAAACAGAAATATCAATGGAACAGGCTAGAAAGCCCAGAGATAAACACATGCACCTCTGGTCAACTAATCTACAATAAAGGAGGCAAGGATATACAATGGAGAAAAGACAGTCTCTTCAATAAGTGGTGCTGGGAAAACTGGAGAGCTACATGTAAAAGAATGAAATTAGAACACTGCCTAACACCATACACAAATCTTAACTCAAAATGGATTAGAGACCTAAATGTAAGACCGGACACTATAAAACTCTTAGAGGAAAACATAGGAAGAACATTCTTTGACATAAATCACAGCAAGATCTTTTTTGATCCACCTCCCAGAGTAATGGAAATAAAAACAAAAATAAACAAATGGGACCTAATGAAACTTAAAAGCTTTTGCAAAGCAAAGGAAACTAGAAAGAAGACGAAAAGACAACCCTCAGAATGGGAGAAAATAGTTGCAAATGAATCAATGGACAAAGGATTAACCTCCAAAATATATAAACGGCTCATGCAGCTCAATATTAAAAAAAAAAACCAACCCAATCAGAAAATGGGCAGAAGACCTGAATAGACATTTCTCCAAAGAAAACATACAGATGGCCAAGAAGCACATGAAAAGCTGCTCAACATCACTAATTATTAGAGAAATGCAAATCAAAACTACAATGAGCTATCACCTCACACCAGTGAGAATGGGCATCATCAGAAAATCTACAAACAACAAATGCTGGAGAGGGTGTGGAGAAAAGAGAACCCTCTTGCACTGTTGGTGGGAATGTAAATTGATACAGCCACTATGGAGAACAGTATGGAGGTTCCTTAAAAAACTAAAAATAGAACTACTGTATGATCCAGCAATCCCACTACTGGGCATATACCCAGAGAAAACCATAATTCAAAAAGACACATGCACCCCAATGGTCATTGCAGCACTGTTTACAATAGCCAGGTCATGGAAGCAACCTAAATGCCCATTGACAGACGAATGGATAAAGAAGATGTGGTACATGTATACAATGGAATATTACTCAGCCATAAAAAGTAACGAAACTGGGTCATTTGTAGAGATGTGGATGGATCTAGAGACTGTCATACAGAGTGAAGTAAATCAGAAAGAGAAAAACAAGTCTATATTAATGCATGTATGTGGAACCTAGAAAAATGGTACGGATATACCAGTTTGCAGGGCAGAAATAGAAACACACATGTAGAGAACAAACGTAGGGACAGCAAGGGGGAAAGTGGCGTGGGGTGGTGGTGGTGGGATGAACTGGGAGTTTGGGATTGACATGTATACACTAATATGTATAAAATAGAAAACTAATAACCTGCTGTATAAAAAAATTAAAAATGATAAAAAAGAAGAAGGCGTGAGTTACTGATACATGTACAGCTAGATGAATCTCAAAATAATTACGCTGACTGAAAAGAGCCAGATAAGAGTAAATCCCCCTTGGTCCAGTTACATAAAATTCTAGAAAATACAAACTAATCAGTCATGACAGAAAGCAGATGGGTGTTTGCCTGGGGCCGGCATAGAGTATGGGAGTGAGGGAAGGACAGACAGGCAGGAGGGAGGGGTATCTAGAGGCAAGAGGAAACTGTGGTGGCGGAGGGTGGGGGTGGGGCGGGTGGATATGTTCATTATGTTGATTGTGGTGATGGTTTCACAGTTGTATTCATAGATAAAAACATATCAAACTGTACACTTTATAAATATATGCAGTTTATTGTATGACAGTTATGCTCTTAAAATGGTTAAACCGTATACTCTTTAGCAGAAACTTAAAATTTTGGATTACTTTTCACTGTAATCCCCCAAACTGGCTTTTACGGAGCAATTCTTTTATCGCTAAAATAAACAATCTTTAAGAACTCCTTTGCCCTTATTTCGTTAATCTGAGGCTAGCAAATTTTTAAAAATCAATCTGAGGGGGCTTCCCTGGTGGCGCAGTGGTTGAGAGTCCGCCTGCCGATGCAGGGGACACGGGTTCGTGCCCCGGTCCGGGAAGATCCCACATGCCGCGGAGCGGCTGGGCCCGTGAGCCATGGCCGCTGAGCCTGCGCGTCCGGAGCCTGTGCTCCGCAACGGGAGAGGCCACAACAGTGAGAGGCGCACTTACCGCAAAAAAAAAAAAAAAAGAATCTGAGGACTTAAAAGGGTTATTACTTTGATCTTGAAAGCCAGTAAAGAAATTCAAGATGTGCCATTAAGTCTGTAATTAAAAGAAACAACAACAACCAAACAAAAAAACCAACAGAAGTGAGAAGGAATTCCATGTTGCTTCAGTAAGCTGTCATGAGGTATGTATGTAAAGCTGAGAGAGGAGCCCCACCCTCCAGGACGCCGTGAGGAGATGCAAAGGAATGGAATGGGAAAAGCCCAATGCTAATAGTTGATAAGTAGAGATTTTAGTCTTTTCTACTTCTAGACACGTCCTTTAAAAAATCTTTTAAATTCTCTTCACCTTGGGTCTGCTAAACTGAGGTGACATCTATACTCCCTACCTTAAATAATGTGTGTTGTCAGAGGACTGGGACCCCTGATTTGATATTGCCCCCATTAATATATTTATGTAAAGAGAAAGAACAAGAAAGCTGCTGTGTCTGCAGCAAATTTGTTTTGCCATTGCTTCCTCCAGGGTATCTCACTACAGACACGTAAGCATATGTAAATAAGAATATTTAAATAAGCAGTAGAAGACTGATGGCCATTATTATCATTGTTATTTAATGGGAACATTTCTATCCTTTTCTACAATTGCTTTGAAAATTAAGGTAACTGTTCAGGGACTTGTGAATACCTTTTCCTGATAATTAATCCTAGACGTCACTTTTAGAAATACAATTTTTAAATTGTTAAAATTTTTTTTGCAAATAAAAATTGGACCATAAGTCAGAATGTGACATACATTGAGCAGAACCTTAAAAAAAAAACACCTCTCATTTATGCATATTTGAGAATATTTATCAAACCTGAAAATGCATCATCAAGCCCAACATCAGTGCTTTGCTTCAGAGAGAATCAAATTTGTCTACGTTGTTTATATATGGAAAGAAGGTAATGAAAATTTGGGGTTAGTAAGTATTTGTATTCACTAACAGGTGTTTAATTATTTGCAAAGCTGTTTCATGGTATTAAATTGTAGAAAAGCTGAAACATCGTTTTAATTTCTGCTCATCAGTTCTAAGTGCAATCAAACTAGGACCTGGTTCATAGCATCTCTTGATTCACCTATGGTACAAGTTAGGTTAAGAGAATATTGGAATAAAGTATAGCTCACTGTTCTGATTTGTTCTTAGCATCCACACGTGGTTTCCATGGAAGTTTCCAGGTTAGTATTTTTACCAGTGTTTCTCCATAGATTGCAAAATTGGGAAATCTTCTAGAGTTAAAAGAAGACCACCGCAACAGACTCATTGAAGAAAATGACAAGTATCAAAGACATTTAGGCAACTTAATAAATAAGGTACAAATTTTCTTACATAAATATTTGTCTTTTTAAAACTGTGAAATATTAAATGGTAGAATTTTGGTGCTAAAAAGGATCTGAGGGATGAGGTAATACATTTGTATTGATTCCTTTCACTTCATAATGACCTTCCATTAGCCTTTTAGCCGAAAGCTAGCAAAGCACATTGTGTGTATCTGTCCTTGTGCTGTCAGCATTTTCAGGTCTTAGTATTGCTACTTCATTTTGAGGGTCACTCTAAATCTTGCCAACATAGTGTTCTAGTTTACCTTTTAAAAACCGCATTAACTGTAACCAAGTGGGCTGTAACCCTGGGTTGGTACATACGCTACATGTGTGGGTCATAGCTGACTTGCTAGTTGTCCGTTTGTTGACACTTCACTTTTTCTGCATGATGAACAGTCACATTACAATTCTATTTGTATTCATATTCCTGATTTCAAAATGTAAGGATAATGTTCTGCCTATTGTAAAACTTTCATTCATGGGAGTCATATAATTGAACTTGTACAGATTCTTAAAAAGCAAAATTAAATAAGTATCCTAGAATTTATCACAGAATAATTGTTTTAGCTAATGTTTTTCAAGGTTGCATCATGCGAAGAAATTATCGAATGTACTGACCGAAGGCTCATGATACCGAACTCCCAGATTGCACAGTAAGTTGAAAACACTTAATTTTTTTAACTTTGTAAACGTTTGCTGATATTTCGCTCCCTGGCTTGCTCAGTTCATTTCTCAGACTCCTGGAAAGAGGAAAATGTGCTGTTTCGTAAGGCAAGACCATTCATTCTTCCATGATATGTTGAGTGTGCCGAAGGTCTGGACTACTGGAACAACCAGAATTCCATCTTCCTTTCTCAGAACTCCCTTTGACTTGGCGGGGGGGCGAGGTTAAGAAATTACAGAGGGCATCCCTAGTGGCGCAGTGGTTGAGAGTCCGCCTGCCGATGCAGGGGACGCAGGTTCGTGCCCCGGTCCGGGAAGATCCCACATGCCGCGGAGCGGCTGGGCCCGTGAGCCATGGCCGCTGAGCCTGCGCGTCCGGAGCCTGTGCTCCGCAACGGGAGAGGCCACAACAGTGAGAGGCCCGCGTACCGCAAAAAAAAAAAAAAGAAAGAAATTACAGAGAAACATCCAAGAATTTTAGAGGATATTACCATGGTATTCAAGTAAAGTAACATTGCTGTGCTTAGAATTTATTCACAAAAGTTTTTGAATGCACCCCAAATGAAACATATCAAGTACCAAATAAACTTTATCATTAGAATGAGATTCAGGAACTGCCCTGGTGACGCAGTGGTTAAGGATCTGCCTGCCAATGCAGGGGACACGGGTTCGATCACTGGTCTGGGAAGATCCCACATGCCGCAGAGCAACTAAGCCCATGTGCCACAACTACTGAGCCTACGCTCTAGAGCCCGTGAATCACAACTACTGAGCCCGCATGCTGCAACTACTGAAGCTAGTGCGATTAGAGCCCATGCTCTGCAACAAGAGAAGCCACCGCAATGAGAAGTCCGTGCACCACAACGAAGAGTAGCCCCCACTCACCGCAACTAGAGAAAGCCCGCGCACAGCAGCGAAGACCCAACGCAGACAAAAAAATAATAATAGTAATTTGAGTTGCTTGGAAAGAATTCCAGATTCCCATAAAGCAAGATGGGTGGATGATGTATAGAGAACTAGACCACCATGAAATTTATCTACTCAAATCCTCCAATAAAACTAGCAAAATGTTAGCCTAGAAAAGTTCATTTTAGTCATAAAATTCAGTTGTTTCTTCTTTCAGTTTAGAAGAGAGAAATAAACATTTGGAAGATTTAATTAGAAGGCCCAGAGAGAGCACCAGAAAACCAAGGTAAGTTGTTTCTTTTTCTAAATAATAATGTCTTTAACTTTAGAATATATGCATAATAATGTTATACATTTTAAAAAAAACCTTTTCCTTATCTCAGTTTAAGATAAATTATATAAAAGTGCTTGGTATTTTGCCTAGCATAAAATAGTTTCTTTGATAGATGTTTTTTGTAGGACCTGAATTGGAAAGCCTGGTTACCTGCTCTCATGGAACTTATGATTATCTCTAAGAAAAATACTATACAGATTATGAGCTAAGATTTTGTCTACAATAAAACAGCTTACCCTGATGTAAATATATAGCAGACCAGATCTTATGATCAGATTTTCTTACACTGATGTGAAATCTTATAATCCGTTATTTTAGAAGTCTCTCAACTCTCAGTATTTGATGCTACAAGATATATGCACAAACCCTATGGGGTTGGTTCAGACCATAGTAGGATGTTAAAGTGGGGCTCTTCCTGAGCTACTTCTTAAGATGCTAATTAAATATTTACCAATTCCCAAAACGAGAGTGAGTTTGCCCGCTGTGCAGAGGTTCTGAGGGAAATTTCAAAGAGTCTTTTTCATGACCCATATCCCTTGACCAGATCCAGTATATGAAACGTCTGGAGTGTGGGGAAATTGCAGAAGAGATTTCTTTGACTCTGTCGTGTCATGAGCTCCCGTCACCCCCAAGTCATTCTACCTCTTTTACCTAAAGCCTTGTTAGGGGGTCTCTGGGAGATCACCTAAAGAACTTTGAAATGTGTTTCCTAAACACATTCAGGAAAGGGAGGATCAGTGACGGAGAAAATTAAAGCAAGGTGTGGCAGGCAGCACGACACAGGGGCCGAGTTGGGTGGCCTGTTCTCCCTGATTGTCGTCAGGACAAAGAATGTATGTGACAGTTTCTTAAGAACCACGCAGGTGAGATCTGAGTCATCTTGGGCTTGGCTGAAGGCTGCCTTGTGGGATGCCAGCAGCAAGAAGGGGAAAGGGAGCAGCACATTCCTAGGGGCTGGTGCAGCAGTATCAGATGACCACCGGAAGAGGGGTGCCTCAGCCTGGGCCCAGGGAACTGTAGGGCAGGGGTCCCTGGCAGCGGCAAGCTCCCAGAGAAAGAATCAGCCAATCCCGGTGAAGCCACCCAGCCAAGTAAAAATATCTTATTGCTTTACTTCTCCTCCCTCCTTCTGCAAAGGGAGGAGGTGGGGAGTGAAGAGGGTGCAGAAATTGACCTTCAGGGGCAGGTGGTGTCCACCAACTACAAGCCGTAGCTTAGGGAGAGGGATGAGTTCTCCTGAGTGAAGATTAAAGGATCGATTCATATTTAAGACTGGGCATCGAACTGAGCTGTGCTGAATCCGTCACGGTGAGAAGGAACATGACAAGGAGCAAGGTTGGTTGAGTTTCATCTTCCTTGGTTTGGTTGCCAGCTGGCAGAATTAGCTTAGAGCAAAAAAAATCACTGGGCCTGCTGCATATTCAGCCAACAGCAAAGGGGAAGAGCTCCCCTGAGTGAAAAAAGGCTAAAGTAGGGACTTCCCTGGCTGTCCAGTGGTTAAGACTCTGAGCTCCCACTGCAGGATGTGTGGGTTTGGTCCCTGGTTGGGGAACTAAGATCCCGCATGCCAGGGATCCCACGTGCCATGTGGTGTGGCCAAAAAAACCACCCCCAAAAATAAAAAAAAGGCTAAAGTGGGGAGCAGACATGAAAGTTGCATTTTCATTGTATCGTGGGTCATGTTTGTTCCGAATACCATTTGCAAACAGAACTATGTTTTGAAAATCAAAAGCCTTTAGAAGGTTTACACTATTATTTGCAAAGTGATAGTTTAACTATGATTCTCTCCCTAATATGAAAGAGTTTGATCTGATGCCTGGCATATTACAGATGCGCAGTAATCGCTAGTTTAAACTGAATGTGAATCTTCTCTGAGTTGATGAAAGAAACTGTGGAATATTTTTTTCTGGAATTATTTTACAATAAGAAAATTTGCTTCTAAATTCACACATTTTACTCGTTCAGATATTTGTTTACTTATACTTGGCCTATCTTCACAGTAGATTTGAGGCCCGTTTATATAGATTTAGAGTGTCCTTGAAGCAAAGGTGTGAGGTGGAGTGGAAGAGCTCTCAGGCCCTCTCTAGCTGAGAAGACCATTTCTTAGAGAACTTCAGGCTTGCATCAGCCTTCAGCCCCGCACCATCCATGAGCCTCCCCTTGACCGCTGGGCCTCAGTCAATTCAGCATGCAAACACTCTTTAGACCACCTCCGCATCGTCTCAGAATTCTGGTGCTGCTTTGGCCAGTTGTCTTCAGAAGTGGAAACAGTGAGAAATAGGGAGAGAAAAGTGAGCACTTTAATAGTCTCATGTCTTGTTTGGGCCTCTAGTTCCTTTTTTTGGTCCTCTAGTTCTTTATCACTTCAAGGAGATTCATTAGGTTTTCAAGTCATAGCCAGCATCTTATCCTAAGTAAATCTAGGAGAATGTTAAAACGTAACAAGGCTGAGGCTCAGTATTTTTATGTAATTGCAGTTGAGAATGATCCGTATTCTACATACTGAGAAGCTTTATCTTAATCTTTTAGGGTCTCTTAGTTCTATCGCAAATGACAATCTATCTTTGAAAAGTGAGGAGAAGAAAATTTTAAATAATGGCATCCTTGTTCACTATGTTGCTATTTTAGTCCTCACCCCCCCCAGTTGTTTGTTTGTTTTACATTATTCTCCTCCTGTTTCCTGCAGACTGAGAAGGCATCCGAAGCCCGTGACCGTGGTAGATCATACTGATGATCACTATAAAGAATGCTGTATTCCCATGTAATTGTTAAATTACACAAAATTAAAGATGAGTTCCTAAAGTTATGCTTCAGTCATGTTCAGCTTAGCTTTCCCCTCTGCCCTCAGATGAGGGCCTCTTTTGCCTCTGATTGTAGTTGGTTCTGTAATTGGGAGCCTTAATTTCATCCCCACAGCTCCTGCTTCATGTCAAGGCCTCATCGTTTTCATCTGGCCTGTCACAGTCATCTCCTTACTCGTGGCTCTGCCCCCAGTTCTGCTCCACCCTCCACAGAGTAGACAGAGTGACTGTTCAGAAACAAAATCTGGTTATACTCCCCCGCTACGTGAGACCCTTCAGTGCTTCCCAGTTGCATTCAGAATCAAATGCAACTCCTCAGCTGGCATCCAGGTCCTCTGTGGTCTAGCCCTTGCCTTCCTATACAGGCTTCTCGGTCACTGCTTCCTCCTCATCATACACCCCAACCACATCTAACACTTGCAATGTTTTGCACGTGCCGTGTTACCTTTGTGCCTGCTGGCTACTGCCCGGGTAGCTCCCCCACCTGGAATGCTCGCTCTCAAGTCCTTTTCTCCCCGTTACTTCAGTTCCTGCCTCACAGACATCTGCCAGCTGGAGCTCCGTCTGCTCCACGAAGCCTTTCCCACCCAGGTGGAGCAGACTTGCTTCCTCCCATGTGTCCTCATTGTACCCTCTGATAAAATAGCACCTATGGTATGTCATTACAGTTCTCTGCTTGCACGTCCCCTGACCTCACTAGAACTCTTCTAGTGCAGGAATTCTCATATTCATTTTGTCATGCCCCAAGCACCTACCCCATAATCGGTACTAGATAAGAGTCAAATATTAGACAGACTCGGGACCCAGGCCCAATGCTATCCTTGCTGGAGTAATTCCTAGTAGAAGGTACACCTGCTGCCGCCCTGTCCCACGCCAGGCCATGGGTATGGGTTCATGAATACCATGGCCCATTTGTGACACAGCTTTGCAGAAGAGGGGGTACAGTCAAAGGACCTGTCTCTATCTGTCCCACTGAGACCCAGCTGTTGTAATAGTTGAGTTATGAGGACACCTTAATACTACCAATTCTTAGTTATGCTGTGCTGCTGAGTCACTTCATGAATTGTTCAGATCCTTGCTTCTGTTCCTTCTTCATTCTGCCAGCTGGCAGCCATACCAAGGAAGATGAAACTCAACCAACCTTGCTCCTTGTCATATTCCTTAATAGGAAAAAGGTTGAAACAAACAAAAATATTGATTAAAATATAGTATTAGTATTATCTGTGGAGTTTGTCTGTAGGTTTTCCTTGTGCCCCTTTTCCATATGTAGTTGAGAACTTGCTGCTTATGGAATAGGAATTCCATATGTAATCAAGAGTCAGCTCTTCTGTCCCTGAATGTCTTTCCTGAAAACTGAAGAAACAATTTTTTCCTTTCATTTTTATATGCCAGACATCTTAGAAGGAAATAGAAATGATTTAGATTAAACAGGACTGAAGACTAACAATTAATCATTTTTGTTAACCACTCCAGGAGCAGAGTCATTACTAAGTATAGCACCCAGATCCGTCCATACAAGTGATACGTTAAAAGCTGTATAAGTGGTGAAATTTTACGTTCCAAAAAATGTGATGACTATTCTTCTAATTTCTTCCTGTGAACAATCAAACATATTCTAACATAACATAAACAAGTGAATGCAGTGGCTTCTTTTCCAAATATCTGTCAATTTTCATTCTCACAGAATACCACTCTTGTATTGCCAGGCCTTTAGTAACATATGAAAATTTCCTGTGTCTCATCCCAACTCTTTTTTCCTCTCTGGGCAGGCAGACTCTTCCTACTACCAACCAAATTTAAAAAGACACTAACACTGAAATCCCTTGGAATTAAAACCCAGGTGAAAGGAGGTTTTGCCCTTATAACTTCCACCTTAATGTAGTTTTGAGGAATTACTTCTGAGTTTAAACAAAGGAACCAGAGATAGCTAATTTTGTAAGATGTATCAGAAAAATGAATGTACATAACATATTGTCCTTTTGATAAATCCCATAGCCAGGATGAAAGTATAATTATTGAATCAAGATATACCTTGAATGGAAGGGAAGAAATTATCCTATCTCACTGAAATTAGTTTTGCACTTAAATTAGTCAGGTAAGTGCAAGAGGGAAATATTGGAGAATCTATATCTGGCCCCAAAGGAAGTGCTGAATAAGTAAAAGCTATTACTATTGATGTTATTTTTGTTGAGGAATTCTATAAGTTACATTTTATTATGAATTTTGAAGCAAAATTTGTTAATTTCTCAAATTCAAAAAGTTGCGATACGGTTTAAGACAAACCATGAGGAATGCACAGTAAGTTGCAGCTATAATAGTGTTTCATTTGAAAAATTAAGCCCTGAGAGCTTTGGAAGTGATTCAGGTTTTAAAAAGAGACATTTTTATTAGTTTCATGGAATTCTCTAGGGAAAGTTAAGATATGATAGGAGAAAGACAAACATTAAGATGGTTAGTGCGGGGGGAATTCCCTGGTGTTCCAGTTGTTAAAAATCCACCGTCCAATGCAGGGGACGCGGGTTCGATCCCTGGTTGGGGAACTAAGATCCTACGTGCTGCAGGGCAACTAAGCCTACGCGCCACAACTAGAGAGAAGCCCGCGTACCACAACGAAGAGCCCGTGTCCCGCAACGAAGGATCCCACATACCGCAATGAAGATCCTGCGTGCTGCATCTAAGACCTGACACAGCCCCCGCACCAGAAACAAACAAAAAAGATGGATAATGCAGCGTCTGGAATCTGCACACGAACATGGTGAAATCGTTGGACTGGAAGGATTAACACAGTTTGTCCACAAGCAGGGCTGTGTGCATAAGTGCTACATTTGCCATGTGCGCTATTAGACATTTATGATCTTTTACCTACAAGTTGTCTCACAGTGAACGTACGTCCTTTGGCGCACAGCTCAAGGATGCAGCATCTAAGTCAGTGCTTCTTGGAATAAACATTTAGTGACGTTCAATAAGCCATGTGACAGCCTCTGTGTTAGAGGCCAAAGGTACAACGAAAAACCAGGCAGAGATCACCAAGGACCATGTAATCTAGTGGGGGATATAGATAAGAGACTCTTTCCTAGATTGATGCATGGGTCTAACTGTCGGGGGTGCTCTAGAAGCATAGACGAAATGGCCCTGGACTAGGGGAGAAAACCTCAGGGCAGATTTACAGAAATAATGACACCTGAGCCAGATCTTCATCACTGACTAGGTGTTCCCCGGGTAGATAGAAGGGGAAGCTCTTCCCACACAGCACAGAGGCCTGAGGTATCCTGTGATACTCTCTGAACCACAAGTAAAATCTAAAACCCATGTTCTTCACATGGCGGGAGATGAAGGTGATCGTGAATTGTCTCATGTGCTTTGTGAAGAAGTGCGAACTTTGTCCTGAGAAGCTCTGAAGGCTTTTAAGTGGAGAAATGATGGGGTCCATTATGCATTTTGAGGGAATTCCCTGGCAGTCCAGTGGTTAGGATTCCAAGTTTTCACTGCCGGGGGCCTGGGTTCCATCCCTGGTCAGAGAACTGAGATCCTGCAAGCCATGTGGCCAAAAAAAAAAATTATGGGACTTCCCTGGTAGCGCAGTGGTTGAGAATCTGCCTGCCAACGCAGGGGACACGGGTTCGAGCCCTGGTCCAGGAAGATCCTACATGCCGCGGAGCAACTAAGCCTGTGCGTCACAACTACTGAGCCCATGTGTCACACCTACTGAAGCCCGGGCACCTAGAGCCCGTGCTCCACAATGAGAAGCCACCACAATGAGAAGCCCACACACCACAACGAAGAGTAGCCCCCGCTCGCCGCAACTAGAGAAAGCCCGCGTGCAGCAACGAAGACCCAACGCAGCCAAAATAAATAAATAAAATTTTTAAAATTATGTGTCTTGAAAGATCACCCTAATAGTGATATAAAGGGTAGGTTGATGGTGGGTGATGCTAGAATCAAAAGTGCCAGATAAGATACTGCTACAGTGCTCCATGCAAGAAAAACCGAGGCCAGAAACTAAAATAGTGACAGAGGAAGTAATGAGGAAGTTATCGATGCACAGTGATTTCAAAGGCAAAGTGAAAAGGACAGGTAACTGTTAGCTATGGGAGTGAAGGGCAAGGAGTCTGGGAGTGAAGGGGGAGAGGCCTAGGAAGCCTGGCACGGGTCTGGGTGGTCGTCTTCACAGAGGTAGAGAACACAGGAGGGACCACTAGTTTGCAGGAAAGATAGGATGAGGGTGAGGTTGCTGTGAAACACCCGGGACATACTTAATAAGCAGTTAAATATATGCTGAGAAGGATCCAGTGGTCAGGGAGGTTCTGAAGACGAGGAGAGAAGGGTCATTGATGACCAAGGTCTCAGAGGCGGAAAGAGGGCCTCGGGTCCCCAGAACAGCGTAGGCTCAGACACCCCTCCCTCTGAGACTGGAGGTTAGGAAGGCAGCTCTGAGCTGTGCACGGTGTTGGAGACCCTGGCGGAAAGCTTGGGCCTCTTTCTGCAGGAGGAGGCTGGCGTGGCGGGAGAGGCGAGGGTCTGAAATAGCTGCAGCCCCTGCTCTCAGGGAACAGAGCGTGGGCTCTTGCCACGGGGTACTAGGAGGAGGTACAGTTTCCTCTCCACCTCACCGTTCCTCTATTTTTATCCACTTTCCTCTCCTCCCGCCTTGTTCCTTGTTTCCCTGACTGTGACCCATTGCATCTTCTTGAGGACTTGCTCCATTGATCATTCTTACTCTCTCACACCTTTAATTTACAACTCTTGGTTGAATTCTTACCCTAGCCTTAAAAAAATCCTTCCTGCAACCCTCTTTTCCTCTAAAGCTATCATGTCTTATCTTAACCAAGTCTTTATTGAATTTGTTACAATATCACTTCTGTTTTAAGTTTTGGTTTTATGGGCCGGAGTCTTGTGGGATCTTAGCTCCCCGACCAGGGATCCAACCGGCACCCACTGCCCTGGAAGGTGAGTCCCAACCACTGAACCGCCAGGGAAGTCCTGTGATTCATAGTGTTTCTGATAAATATTTTTCAATATTGCTGGTCTCAACTTGCTGCTCTCATTTTTAAAGGCTGCGTGATATTTCATTATATATAATTAAAATAACTTATTGACTTATATTTTGTGGACAGGGTTTCCAGTTCTTACTGGTAGCCCAGAAGTCACTGCCTTACATGCTTTGGCCCCAAATTACGTGCATTTGCCTTTGCCCACGTGGTTTCCTTGTCCTAGAATGCCCTTTCCTGCCCCAACTAAACTCTCTTCTCCACCTCCACCACCCAGCTCCTCATATTTGAAACATGTGCATCTTCCAAGGCTTAATCGAAATGTCACCTTCATCCTTATCTGAAAGTAATACGTATCTCCTCTATCTGTGACTTTCTAAGGGTTCTTAGCACGTTCTTCCCTAAATTATAGCTCGTGGGTGATATCAGGCCACAGCACAAAGAGCACTCAACACGGAATCATAAGACTTAGGTTCCAGGGCTTCCCTGGTGGTTCAGTGGTTGAGTCCACCTGACAAAGCAGGGGACACGGGTGTGAGCCCTGGTCCGGGAAGATCCCACATGCCACGGAGCGACTGGGCCTAGGCACCACAACAACAGAGCCTGTGCTGTAGAGCCCGTGCGCCACAACTACTGAGTCTGCGTGCTACAACTACTGAAGCCCATGTGCCACAACTACTGAAGCCCGTGTGCCTAGACCCCATGCTCTGCAACAGAAGCGACTGCAATGAAAAGCCCGCGCACTGCAACAAAGAGTAGTCCCCGCTCCCCGCAACTAGAGAAAGCCCAGGCGCAGCAACGAAGACCCAACGCAGCCAAAAATAAAATTAAAAAAAAAAATGACTTAGTTTCCAGGCTCCTCCATGCTAGCTGCTGTGAGAATTGAGTTCATTGTCACAGCATTTTAAGAAGAATTACAGGACTGCGCTTATATCAATGTCAAAACGTCAGTATTTTGTACATTATGTCTACAGTTAAAAGACTGTAACATTTGCCTGTGTAAATATAACTCTTGGGACGAGTGAGTGAGAGGTAAGCTGTGAAACTGGACAGGGGTCTTCCCGTATGTCGGAAGCGCAAGCTTGCAACAGCAACTAGAATACACGTTTAAGAAATCCTAGCGAGCACGCTATGGTGGAAACTCGACGGTTCTGTAGCACAGTTGGGGATTCCTATAGGGCCAAGGTCAAATACGTTACGAGAAGAGAATTTTCAAGATTTCACAGCACAGCTACCCCGCTGATGGGTTCCGCTTCAGTTTGGACTAGAGGAATTGAACATACCTAATCGAAGACCTTGGTGCTGGGAGAATAGTGTTTCGGGAAACTCTGTTTTCTCCCTCCTGTGTTCCTACTCTCACTCCCCGACCACATTCACAACACCTCTGACGCGGGAGCGTGCTGGGTTTTCCCCCACAAGCTATTCTCTGCGACACCAGCTGGGGGTCCCACAATGTAACTCAATCCGGACACTACCTGAAGGTAGCATCAGATCCCACAAGACTGCTCCCGCCCACTTCAGATGCCAATGGCAAGTCCTGGTCATCACCTGTGCCTCTAATAGATCAGCTGTAAATCAGAGGCTCCCATGACCCCTTCCTCCGAGTCCATTAATTTGCTAGAGCAGCTCACAGAGCTCAGGGAAACACAGGCATTTAACAGTTTATTAAAGGATACAGATGAACAGCCAGATAAAGAGAGACATAAGGCGAGGTCTGGGAGGGTCCTGAGGACAGGATCTTCTGTCCCCCTGGAGTTGGGGTGTGTCCCCCTTCCAGTACTTGGATTCTGTTCACCAACCTAGAAGCCCCCTGAATCCTGTACTTCGAGAATTTCTACGGAGGCTTCCTGACATCATCATGATTAAGCATTTTCATTTCCAGCCTCTCCACCCTCTCTGGAGAATGGAGGGTGGGGATGAAATTTCCTTCCAGTGAGGTGGAAGGAAAACCAGGAGAGTATGTTGTCCTCCAGCCTCGAGAAACAGGTGTTAAAAAAGGGGGTGGAGGGACTTCCCTGGTGGTCCAGGGGATAAGACTCCGTGCTCCCAATTCAGGGGGCCCAGGTTCGATCTCTGGTCGGGGAATTAAATCCCGCATGCACACCGCAACTAAGATCCTGCATGCTGCAACTAAGACCCGATGCAGCCAAAATAAATAAATAAATATTTTTTAAAAAAACTTTTAAAAGTGGGGAAGGAGGCTCAGATGAGGACTTTCGGATTCAGCAAGATGAGATATGTTAGTGCAGTGCTGAAAATAACAGCCCAGTGGAATAAGCGGAGAAGAAAATCGAGAGGTGAGATAGGAAAGTTTTACTGTGTCTGAGGCAGACAAGCGAGGCTGTTGCTGAGGGTACCAGCGGCCACGGAGAATTTTTTTTTTTTTTTTTTTTTTACTTTTTGGCCGCACCGCCAAGCAAGCAGCAAGGTTCAGCCACGCCCCCTGCAGTGGGAGCGCTGAGTCTTAACTGCTGGACCGCCAGGGAAGTCCCAGAATTTTGTTTTTTAAGATGGGCAATATTACAGTATATTTGTATGTGAACGGGAGCGATGAATCGGAGTAGAAATTCATGAGGTAGAGGAGAGATGGCTATTTTCAAAATCACACGGTTTTGAGCAGGAGGTGAGATCCAAACCACAAATGACGGCTGACCTTTGATAGGCCCATGTAAGTTTTTTCTTGGAACGGAAAGGAGGGCAGAGCATGAGTGTACAGTTGGAGGAAAGCGGTGAATGTGATTTTGTCTGTTCTTTTCCGGGAAATACGAGCTGAGCAAGGGTGGGCAGGGGAGTCTGTGAGTCGTGAAGGAAGAGGACCAGGTTGGGGACAGTCTCCCCTCCCACACCCCCATAGTATTCCTTTTACATAAAGATCACAAAAGAATTTTTTACTTTCAGAAGTAAAGTACAAAAACCATAACTCTTTTTTTAGCCCTTGCTAGGTGAAAGAACACAGAAGTCTTTGCTGGCATATAATAAACACAACTTTTTTTTTTTGCTTGACAGTTTTTCATTTCTTATTAGGTTTACAAATGAAGTTAGATTGCAAATTTGTGGGGAAAGATGTAACTTATAACAAATTCAACAGATATTTTCTGAGTTACCACTGGTGTCAGGCGCTGTTCTATAACATTGACTAAAGGCACAAAGGTCCCTGAAGTGTGACAGACAGGAGATGTAATAAACTATATATTGTGTTAGAAGATAAAAAGTGCTATAAAAAAGAGAATAGAGAGTACAAGGGAGGGGCTGGGGGTTGTAATTTTAAACTGGGAATGAGGGTGAGCCTCATTGAGGAGGTGACTGTTGAGCAAAGGTTTAAGGACATGAGGAAGTTCCTTAGCTACTGGGTTACCTGAGGGAACACCCAGAACAAAAACTGGGGCTTAATAGACACATTTGCTAATGATGCTGAGGGAAATCTTAAGAAATTCAAGGAAAAGAAAGCTCTGCTCTTACAAATTCCAAGGAAGTAAAATGACAGAAGTGGAGAATCAAGTGTGGGTTTGCCTGAGCTGTAAGAATGAGAATAACCGGGATGTAGTATATTTCTGGAAAACACAGATCTACAAGGAGATAGATGCAGAGGTGAGAGAGAAAAAACATGGAGAGGGGCAGCAAGGGGGAGAGCTCTGGGTGGGCACCCAGGGAACGCTGCTCATTACAGGGAGAATGGAGATCACAGTAGTGCAGAGTTTGTGGGCACCAAGATCAGGGCTACCGCTTTTGATTTTTGTACTAATTGGACAGTCACACAGGTCTCTCTCTGTTTTCTGTTCGTACGTTTTCATTTTCACATCAGTCCCGTCCTGAGCAGGCACACTTTGTTCCTGTTGCCCCTTTAGTGGCTGGCTGTCTAAAATTCAAGTCCCAAGTAAAATCTATTAGTAATCATTTAATAATAAAACTGGAGTGGAAGTCCCAGTTTAAGCCTAAACTGGATTATCCTCATATGTTCAGGCTCTATCTAAACATGTTCTGAGAACTGAAGAGACAGGCCTACTAGGAATCTCTTTAACATAAGGAATGAGGATCTTCTCTGCCAGAAACTAGCCCTCTGAAGTGAAGAGGGAGACAGCCCTGGTCCAGTGAAAGAGAGAAGAGGTGATTCTGAGTGTACAGCATGATTACATGTATATATCTCCTACTGCAGTCCACAGCAGATTCTTCCCGGTGCTGGGAGACAGCAGCAAGTTAAATAGTAGGACGTGTTTTTCAAAAAAACCCTGTCAGGCATCAGGAGCTCAGAGCAGGTCTGATTTGAAACTCATGGAAAAGAAAGTGCCTCAAAGTTGGGGAGGGAGAGTCTTCCCACGCCTGTAGAGAACTCAGCAAGGTTCAGCCACATCAAAGTGGTGTGCGCAGTCGTGATGTCTTTTCGCACAGAGTGGCAGCTTTGGTAGCCATGCGCAAGCGTGGAGGCAGCAGCTATAGTGGGAGGAGCCTTCTCAGGGAGCCCCTCCCCTTCTGCCAGGTGCGTTAGGAGGAGCAGCCCTGGCGGCACTGGTGGAGCGGAGCTGAATTGGTTCAGACCAGCACTGTCAGGTTTAGCAGACAGAATTAGATGGTGCCTGCAGCAGCCACAAGCTACCTTTCCAGGGGCCCCGGGGCAAGGAGGCCTTGAGCAGAGCCAGTGCAGGAGTAGAGCAGCAGAGGTCCTAGACCAGTGGAGCACGCAGTCTGGAATCAGACTGCCAGGTTCAAATCTTGCATCTGTCATAGACTAGCTTTTAAGCCTTGGGGAAGTTACAAAACTTTGTGTCTCAGTTTTCTTCCCAGTAAATAATACCCAGCTCATAAGGATTTTCAGAGATTAAATGACAGGAATTGGCAATAGTAAGCACACCATGTGTTAGCTTATTTGTTTCATCATTCGTATGACATCTCACGCTGGTCTAGCGCAACAGTACCTGGAATTCACATTGTTTAATTGCATGACATACCAGATTACTGGCAGCAACCCGAAATGCACACTAGATGAGAAGGAAAGTGTCCAGCCATTGCCGCCCCCATTCTGTGGTTCCTAAATACTTACTCTGTTCCAGGCCCTGTTCTAGGTGACTTATAGCTCTGGAATGTCAGGTAAGAAGTTAAGAACTGTCACTGTTTAACTGTGGGTGATGGTGTCTGCAGAGGGGGGACAAGAGTTTCCGCTGTATATTTTTTATGCTTTGGGTTTTTTTTTCTTTAACTGTTATATATATTCCAAAACATATGCTTGCTTTTCAGTGCCACACACTGGCAGTTCATGCTCTTTATAAGGCCACTATTTAAAATTACACGAAGACTTTATTGCGCCGGTCACCCGGCGGATCGTCATTCAAATAAAGTAACCACTAACGACGCTAATTAATTGTAAGGGAGGGACGGAGGGCGGGGCGAGCGGCAAACCGCAGGTCACCAGCCCGCGACTGTAACTGAGGCGGACTCTCGCGGGAATCTCAGAGGCCCTAGCAACCGGCCACGTGACTCCCGGGGCCGCCCAGCTTCCCCAGGCTCCGAGCCCAGCAGCCACGTTGGCGGCGTTTCTCTGCCAGGGAGGGGGAGTGGCGAAGGCCGTGCGTGGTACGTGCCCCACTCCTCCCCGCCCGAAGCCCGGATGAAGAGTAACGCCATTACCGCCGGAGCCGCCGAGAGTCGTTGCGGACGGGGACTGGACGCCGGAGCGGCCGCGCCATGAAGCCCTTCTCCCGCCTGCTGCTGCTTCTCCTGCTGGTGTTACCCGCCACTCTTTTGCTCCGAGGCCGCCCTGGAGGTGAGGCGAGGGGAGTGGGTGGCGGGGCTCGGGCGGGTGGGTGGGAGACGCCGCGACCGCAGGTTTGAAGCTGGAGGCGGCGGCGGCGGCGGCGGCGGCGGCGGCTCCGGCTCCTGGGTCCGGCGTCCGCCTCGCCGGCCTCTCTCCGCGGCCCCCGACCCCTGGCTCGCAGGGCGGCCCCCAGCGCGCCAGAGCCTGCCTGGCCCCCGCCTCCTGCACGCGAGCGCTGGACTCTGCCGGCGAGCTTGCTCGGGGGCGGCGGGCGGCGGGCGGCTTGCGGCTCGGGCTCGCGCCTGCAGCCGCGGCCTCGGCCGGAGCGAGGAACGAGGGCCGGCGGACAGGCTGTGCCCGAGCGCGCTGCGGCCCCTGGCGCTCCAGCGGCCGCCGCTCCACCCCGTCCCCGCCCCTCGGCGCTGGGCTGACGTGTCTTTAGCGTCCGCGCCAGGAGTTCTCCATTCATTTGCTGAAAGCCTTGTTTTCTGCTAGCCTGAACTCTGAGCCGTGCTGCTGGTCCTCTCCCCGATTATCAGCACATCCCTCTGTGGTCCCAGGTGTGTTGATTTCCCCAGAACTCACCCGCCTGTCTAGCCTTGCTCCCAGGCGGGCTGAAGAATCCCTGGGCATGTCCGGTACTTGAGCCCTCCTTTTGCTCTCCTTTTTTTGTAATTATTTTTCCCGTTTTGTTTTGTGGAAGCATCGCATTGTCCTGAAAAAAATGTAGTCTCCTTCGAACTGTACGTGTTTTTTTTTTTTTTTGCGGTACGCGGGCCTCTCACCGCTGGCCTCTCCCGTCGCGGAGCGCAGGCTCAGCGGCCATGGCTCACAGGCCCAGCCGCTCCGCGACATGTGGGATCTTCCCGGACCGGGGCACGAACCCGCGTCCCCTGCATTGGCAGGCGGACTCTCAACCACTGCGCCACCAGGGAAGCTCGAGCTGTACGTGTTTTATCTAGGTTTATTCCAACAGTTAACCTGGTGTGAGAATAGATAGCAGGACGTCAGAAATGTGGAAACTTGGCTTCTTACCCTGGTTCTATCGTGAACTTCCATTTTCTCCTCTGTGGAATTCAGTCTGACTAAATGATCGCTAGAGTTCCTTTTATTCTGTAACTTTAAGCAAGCTGTGTGGCAAAATGAACGATAGTGACAGGTATCCACGAGTTCTTTTGCAAAGAAAAGTGAACTGACTGGCTTCTGTTTAACGGATAGAAAACCAAGTGGGAGAATTAACCAAAACCGTTAATTCATTTGCAGGTTTAAATAGGAATGCTTTTCCTTTAGGAGTTGCTTGCTGGTCGATGTTTTCATTTTCTTTAAGAAAATTTGGTAATCGTACTTGTCTAGAATCTAAAGTATATTTTTTCAGGCTTTCTTTTCTTAAGAAACATCAGTATCTAACTGGGTATCTTTGAACACTTTTTGTGCAGAATGGCCTGTCTTTCAAAAGATGTTTTCTCTTAATTTTTCCAATGTAAAAGTGTAAGTTTTTTTTTAGGCACAAAATTGTTACTGGTTAGCATTAAAACATTGTTTTATAAATGTAGGGTGAAAGCCATTGTATATATTGAGAAGTCTTGAAATTTAACTGAGTACAACTTTATTATGTCAGTTGTAGGTATTCTTACCGGTTTTACAAAATGATTTGTAAATTATAAATGCACTGTTTAGTCTGTTCAGCCAGCAGCTGAAGCTGATTTTCAGTTCATAAAGTGTGGTTCAGTGTTCTTTAATATTTGGCATAAGTCTTAACGGGCAGTAAGAACTCAAGGAAGTGGGAAAGACTTAAAATGCAGTCCCCTTAGTATATACTGTTTCTCCTGAGTATTACAGCATGTGCACGTGCTTCCTTTCCCATGTTTTTTTTCCCTCTACGTAATTGCCACATCATCATTCTTTCTGAGAAATGTTGGAAGAGTCACTAGAACTTTGAAATTTCTTTTGAGGGTCTTGCCTGAAATAGATTTAATGTGACATGTACTTTTGCCTATAAAATTATGATGTATAGTTTCTTGGCGTTATAGTTATGCTTACTTTCACTATGATGTTAAGTGTAGGGGAAATAAAAAGTATCTTAAAACATGTTTGAAGTTGTATGCAAAAATAAATGCATGCTTTCTCAGCTCTCAAACTTGAAATTACCAATATAGTTTTTACTAAACCAAATGTGTTTTATGAGAGCTAGTTTTCACTATGGATGTCATACAGATATTTGTTCCTTGGAATTACATGCTATCGAGTACTAAGAGTTTTGAGCTGTAGTCAACTCTAATAACAGGATTTCTTGCCTAGATATTTAGATTGCTCTTTTCCTTTAGACCTGGATTTTTTTGGTTTGTTTTATGTAGTTAATGATAGATTAAATTCTGGAGTTTCTTTTAAAACAAACTTACTTTCTTTAATGTGCTTAAACAGAGTTGCTTGACTTTCTTTATTTGGGCTTTAAGGCATCTTTAGTTATAGCAGTTCATTTTTCCAGTTGCTTTTTAAAATTAAACAGCATTTCCCACTAAAATTAACGTGCAGTTGGTAAGACGAGCAATAAGGTAAAATCACATGAATATTCTTAGACACGTTGTAATTTGGCATCACTCGAGTGAGCTGGGAGATTGAGTTATTCCGAGGGAAAATTTTTGTTGCCTATATACCTGAGATTTAGAAACATTGGTATTCCAGGGTAAAGGTTAACTGCTTGTTCTTTATTTTATTGTTAGGCTCATTGGCAGCGGCTCAAGATCTTACAGAAGATGAAGAAACGGTGGAAGATTCTGTAATTGAAGATGAAGATGATGAAGCAGAAGTGGAAGAAGATGAACCCACAGATTTGGTTCGTGCCGTATTTGATTTAATACATATATATAGTGTATCTATATCTATATCTATATGTATTTAGCCCTTATATAGACAAATTTGGTATTAAAATTCTTGCTTTTAGAGGTTTATTACTGGGATCAAAGTGGACTGAATTTGGGAGAATGGGGCCAGTCATTGAGGATGATCTGTAAGTATTTTCTGGCGCAAGGAGGGAGACGTGAAACAAAGAACAGTTCAAGGTGATATGAACGTGAGTCTGTGAGGGTAGCATTCTAGTAGGACCACTGGACCATTTGTTGTTGGGTTTGGGATACAGACTACTTTGCTTTCTGGTCTTGGGCAACTTATCTTTCTGGGTCAGTTTCCTCTTTCTTCTTTTTTTCCTTCATTCAATAAGCAAGTATTTATTGAGTTCCTACTGTGTGCCAGGCACTGTTTTAGATTTCCCTGGTGAACAAACCAGAGATTCTCTGCTCTCATGGAGTTTATGTTCTTGGGACAGTGTGTATGCATTTTGGTGGCAGGGGGTGAGGAGCGGACAATAAACAATATATAAAGTATGTTCTGTGAAGATTCCGCTTAGAAGGAGGGCTTGGAGAAGATCTCTTAGAAGCTAACGCTGAGACTTTTACTATAAAATTATAGTGTGACAGTAAGAATATTGGGCTAGAATCAAGATCATTGTGGCATGCTTCTAGCTAATTTTATTTTCTCTCTTAGACTACTGTAATTTATCCTACATAGAATTGGTTTTTAACCACTTTTAAACTCCAAAATCAGTTCTCTGTGAAATCTTAGCAACAATATTGTCTTTGATATCAGAAGGTGAAGGCCATCAAGTGTGGACTCTGTCGGATTTTCTACATTCTACTTCTGAATATATTATTCACTCATCTTTTCTACATCTCTCCTTTAACAGTGAGTCGTCTTTACTCTCTTCTAAGGCCGGCCCTACCACCACCACCTTCTCCCCATCTGGTCTTGTGAGGTCTTGTTTATTATCCTCTTTCTTTCTGTAACTTTAAGCCTTGATCCTTCTCGGTGACTTAATTCTGTTAAGCTGCAGATGTGCTCACATCCTCCACTTTGTGTTCCTCCACCTGAAGTTGCTACACGTTTTCTTTTCTTTTTACCAGCACAGTTCTTGAAAGAAGAAATTGTACCACTTTCTCTTCTGCTCATTTCACATTTGTTCTCTAACAGTGCTTGGTCTGGTCCCATGTATCTAGTAAAACTGTTCTTCCTAACTCACCAGTGACCTAACTGCCAAATTCCTGGCCTGGAATTTCCTGGAATTTCCATTCCTCCCCTGTTTGACCTCTTTAGCATTTCCTGAGTACCCCTTCCTTGAGTCCCCTCGTTGACCTCTGTGGCACCCCCATTGGTTCTCTCTGTTCAGCGGCTGCTGCCTGGTCTCTACTACCTTCTCTCCCCCTGCTCACTCCCTTAATGTTGATGACACCTGTGGTTTTAACAACCACCGCCTTACATTGATGACTTCCAGATCTCGTTTCTAGCCGCCTACCTTACCGAGCTCCATTCCTCTGTTTCCAGCTCTTTGTGGGATAGCACATCTGGATGTTCCATAAGTACCTCAAATTTTATCTGTCCAAAATGGAATTCAGCATTTACCATCCATCTTACTTCCATAAATTAATTCTGTTTTCATAAGGCTCCAGTGCTTCAAGCTTTTACCTTGTTGCTTTCATTTCTTCTTATTACACAACCTGTTAATCAAATCTTAGGGATGGTTTCTCAAGTATATCCTTTTCTCCTTATTTGACAGCTTATGGTTCCTACCTTCCTGTTCTGGTCTCTTTTCCTGTTTGTGGGTCTCTTTTCCCAAAAGTAGAAATTCACTAAGTCTTTGTAAATGAAGGTATCATTAAAGATACTTAAAATATAACTTATAGTACAATTGAACGAATTGTACAACAGTCACTGAAGAAATGTTTTGAGTACCTTAAGCATGAGGTGGGTGTGGAGAATTTTTAAAATGTAAGACAGGCTTGGCTCTTGAGAGGTCTGTATTGGGAGAGAGAGTATTTACATAAATGAAAAGTTAAATGCCAGTAAACAGTGGTGCCCTTAAGCATCTCGATTTATTAAGGGCCTGGACATTTCAAATACATGAGTATCTGTAATTCTCATTGATGCCTGGAGAAATGCTGCACTGGGGTTTAAAATTTTTAGTTAAAATTTGTTGACATTTTTAAACAATTTTTTTTTTTTTTTTTTTTTGCGGTATGTGGGCATCTCACTGCTGTGGCCTCTCCCATTGTGGAGCACAGGCTCCGGACGTGCAGGCTCAGTGGCCATGGCTCACGGGCCCAGCCGCTCCGCGGCATGTGGGATCTTCCTGGACCAGGGCACGAACCCGTGTCCCCTGCATCGGCAGGCAGACTCAACCACTGCGCCACCAGGGAAGCCCATGGGGCAATTCTTAATTGGGATGGAAAGACCAATAACCAGGCCCTAGCCCTAGCACGGCTCGGCAGAATGTGGATGCGGGACAGAGCCAGCTCTGCCCCGCCCCGTGTTGTCCCTGGCTGCTTTCGTGCTGCCCCCGCAGTTGCATAGTTGCAGCAGGGACCTGTGGTCCTGAAAGCGGACGACACTTGCTACCTGCGTCCTCAGGCCAGCGCCTCCTTTGGAGTCTCCTTCCCTTCGCCCTTTGTCGGGGAGGGGTGGCATGAAAAGTGTATATGAGACTTCTTCTTTTCCCGGAAGGTAGTATTCCTGGCATTTAAACTAAGGGGAAAAGTAAGTACTACCCATTTTAACCAGAAACTAAATGTCCCTTTGAAAAATACTGTTTTTAAACTTCTTTCAAACTTTACAGAAAATTTACCAACCCGCAGTCTAGAACCTCGCAGTTCAAAGTGTTATCTAAGTACCAGCTTCATGGGCATTTCCTGGCATGGGCATTTCAGATACATACAGAATCTCAGGCTTCACCCTATACCTGAGTCACAGCTGCAGAATCCCCAGGGGATCAGCATGCATGTTACTCTTTGAGATGCACTGCTCTTGAAGTTTTATTTTCACTGATGAGTTACAATGAAATTCATTCCACTAGTAATCCCAACACAGCCTTGGAGAAGCAATGTATATATTGTCCCAAATCTAGTGAAGTCATTATTCTTAAATGATGTTGTTTTTCTTCCATAGTAATCTGCTTTTAACATTTTTCTTAGGCTGAAGATAAAGAGGAAGAAGATGTATCTGGTGAACCTGAAGCTTCACCAAGTGCAGATACAACCATCCTGTTTGTGAAAGGAGAAGGTGAGAGGGGAATGTTGGTTGTAATTCAAATACAGGAATTTTATAAATGGCTAGCTCAGTTTTGGGGGAAGCATTAATAATGATTAAGGTCTTTATTTTACAAGTATGGCGTAGACACATTTTGGGGAAAAACCCACTTACATGTATGAATACCCATATCTGTAAGGTAGCATTTCTGGCATTTAAACTACGGGGAAAAAATAAATACTATCTATTTTAACTAGAAATCAAATGTCCCTTTGAAAGATACTGTTTTTAAAGTTTTTTCAAACTGCCACAGTAAAATAACATTGATATTTTGAGTGTAAACATTAGTGAAATATTATATCTTTACAGTTAGGCCTTGATTAGAGCCTGTGTTGCATTAGAAGAAAATTAACTAATGGCTTATATTTATTGAGAACTATGTGGCAGGCACTGTTTTCAATATTTTGCATGTATTATTCAATCCTAGTAGGAACCCTAAGAGGAGAGTTATTGTTGTTGAACTGAGGTTTAGAGAGGTTACGACTTGAACAGGGTTACTCAGTTAGTAAACAGATTCTGAAGACAGGATTCAGACCCAGATGTGTCCGACCCCAGAACCTGTACTTACTGGATGAAGCAGCTCTGTAGACCACAGGATAATTATCGAAGACTTATTATTTGAGGTTATTCATTCTCTAGGTCTTCTCAAGCTTTCTGTTTTATTCCCACATACATTCTGGCTCTGTGCCTACAGAAAGTATGATTTGAGAGGTTTTTGTTGTTGTTGGTTTTTCCCATTTATTTTTGTAGCTGCCTCCTTGGGTCACGTTTGTTTGCATTTGACTAACTGCAAATAAGGATTGCCTGATTGATTTTTTCTTTGTTATGTTTTGATAGATATTACAGTTTTCAGGTGAACCTCTTAGACTTTACCTTTCTGTCATTTTTCTCTCCGTTATCTGCACAGATTGCAGATACTGAGTTGGAGGTGAAGGTGACTTCACCAAGACATGTAGCCCCACTGCAAGATAATCTTACTCCTGAAAGTATACAACTCCTTCTTAGACATACAACTCGGAAGTGATCTGGTCTGAAATTGAGGTGCTCAGTTCAACTCTTAAGTTGGAATGCTGCCATGGGGACAAGGGTTTCAGCTTACACACGAACTCCAAGTTGCTAGTTAGTGGATGGCTGGAGTGCTCTACTGAAAAGGGTTCTGAAACCAAATCCATACATAGCAGGAAAGGGTGCCAGAATCCGTTTGTAATGTCTGCTTATTTTGTACCCTGTGAATGTTTTCTAATCTTCCTGTCTCTCTTTTTGTTTCTTAGATTTTCCAGCAAATAACATTGTGAAGTTCCTGGTAGGCTTTACCAACAAGGGCACAGAAGATTTTGTCGTTGAATCTCTAGATGCCTCATTCCGTTATCCTCAGGACTACCAGTTTTACATCCAGAATTTCACGGCTCTTCCTCTGAACACTGTAGTGCCGCCCCAGAGACAGGCAACTTTTGAGTACTCCTTCATTCCCGCAGAGCCCATGGGTGGCCGGCCCTTTGGTCTAGTCATCAATCTGAACTACAAAGATTTGAACGTAAGGCCCTCTAAACCACCTTCTTCTTTTTTTTTTTTTTTTTAAGTTAAGAATGGATGAGGACAGTTGACATTGTTTAATGAACATTCTTATATTTATTCATTCAGGTGCCTATTCTGTGGTTGAAAATAGGCAGCAGGGAGGCAAAGATAAATTGTACACCTCTGTCTCCAAGTCTATAATCCAGTGGGGCAGATGGTTGTAGACAGACAACATCACAGCATAAGTGATACATACTAGAGACAAGTAAGTGCAGGGGTAGGAAAGTGAAAGTGACTCCAGCTGGATCTTGAAAAGGAACAGTGAGCCGCACAGTGGGATCTGCTACTTCTTCAGATGTTAATATATATTAAGTAATTTTTGTACCTCCTTTTGTTGCTTGCATTTTGCCCATTTTACTGCTTCTGTTGGTAAGTTTTAAGGACTTTCTGTGACTATTTTTATGTCATTTTATACACTCATAGAGAAAATGTAACCAAATTATTTTTAGGATGTTAGTAAGGTTTATGGTTTATGAGAACCAAATAGCCTAATATAAGCTCTGCTGTCTTTCTTATGATATTTTACTATCTTTCTATAGGATACATATATCCAATGAATGAATGAGAGAAGCCCACTAGAATTTTACTGCTGGGAGTTGACCTCTAGATGCCAACTATCACGTCCTCCTTCAGATAGAAAGCACATGTAAACCATTCCCTGTTGAAAAAGTTTTCTGAGAAGGAAATTTCATCCTCTCTTGGAAGCTTATTCAACCTTTTCATCACCCCAGTATCAACATATTTACATCTGAGTTAAATTTCTCATGCTGCAGTTAAGTTTTCCTTTTGTGTCTTTTTTTAAAACTACTTAGTGGAAAGTGGGAAAGAGTTTTCATCTTTTTTTGGGGGGGGGGTGCATACTGCACTGCTTGCGGGATCTCAGTTCCCCGACCAGGGGTTGAACCCAGGCCCCTGCAATGAGAGCGCCGAGTCCTATAACCACTGGACCACCAGGGAAGTCCCCATCCTTATTTTCAGAACAATGTATTAAGCCTCCTCAACTTTATAGTTTAGTAGCTTGAAGGATTGTGTATTTCATCAAGTTTTCAAGCAGAATTAAACTTAATCCAACAAGCATATATGTAGCTTCAGTTCCATTTTGAATGTTTGTTTCATCTTGGAATTGTCACTAGAGGAATGCTAATTGAAAGATCTTGGAATAAGACTTAAATCGTCATAGTTCAGCAATAAGTGGTGCCAGTTTTGAAAAAGTACTACCTTGATACCTTGATGCTTCACACAAAACACAACACAGCTGTGTGTTGTCCCAGTGATTGTCATGTATTTGAAAACTGAAATTGTGTTGAGCTGATAGAATTATTTGGAGACCACCACAGAAAGAGATTTTGATACTGAAAGGCATTAACCCATTTAATATAAACTGATTTCCAATCCATTGCCAATTTAGAACATGAATTTGACTTTTGTTCAAGTCTAGTTCTTAAAATGATGTTCTCTGGAGCTCCTGTGTGCATGTTCATGGTCTTCCTTTCTCGTTTGGAGGATTACCTACAACAGAAGCCAGGGCTTCTAGCTGAAGAGTGTTCTGTGGGCTCTGTTTCTTTCTGCAAGTTATCCTGTTTTTACTTTACTTCCCTGGTTTCTCACACCTCTCATCCCCGTCAAAGAAAGTGGGGACAACTTTAGCAAAGTTGGAGGCCTTTTTTATTTTTGAGGAGAAAGTAACGTCATAACGTTGAGTCCCTGACATTGAATTGGTGCACTTACGTACGACTCTGTTGAGTCTTACTGACGTTCTAAGTGATGAGAAAGCGGTATGGTATCTGTAGGGTATCTGTAGGGTAACAGTTTTAAGAAATCTTGTAAGCTTTCATTCTTTCAACACATTTCCGATTTTTGTGATTTATTTTTTTAACAGGGCAATGTTTTCCAAGATGCTGTCTTCAATCAAACAGTTACAGTTATTGAGAGAGAAGATGGGCTAGATGGAGAAACGTAAGTGAAGGTCGCAGTGTGTAGGTCTTGGTCTCAGAAGGTAGGGCTGGGAGACTTGCTTCCGTCACTGTAGTTTTTAATGGTGAAAGATTAGGTGTAGATTGGGTGGAATCCTGCCTACTTAAATTCATACTTTAGATGATTCTTACAACTATTAATACCAAGTTAGGAAAGATAGTTAAAACTAACAAAAAATTACTTTAGAAAGTTTGCGTTTTGTTCTTCCCGTCTTTAAATTGTTTTCCACCCCGTCCTCTTAAGTTGGTCATCAGCCTCATCTAAGTTGCATGGCTCCAAAATTACTATTGAAAACATAAACCATAAGATTTTATCTTGAAAAATGTGTCCTTTGCGAATGATGAATCATTTTTCACTATATACTTATATAGTTCACTAAAAGTAACTTTCAAATAAAATTGTGCAAAGTCTAATATTTGAGGAAGACAGCACCTAATGCAGCTGTTTAACAGCTTTGACTATAACAAATTATGAAGTAATTCATTGTAGATCATATGCCTTTTTTGGGGGGTGGGGACTGACTGTTGTTAAAGGTAAATTTATAAAACTGTTACCTGGATCTACATTTAATTTAAAATATTTTGTTCCTTTTCCCCACAAATTATTTGGAAAAATTATATTTTGTTAGAATTATTGTTGTAATTAACTCATACCTCTTAGGAGTTTAAGCACAATTATAGTTTTAATTAGCTGTGGTATTTTTTATGAACTAAAGCCAGTTTATATTTTCTCTTTTTATATCAGAATCTTTATGTATATGTTCCTTGCTGGTCTTGGGCTTTTGGTGGTGGTTGGCCTTCATCAACTCCTAGAATCTAGAAAGGTAAATATCGATAAACAGCTCTTATAGCCTTACTTCAAAAATGGTTACAGTACTGAGTACAGTCTAGTTATTTGTGGCTTCTTGCTCTCACTGTGGGTTTGTAGTACCTTTTTTTTTTTTTGGCGGTACGTGGGCCTCTCACTGTTGTGGCCTCTCCCGTTGCGGAGCACAGGCTCCGGACGCGCAGGCTCAGTGGCCACGGCTCACAGGCCCAGCCGCTCCGCGGCATGTGGGATCTTCCTGGACTGGGGCACGAACCGTGTCCCCTGCATCGGCAGGTGGACTCTCAACCACTGCGCCACCAGGGGAGCCCTGTTGCACCTTTTTAAAATAAAGCCTGAATGAAGTGAGAGTAGCACGGACATATATACGCTACCGAGCGCAGGGTGGTTGGCTGGTGGGGGGCATCAGCATAGCCCAGGGAGATGGGCTCCGTGCTTTGCGATGACCTGGAGGGTGGGGGGCCCGGGGGGTCGGGGCTGTGTGGGCATGTGGCTGATTCGCTTTGTTGTGCAGCAGAAACTAGCACGCTATTGTGAAGCGGTTGCACTCCAGTGAAGACCTATTTTTAAAAAATAATAACAACAATAAAAAGAAAAGCCTGTTCCCTGGTGGCGCAGTGGTTGAGAGTCCGCCTGCCGATGCAGAGGACGCGGGTTCGTGCCCCGGTCCGGGAAGATCCCATATGCCGCGGAGCGGCTGGGCCCGTGACCCATGGCTGCCGAGCCTGCGCGTCCGGAGCCTGTGCTCCGCAACGGGAGAGGCCACAACAGTGAGAGGCCCGCGTACCGCAAAAAATAAGTAAATAAATAAAAGCCTGAAGAGGAGACCTTGGGTGTCTGACTTGGATTTGTTTAGACTTTGCTGCCACGTGCACTTGGTGTCCTTTGTCTGCATTCTCCAGGATGATACTTACCTTCTCACTGTTACGTAACTCTATAGTCTGGATTTTTTATTCCTAAAACTCAGACATTAAATTTCATTCTTCTGTTTATCATACTCTTTCATGGATATGTATTTTATCTATAAGTAATGCAGCTTTTATGTATTTGCTTTAATACTCTTGACTATAGGGCTGACTTCTGATTAGCAATTAAATGAGTCTTCATTTGAAAAAGAATGAATGAATTTGGCTGTATTTAAGTCAGAATTCTGTTTTGTGTTAGAGTTGTAGAGTGGCAACATTGAAGCACCTGGTGTAATCATGGTTTCCTGTCTCTGAACATGGTAGCTAATCCTGCCACTGTATCCTCATGTCCCTCTTCTCCCCTACCCTGCCGAAAAAAAACCAACCCCCAAACAAAATAACCCATACTATTCCTCGCAGTATATAATGTGATTTGTGTCCAATACACTGATGTGAACTAGACCCTAAACAATTGCTGGACATCTTGGTTAATCTTTATTTATTAAGCAGTAAGTCAGGCAATCAAATCTATGTAAAATTAGCAGTAAATGTTATTAATAAATCCTTACTTTTTAAAAGAAAAATACTTAGTGCTTGAATGTTAATTTTCATAACTTTCTTTACCTTGTTTTCATAATAATCAGCATTTTTGCTATAAGTTTATGTATTAGGTATAAGCCAGTTTTTCAGTTATCTCTGTGTATTCAGAGTCCAATTTTTGGACTGTAAAATTAATATTCTGTTTCTTATGTAAATAATTAGGTGGGTTTTTTTGTTTTGTTTTGTTTTTTTAAAAGAATAGGACCAGTGGAATTGAATCACCTTCTTACTTTCTAGCAGTTTGGCTGCAAATACTCAAGGAACAAAGTTTGAGGTTGTTAGCTTAAATGGGATTGTGTGTTTGTTTTGTTTTATTTATGCCAGCTGGTTAAGTGTATTTAGCTAATAATAATGCAGGGATGTGCCTGCATGCAACATTTCAGTAACTATCCCAACTTTCGTTTAATGTGGAAATAAGTTTATTCTTTAAGATTTGATTCCCCAAATGAAAATCATTGTAAAAGTAGAAGTTCTTACTTGGTCTACCAGTTGTATAGTAACATATGAAGCTTTATAGCAGAGGAAAAGGCCGTTAGAGACTGAAAATAAGTAATTGTGCAGATTTATTCCTTATTCTTTATAATTAGTGTAGACATGATTTTCCTGTCTCATTAAAAAAATATTTGAGGAATATGTTTTAGGACTAAAAGAGAACATGTTTATTAATATATTTAAGTGGGTAGCTTGATGGGCGGTTTTAATATTATAGTAAATAATATAATGGAACTCCTTTACAATAATGTTTTTATGTTCTCTTAGCGCAAGAGACCCATACAGAAGGTAGAGACGGGTACCTCGAGTCAGAGTGATGTTGACATGAGCTGGATTCCTCAGGAAACTTTGAATCAGATCAGTAAGTACGCTTACAGGCTCGCCTGGGAAACTTTTCTCTTAAATGGAAATTAAGTATCTTAGATTTGGCAAAAAATGCTTGGTCAACACTCATCTTTTCATGGCTTGTACGAATCTAATATGATGAGCAATGAATGCATCACATTTTTATTCTGTGCACTGTATTTATGCTTTAATTTAGAAATGCTTCCACATCTGCAGTTTGTATACAAATGTGTGAACTCTCTATATTCCTAACCTTTTTCCTGTCTCTCTTCTTTCCTGTTGCTTCAGTGCAGAGTAGGAGAGGTGAGGCAATTCATCTTTTTAATGGTGTTTGTTGTGGTGTTGGGAGCTGTTGTTTGTGAATACTTTACAGCAAGTTTATTGAATAAGGGAACAGTTTTCTATCACCATATTTATTAGAAAAACTGCCACCTACCCACTCTTTGTGAAAGAATAACCACAGTACTGCCTGATAGTTTACCTAACGTATATTTCAGTTTTTATTATATATGCAGTTGGTTAAATATTAATCTTTATAGAAGAATATAGATTTTTTTCTCAGTTGTAATTGGACTTTTTAAAAACATTTACCATAAAAGCAGTATGGCTTCATTGCTTTTTTTTTAAACAACTTTTAAAAATTTTATTTATTCATTTATTTTTGGCTGCGTTGGGTCTTCGTTGCTGCACGTGGACTTTCTCTAGTTGCAGTGAGCGGGGGCTACTCTTCGTTGTGGTGCTTGGGCTTCTCATTGCAGTGGCTTCTCTTGTTGTGGAGCACGGGCTCTAGGCGCACGGGCTTCAGTAGTTGTGGCACACGGGCTCAGTAGTTGTGCCCCAGGGGCTTACTTGCTCCGCGGCATGTGGGATCTTCCTGGACCAGGGCTCAAACCCGTGTCCCCTGCATTGGCAGGTGCATTCTTAACCACTGTGCCACCAGGAGGTCCTGTCCTTTTTTTGGGTTGGTGGGGGGAAGAAAAAAAGTTCAGAGATAACCTCCTGGCTCCACGAGTCCCATTTTCCATAAATAATTGGTACTTACGTGTTAGTCTAAGTGTTTTCTATACGTGTACCAGCTCATATGTCTATTGTGTCTGTGTGTGTTTACACAGATGGCATCATGTGACACACAGTTCTACAACCTGAGTTCTTGTGCCTTGGATGTCTTTTTTTGATAATTATATATTTAGCTTATTCTTTTTAATAACTACATAGTATTCTTTTACAATTCTTTTATATAAATGTGTCAGAATTAAGCCTACTCTATATTGAAGGATGTTTGTTATTTCCAGTTTTTTGCTCTTAAGATTAATACTCTAATGAATATTCTTAATATATAAAATTACGGGCTAATTTAAAAAATTAAGATGTAATTGACATATAACATTAGTTTTGCATGCACAACATAATGATTTGATATTTGTATAAAATGTGAAACAATTACCACATCATCTAGCCAACAGCACCCCACACAGTTACAAATTTTATTTTTCTTGTGATGAGAACTCTTAAGATCTGTTCTCTTAGCAACTTTCAGATATACAGTACAGTGTTGTTAACTGTAATCACCATGTTGTATATTAAATACTTGTGACTTATAACTAGAAGTTATAAGTTTTGACCCCCTACTCCTATTTTGCCCACTCTCCTACCCGGGATAATTTTTAAAAAATTAATTAATTTATTTTTGGCTGCGTTGGGTCTTCGTTGCTGTGTGCGGGCTTTCTCTAGTTGTGGCGAGCGGGGGCTACTCTTCATTGTGGTGCGCGGGCTTCTCATTGCGGTGGCTTCTCTTGTTGGGGAGCACAGGCTCTAGGCACATGGGCTTCAGTAGTTGTGGCTCGTGGGCTCTAGAGCGCAGGCTCAGTAGTTGTGGCGCACGGGCTTAGCTGCTCCGTGGCATGTGGGATCTTCCTGGAACAGGGCTGGAAACCGTGTCCCCTGCACTGGCAGGCGGATTCTTAACCACTGCGCCACCAGGGAAGTCCCTAGGATAATTTCTTAAAAGTAGAATAGCTAGGTCTAAGATTATGCACATTGTAATTTTTATGGAAAGTGTTCCATTTCCTTCCAGAAAGGTGGTGCCAACTTACATTCTCAGTAATGTGTAATATTGCCCGTTTCTCCTCCCCTCTTACTAATCATTCTCACGTGCTAAGTATAATAAAATGTTTTAATCTGCCAGCATGTTACAAAATGGTATCTCATTTTCATTTACAGTTAGGAATGAGGTTTGGCTTCTCTATGCATATTTGTTCTTGAGTTCTATGAGGGGGAGTCTTTTTTATGTGCTCTGCTACAGCCTTCTGACTTCCCTTCTAGCCAAATGGCAGCCATCGGATACTTAAAGCAGAGAAATAACAAATTCATGTTTTTTTAAAAAAATTATGTGATAGTCTCATGGAGGCTGGCTAACAGGTGGGAGCTAGTGGACCCAGGGATACCAGCTAGGTGACTGCAGCCAAGCATATGAGGACCCATTAGGGCCTAAGCTGAGGCAGAAGTGAATGGGAATAAAAGGGAAGAGAAAGATACTTCAGAAGTGGAGCTGGTTGGGCTTTCAGTGGCATTTTGGTAGTTGCAGGAAGGGAGGAGTCAGGGTGCTCTGAGTTTGGGCAGCTGGATGGAAGATGGTCCCATTAACAGCAGGGGCTCTAGGAGGAGGAGTGTCTGTGCACAAGGAGAGAGGGGTGTGCGTTGGATGTGCTGGGTGCGAGGAGCCCGTGCAACCCCAGTGAGCGTGTGGAAGCGTGTTCGGAGCACAGGCGGGCCAGGATGCAGAGACACTGGCACAGAGCCTAGGCGACAGCTGAGGGTCTCTGCAAGGACAGGCTTCCCACACCAACCGGCATTCCGTGTGGCGGGAAATGGAATTGGGCGGAAGTGTAGACCATGGCCTCTACAGTGCAGCAGGATTGCTTGTGTAGACTGGGAGATTGGTTTCATAGTATCTTTCTCCCTGACCTGTTATTCACGAACTTAAAAGCTGAGAATTATTACACTTACAGAGCAAAATTCCAAACATGTATAACTGTACTTTCATTCAGTAAGTATTACCTACAGTGTCATAACACTATGCTAGGTTCTGAGTGGTATGTTAAAAAGAAGCTAAGAATATATGTATTACTGTTTTTCAGAGTTTACATTTCTGCTTGAGGAAAATAAAGCACACATGTGAAATAGTATGTGATTATGTGCTAGAATGAATAATGTGGACAACTTAAAAGTTAGGAAAGGGGGATCGTATTTAGAGTCAAAGGAAGTCTTTTGAAGGAGAGAGTATCACGTGTCTCGGGTGATGAGTCTCGTTCAGAGTGTAAAGGAAGAAGGGTGGTTTGAAACAATTTGAGCCCATTACTAAGAAGTTTTTTCTTGTATGTTTTGCATTTCAGAGTAGGGTGCTTCAACTTCCCTGAGGTCTTTTAACTGTAAGTGACAGGTTAGCTGATTTTAACAGAAAAATTATAGGATCTTCGCTAAATGCTGTTTCATATGTGTACATAGGGAAACCTTCATCGGAGGCTGTAACTATGAAGTCTTCTGTGTAATGTGACTTTAACTCAGGGATCTGTTAGAAAACTGTGACATGTATCTCATTAAGTAAAAAGAAGTCCATCTGAAAGTTATTTATATAATATTTCCCCACAGGTGAGGTAGGAAATTAGATTATGCAGTCCGAGAAAGTGGAAAGGGACCAGTTTAACTTTCTGCTAACATCTTGCCTTTCTCTTTTCTAATATGAAAAAAGTTGCAGTGAGTTACCATTTTACTACAATTTAGTCTTTTTTTAAATGGGCAGGGAGGCATTTTCAGATCCGCCCCATTTATTCAATATGCGACATCATGTTTAAGGTTTTCTGTTTTTTTTTTTAAAGTTTTTTAGGGTTTTGGGGGGTCAGAAGGAGGCGGTTTCCTTTGATGACTGAGAGCACCATTATACACATTTCGTTGTTCTTTGCTGAAATGAAATGCCACTTTCTAGGCTGTTGAGGCATTTGGAGCCATTTTCCCCAAAGCTGGATGACTCCAGGCTGCTCTCTGTCTGTCTCGTTTGCCTGCTGCTTAACTCTGATGAGCTAGACATGTGGGAGGGGAAGGTTTAGACTCATTGTTAAGGTAAGTTGGATCGGCTGTCTTCCTGATGGAGTGAAATTCATGTGTGTTGGACGAACAGGCTTTGCAGGTTCTCCGAGGCTCTTTTTTGCGTATTCCTGTATTTAAAACCCTGCTGCAGGGGGTTGACATTGTTGGGAGTCAGTAATGACCATTTCACATCCATAGTAACAGCTGTGTCCACACACGTGGCTGTTAGATTGTGAAGCATTTTTTGAAAAAAAAAAAAAAGATTATTCAGCTGCTGCTTGTATTTAAAAATTATTTAGGAGTAGAAGACGCAGTAATTCGTAGGCAAACCTTTCTGAAAATTTGATGAAAGTTGTAGGCTTTCTTTGTCAGAACAGTGCTTCTTTGCTCAGCTTTAGGCACTGGAGCCCCCAAAACACATCATTACCAACCTACTTAATAAAGCGCTGAGGCCAGCTCTCACGTGATAGTTCAGTCATTAATTCTTAAGCAGTTTTTAAAAAAGAATTTTTAGCTTCTAAATATTCTTTCTAAACATTTACTGTATATTTTTTTAAGCTGGAAAAATAATTGTAATGTGTAACTTATTCCGCAAGGAACTTACATTCCTAATAGGTTAGGTGCTCCTAGAAAATATGAAAAAGACAATGGTCAGAGAGAAGACAGTCTTTCACTTTTTTTTAAAGAAACTTCTAGATGACTCCTTACTGGATGGAAGTGGAAGAAACTCACCACCAGTTTATTTTTTGCTTAATAGACCACACTAAGACTCTAACATGAGAGAAAAAAGTAAAAAGATACTGCTTACATGTGTAGGATGCTTTTAATATTGATGTACTGTATAATTTCTTTTAACCTGCTGCTCATTTCAGGTAAATTTATGAAATTACCAAAAAGTATGCAAACTACATGGCACTGCCTTTATAAATATTAAGTCTTTAATTTAATTTGTAACCAATATAAAATTTTTATGCTATTTGTAAAGAGTTTACTTATGCATGTACCACGTATAAACATGCTGAGCTGTAGAATTCAGGAAGATTTTGTATGGTAGCTTCAACATCACAGTGATCAAGATTAGATCTTTTCCCACCCTGACTGCAAAAAGATTTAATTGACATATAATGAATGACACATTAGTTCCAGGTATACAACATAATAGATAACTTGTACACATTGGAAAGTGGTCACCACAGTAAGTCATCATCTGTCACCATACAGAGATACCAAAAATATTTGTGTGTGTGTGATGAGAACTTTTAAGATTTACTTAGCAGCTTACAAGTATGTAGAGTTTCATTTTGAGTTACCTCTTGAAGGATTATTTTAAAAGGTTAGTGAAAAAACCTATGCTAGGTAAGAGGCATTTATTATTAGATGGTCTTCTTGCATGTGTGTCGTTTTCTTAATGGTAAAGTTGAAGGAAAATGCTTTTGAATTGAACACATACATGACAGCCAGGCAAATCAGAACTTTCTCTTTTCTTCCAGATAAAGCTTCACCCAGAAGGCTGCCCCGGAAACGGGCACAGAAGAGATCGGTGGGATCTGATGAGTAAATGTTCTTTGTGCAACAATTCGGTCTTTACTTAACCCGCCCTAATGTTTTTCGGCCTGATGGGAATTAGTGCAGAGAAGCCATATCACCGTAGGAGGCAACTACTACTTATGTGTGGACTGAGCAATCAGAGTCTGTGGCGGTAACATTGCTGAAAATGCACTGCATTTATTTTTCTAAAGTAACAAATTTGGTTTTTTTAAAACCATTAAAATCTGTGTGAGTGTGTGTGTATGTATGTGAGCAGTTGGTCTTACCAGAATCATTGTTGAACTATCTGAAGCATGCCTTTAGAATACTAACTATAATGCTATTGTCTCTTCCTTTTGGACATTTTCTGGCATTTTCCCCCAAAACTCAGCATTTGCCCGGTATGACTGTAGACGTCCTGCCCTGGACTGTTTTTAAAGAAAACAGTGTTTCTCCTTTAGAAAAGCGCAAGTCCCGCTTGATGGCGCAAATCTGCATGTTGTCGCTGTTCTACAACTAGTGTTCTAAAGGCGCGAGCCGGCCAGCTGCTTTTTAGCCGTAGAACTGTTTGGTATTTTGCTGCTGTTTACTGTAATGCACACCTTCCGAAACCTTCCCAAATAAGGTCAAGGAATTTGGGGATCTCTAGCACCAAAATTGTGAAACATGAAAATTCTGGTTTTGATATATAAAACCAACTTCACTCTCTTTTTTTATAAGAAAAAAGGTAACATATGTGGAAACTGAGTTGTCCACTGTTCTATTTCTGACCCAAGAGATAAAGCTCTGGGATTGTTAGACCACTCTGTTTTTTTAAGAGAGCATTTTTCTCTCCTTAATAGAAGCATCTTGCTTTAGAAGAGTTGCGTTGGTCTACAGACTAAGCAAACTTCCAACTAATCCTAAACCTGTTAAAGAGTTGGATAACTTTTAATGGTTAACAGTTGTTAACCGATTGTTTTTTATCTAATCTTTGGGGTATTTTGGTTGTTGATTTTTTTTTCAAGTTAATCTGAAGAACTCCAAAATTTTAAGCACTTAAGATATCAGAACCAAAATACCAAAATTAATTGGGCTTCATAAAATCCCTCTTAGTTGCCCTTGTCCTAGGTAGTAAATGAAGTTTGGCGTTACTGTCAGGCTGGATAAGCAGCAGAGTAAAACAGTACGCACACATCCAAGGCTTTGCCCTGTCTTCAAGTCATATTCTCCCACGTACATTTTGTAAGGGAATGGTAATGAAATTTTAGTAGCTGTGTAATTCCTGATCTGTCTTCATTATAATGAACTGATCCGTCTTTGCTATAATCCCCACCTGCACCCACTCCCACACAAAAAACAATGAAGCAACACGAGTGAAAAACCTTTCCAAGTTGCGTAAGTCCTCATCTGAGCCAAAGACAATGACAATAAAAACAAGTTACTGTAGGGCTTCCCTGGTGGCACAGTGGTTGAGAGTCCGCCTGCCGATGCAGGGGACACAGGTTTGTGCCCCGGTCCGGGAGGATCCCACATGCCGCGGAGCGGCTGGGCCCGTGAGCCATGGCCGCTGAGCCTGCGCGTCCGGAGCCTGCGCTCCGCAACGTGAGAGGCCACACCAGTGAGAGGCCCGCGTACCGCAAAAAAAAAAAAAAAAAAGTCACTGTAAAGCTGTTAACCGCTTTGCAAGTAGGGCTAAGGTGTCAAATTAACTATATTGGCAATGCTAAGCTAAAGAAGCTTTCTATACCTGTAATATAAAGTGTTTTGAGTTTTTAATTGGGCTGTATGATCAGTAGTTTATTTTGGAAAGCTCTGTGAGCTCTAAGAAACTGCATGGTTTTTATTTGATGTAATATAGGAGACCCTTCACCTTCTCAAGGAATATTGATATATTTCAGAACATTTTTGTGAATGTCCAAATTTGTGAAATTACTAGGACATAATGAAGTAAGGTGTAATCAAAAAATTTAAATGACCTCTGCAGAGCATTTTATTGAATTCCTGGTGATACTTAGGCAATGGGAAAGCCACGCTGAGTTACAAGTGCCAGGCCTTCTGACTCCTGAGTAATCTGCCTTATCTGTACTAGACCTTCCATATCTGAGGTTCAAATTAGCGCACGGAAATTATCTGTCATGTTTTATTTTTTAGCACAGATTGGGAACACTTAAATTCTTGAGTCCTCAGATGCCAGGGGTCTCTGTAGTGTCAGTGTTTAACAGAAACTAACTCCATAATGAATGGAATTCAATTCCACACATGGTTTGTTCAAGCACACTTACTTAATAAGTAGCCTGTTTTTTAAATGTCTTTTTTAAATGTAAATATTTGAAGTTTTTATTTGTTTTGATATATTAATTTGCTACACCAGCTATGGTTTCAGAATTCATCTTCTGAACAACTTGGTTCCAGAGTCTGTAAAATGAGCTGAGAATCTTGTGTATTAAACCTGTCACTGGGGCGTGTGAGAATAATGTGTTCATAAAGCATGGATCTCACCTTGGTTGTGCAGCTGCATCATTCATTCCATGGTCTTACGTAGTAAGTGACTTGTAAGACTGTTCCTGCCCCCCTTGAAGAGGGAAATGGTACCTCCAAGGTAGAAGCCTGAGGAAAACAGAAATCAGAAGGAAAGGATCATTGACTTGACTCTAGTGAAGTTTTTCATTTTAAATAAGCTTCAGAAAATAGTGACTTTGATAGGAGAAAAAGGCAAATTTAGATCTTAAAAAAAAAAAAATTTAAAAAGCCACTGACCTGAAGGTGTATTTGCAGTTCATGAGCCTGGAAGTGTGTTTTGGCTCTGTTGGGAAGAAGCAGGTGGTGATGTGATGTTGAAGCCTCTCCTTAATGACTGGTGCTATTTTGGAAGTACAGGAGTACACAAATGTAACAGTATGTGAGGCCCTTATATAGCAGTCATCTTTTGTGGTACAATGATATCCATACCCTTGGGATGAAGGAAAATTTATTTGGCTAGAGCATTTAAATAACGTAATTTGTTTTTTAACCAATGAACTTGGCAGTACACATCATTTCTGCAAGATTTTGATAAACTACACCGTTGCATTTGAAGACATTTCCAGATACACTTGAAGTAATTTACCACAGTTTTGGATGGCATCATTTATACTGTAAAATGAATAAATTTGCTCTAATTTTATTAAATAAAATCTTACTTTTCTTTGAACTAGTATCTCCAGCTTAGTGAAGAGCAACCTGATACATAAACAAGACCCTGGTGATTCAAGTGGGTGGAATGTAGGTTCTGTTGTCGGGCTCATCTGTGTTTGTAAGACCATCATCCTTAGAAGAGAAAAGGAGGCAAGAACAAAACTTGGGGACTGAACATCTCAATAATTTCTTCAGGACTCTTACTCCTTTTTCATGTCCACAAAAGGCTGGACTTATATAGTAGTTAATTATATAACCTGAAGTTTTAGAGTTTTTTTTCTTTGAGATTTTGGAATCATAAAGGAATATGATCAGGGTTTGGGTACCATTTAGCTGCTTTTTTTTTTCCTAAGGCAGTAGGAAAGGAACTCATTTATTAAACATCAGCCCTGTACTGTGTTCCATTGGGCCTTTCCATTTATCATCTCATAAACCTTCACAACAACCCACTGAAAGAAGGTGATACTGTTCATTTTATACACGTGGGAAAACCCGAAACCTCTGAGTTTAAGAAGCTTGTGCGAGGTTTCGTACTGACTGGATTCAGACCCGTCTTACTCTGGATCTTAAACATTCTCTTCCCTGCACCAGGTTTAAGATGGAGACTTTATAAAACCAGGCATTCGGGCAGCTTAAACAAATACTTCGTTTTCTAGAATCCAGCAACTAGCAAGTTCAAATAACCTCATGGTGATTTCAAAATCATGGTTAAAAACATTTTCTTCAAGGTGGCTTTTCTAGTTTTGATTGAATTTTCAAGGACTGAAAGACTCACCTTGGTGTTAGAGGTGAGAGTGATGAGCTCCCTGTTCTTGGGCTACACACACACAGGGGGATGGAGCTGGGAAGCGGGTTAGGTATCTGTCGAGTCTTCCTGTTCAGACAGCGGTTTCCCTCAGTAGGGCACAGTGGAGCATTGAAAAGGAAACCTAGCATCACCTGGAGAACACAGGCAGGACAGCCCTTATTTAAAGTTCAGAAATCACAGCCAGAGATGATTTGGCTGGGCCCTTCTTGATCCCCTGCTGCCCCTCACGTAGGTTTCTGTTACGGTACCTGTGAACGACTGATCACCTCATCCCGTCTCGTTGGCCTGTCTGCTGGGCCGTGATCTTGGTCTTGCTGGCCTTTTGTCCCCGGCTTCTAGTTCACAGCCCTCACGTGGAAACCTAACACAAGGGTTTGAAGAAGACAAGAAAACGTGGGCCAGTGTTTACTGGCCGTCTTCCAGAGGACTGGACTCCTGATAACCCAGTATCTACTGTTGGCAGTTCTGTGAGGTTGAACAGAGAGAGCTGGGGTCGTGTGTGGTGTGCCGGCCTGGGGATCAGGACGGAGTCGGCCCCGGCCAGGAACCAGTGGTGACGGTGAGAAGGCAGCTCATCTCTGGCGTCTCGGTGTGTTTTTTACATTGAGAAATACCTGGAAGTCCCAGTTTGATTCGTACCTTTGCCTAGTACAACGTTAAGTGATTTTTCTCCTTAAATCTAGTTTACTTAGCAAAAAGAAATAGGACTGAGGTGTCGAATGGACTCGTGTCGGTCTGCTTGGGTTCAAATCCCAGCTCCCTCTTCTGAGTTGGAGGCACTGGGCTTCAGCCTGGGGTGCCTGACCCCCGGGGTTACCAGGTGCCGAGGACACGGCCTGGCACGTGGGTGAGCGCTGCCGCAAACGCCGTGTCGCAGGGACAGCCTGTGAAGCGTGCGCAAGGCAGGTGCAGGTAGTGCCTTTTGGGCTTCGTTGTGGAGTGATGGTTAAACTCGACCGCATAGAAAAGTGAAACAGTATTCGTTTTCAATGAAAGAGTAAACGCCTTAAGATGGACATGTAAGGGAGCCAGCTCTAATAACGGGTCTACTAATGAACCAGCGTTACGGGGCTGCCCGGGGCGTTAGAGCCTGCACGCGCAGCTCCCCGAACACCTGGGGAGGCTGCGCACGTTCCAGTGATGCCATCGCCCGCCGTTCAAAAAACATTTATGAAACGCCTCTCAGAATTTCTTACAGCCTCAGACTGAGCCACCCCAAGATAATCGGCCTTGACGTGTTTTCAGAAACCCATTGGTCCGATCGTCCATCCGAATCACATTTGTCAGAACAGGTGCTCGAGCTCTAGAAGCACATTACGGAGGAGCGTGAGGACGTGCTAGCGGGGAGCGGCGCTCGGGGAGCAGATACGCGTCAGGGCGCCGCGCTTCCGCACGCCTTCTTGTTCATCCGCCCGGCCCGCCGGCTCCGGCCCGGATCCTGCAGATGGGCCGCGCCGCGGGGGACGCACAAGGTACCTTACCGGCTTCTGGTCGTGCCACGTAGGATTTGCTTGGTGGTTCCTCTCTGAGGTAGGTTCCTTCGGTGGAAGTCAGGGTACCTGTCAAGCGTATGGGAACGCCCGGCCGCCGGCTCCAGTCTCCCGAGTACGCGCCGCCATCGCCCGCGGGGCGCGGTCCTTGGCGCCCCGGAGAGCGGGCAGCAGGCCTGCGGCGCCGGGCACTTGAGTGTCAGAGTTGCAGTACTTTCCGGTCTTGCGTGACTTTCTCATCCTGTTCACGACCGAGTGACCGTCTCACAGTTAAAGCACCGCTACGTTTTTAAAATGTGCCCCTGCGAGGGGTGGCCTCTGTCCCCACGGAGTGGAAGCTTGACCCGAAGCAGCTGAGGCTGCCGTCCTGAAGCTGCAGGGCGCACGGTGGCGCGAGGGTGGCTCCAGTGGGGGACCTGCCTTCGTCGCATTCCTCCCGGACAGCACACCTGGTGGCGCCTGAAGACTCTCCTTTCAGGGACCAGCGGCGAGAGGCTGTGGCCGCCCCACCGTGTCTGTGCCTCGAGGGCTTTCCCGCGCCCGCTGCCCGGGGCGCCTCCGTTCCTGGCACCAAGTCCCATCTGCAGCTCCTCGGGAGACTCCCGGCCTGGCCTCCGTCCCCTCGTCCCGGCTTCTGTCCTCCCATGCCCCTGGGCGGAGACCTTTACGTCCAGAGTCCGGCGTGTCCTCTTGCCCCTCTGGCTGTCCCGGTTCCGGTCCTCCTGGGCTTCGGGCTTCCCCTTCACTGGGCCTTCAGTCTTCTGCTTTTCAACCCAGCTTCTGCCCCAAAGGCCTCTCCTGGGATCTCCGCTCCCTCCTCGCCAGCCTGTGCGTGTCCGCTCCCCGGCCTTGACCTGTGCGTCTAGCCCCTGGACGCCGGCCCTTGGATTCCCCCTGCCCTTCTAACTGCCCATGATTCACTTTCACTTAAATGTTTTACTGTAACCCCAAACCAACAAGGCACAGATACGTTTATTTCCTCCATGAATCTCTCAGTCTGACTTCTTGTCCTTCTTCAGTAACATGACTCCTGTTTATCCAACATTAAATCTTCAAGAGGCCCACCAGGTACAGTGATTTGCCCTTAAGTATTTAATACATTCTTACTAATTCACCTCTGCTATGAATTAAACTGGATTTCAGTTCTCTCCATTTCAAAATCTTAACTTAAGAACTTTAAAGAAGTCCGAATCTATTCAGTATAGGCAAAAATACCGCTGGTTCAAAAGACTCCCTTCTTTTTATATTTCCTACTGCACTGCAAGAGGTCTTGGGTGTTTGCTATTTTAATTCTAGCGGGCAGTGTATTTTAGTCAGGCTGTTTATGACAAAACGTTCTTCTGCAGTGTGGGTTTTATCTGGTGACTGTGAGAAAGTTATCTGGCCACCTTTAGGACTGACTAGTTAATGAAACATTTGGGAAAAGTTCCTGCTCAGTGAGTTATCTGGAAATCACAGTTTTTCCAGTTTGGTAAACCCAAGAACACCCTTTTTTCTTGGTTATTTCCATTGGTCCAACCTACTGCCTAAACTCGTCTTCAAACGCATCTTTTTTTTAAAAAAAATTATTTTTGGCTGCGTTGGGTCTTCGTTGCTGTGCGTGGGCTTTCTTTTTAGTTGCGGTGAGCGGGGGCTACTCTTCATTGCCGTGTGCGGGGCCTCTCACTGCGGTGGCCTCTCTTGTCTTGGAGCACCGGCTCTAGGTGCGCGGGCTCTAGAGCGCAGGCTCAGTAGCTGTGGCGCACGGGCTTAGCTGCTCCACGGCACGTGGGATCTTCCTGAACCAGGGCTCAAACCCGTGTCCCCTGCATTGGCAGGCGGATTCCTAACCACTGTCCCACCAGGGAAGCCCCTAAACGCATCTCTTTATTTGCATATCCCTAATTAAGGCTGATCTTGAAAGGATTTGCGTTCAATACAAAATGATTTGTAAAGTACCAGTGCGTTTTACTGCTAGGTCTTCGTCTTTGCGAAGTACAAAGTGCATCTAAAATATTAAGCAAAGAAAGGAAGCTACGATCTTGATCTTAATTTCCCTCTGGAATTTGTAAAAAGCTTTACATATTTTCAACCTACAAAATTTAGACATTTCAAGTAACAAGTTTTGTCTTCGAATGAAGAAGATTTAAGATGAGCTTTACATGTGCTGTTTGGCTGTGAGCTCTTTAGACTTTTCAAATGATGGTCATAAGACACCCCCCCCCACACACACACACACACACGTGTGCGCATATTAAGTTTCGGTTCCCAGTAATTAGAGACTGCATACTCTGACCGTTTAAACGTTTTTAAGTAGGCAGAGATGCCTCTTTGGTTTAACTTCATCAGTATATCACTGAGTCAGTACCGAACATGTCCTTCTTTTCATGATTTTGTTGTAAGTGGCAGAGCTGAATTAATGTGTTCTTCATAGAAACAGGAACTTTGGATTAGAAGCTGTGCATACTCTGGCCTTTTAGTCTTTGTAACTGTAATATTTTTAGTCTTCTCTGCTGAAGGGAAATGAATCAAAAAATATTAGGGCAGTGAGAACCACCATTTTAATTTCTTCTCTACAATATGGCTTGAAACACTCAGTATTCAGTAAATTTCAGATTCGTCCAGAGTCTGAAAAGAAATACACAAAATGCTAGAGCAGCTTTTGTGGTCGAGTGGTGGATTTTCTTTTCCTTTTCAAAGTGTTTGTAATGTGCTTATATTTTAGAATGGAAGAAATAAATATAAGTGTTAAATTTATTTGAGCCTCCTACGATGAGTATAATAATCGCGATGGCTGTGGGCAGCTTGGCTGTAGCCCAGAAAGAAAGTGAGCCCATTCGAAAACTTAAGATGTTTCTGTCGCTTTACATACTCAGAGAAAATCAAGACAGATTGGTAGAAAATCCTCAGAAGATGTTTCCCTGGACGGCACCCAGGTTTGCTTCTCATCTGTTACGCCTTCACATTAATAAACCACCTGCACCTCCATCTGGGCCTGTGTCAGCCTGTGCTCGGCACTGCCGGCCCTCCCAGCCCTGGTGCCCACACGGCCCCACCCCCCGCCGTGGCAGTGACTCCCTCTGCCCAGACGCCCCCTGCATCGGCGCCCCCGCAGCCTTCCGTCGTCAAGGGCGCCTGCCTCCCGATGCCTCGCGCCACCCTGGGCGTCGGCCTCGTCCCTCCCCGCTCCCTGGCCCTTCCGCTGCCCGTCACCCCCTTTTCGAAGCTTAAGCTTCGCGACAGCAAGAATTTCCAGTTACTGGGTCCCCAAGTCTTGGAATGGTACCTGGCATGTGGTAGGTGTTTAATAAATACGAGTTAACCTCACAGCCCTGCGGCGAAGTAGGCAACACCCCCGTCTTGCAGATGAGGAAACTGAATGTACGAGTCCAATGACGTACTGAGACGCGGTTGACTGTGAAGTGGCAAAGCTGAGACTGGAACGCAGGCTGGTCTGTGTCCAGAGCTTTCACAGAATTCTGTTGCCTCCCTCATAATACAGAGGTTCTCCTGGTGGCCGCCCAGTCCCCATTCACTGAAAACCCTGGAGAAAGGAGGTCGACTTGCCGGCCTCATGTGCGCAGTGAGGATTCTAGGGAGGGACCGGGGCTGCAGCTCCACCAGGAGGCATTTACCAAACAGAGCCAAGGAAACTGGCAAGTGAGTGCCCAGGAGTTGCAGGGAAGGTGGCTCAGGTGAAATCCCGTGGTGAGTTCCAGAAAAAGGAAGTGAAACAATAGGGGTGTCACAGCTGAGCTTCACACAATCAAGTTAGTTCCCAAATCGTGAGTGAACTGTAACCTTAAATAGTTTTCGTTAAACGTATAATCCAAGCTTGGCAAATTATATCAAGTTGAGACAATGAGATAAGCTATCAGAGGTGACAGCTCCAAAAGGAGAGTTTCAAGTCCGGAGGCTAGCTGTGTCATTAAGACTTAAAAAAAAAAAGTTGCTAATTTTCTTACAAGGGAATAGTTCACTATTTGCATCATAACTTTAAATCAGTAGTATTCCTCCTCTGCAAGAATCGTCCAAATGACAGGGAAACATTTTCAAGCAGAACCCTAACTCCCAGGCCCCCTGAAACCTGTCTGCGCGGGTGTGTTCTGCTGCCCTCTGCTGCACACGGGTGGTACAGCCATGACGGTTCATTCCCAAGGCATCGCCAGAAAGACTCAGGAGTTGTCCTCCCCTAAGGCAAGCCAACTACTCCAGACACTGCAACCCACCGGCCTGGGCATCCTGTGCTCCACCCCCGCCCCAAACCAAACGTGGGACTAAAGTGAAAATAACTGCTTTTGCTAAGACGTCAGTGACGTGACTTGGATTCAGCTGAGTGATCATGTCACCTGGAGAGCTGGCCACACACAGCACGTGCTCTCTGGGGCCTTGTCTTCCAAGAGAAACTTGGTCTCCGACAAAGCCACTGCCCGTCTGCTCTGCCTGCATCACGTCCACACACACACACGTCTTTACTTCGGATGCACTCGTGAAATACTTTCTCTCATTGGACAGGAGCATGATGGTTAACAGCCCTTGTTTGAATCCAGACTCACCCACTTAGCAATCTTACACAAGTCACCTAATTGGTCCCACCTGTTTCTTCTTCTCTAAAATGGGGATAATTGTAACTAAAATTATTAGTTATTAACGTTCAATGAATGTAAAGCCCTCACTATACGCCAGGTGTTTGGTTGGATTTGTTAAAGATACTGCATGTGAAAAGAAAGCTGACCCCAGTGCCTGGCCCAGAGTAACCTAATTTCCACTGCTAGGAATGTATTTTTTTTCCTCATTCCATAAACAATGTTCATTTGTCAGCCAACTGAATACCATCATTATCAACTTTTTTTCCCTAGAACTGTGAAATTCTGTTTAAAAGGTGTGGTCCTGATATTTTTCCTGTACTTAATAGAGCCTCATATAATATTCGAGCTGGAAAGAATCCAGGTCATCTAGGCCGGCCTCACCTGGCCAGGTGGCCTATCCCATCTTTGGACAGCTCAGGTAGCAGACAGTTCTCGCTGGAGCCCAGGTCGACTGCCTTGCGGTCTGTGTCCTAGTTCTGCCTTCCGGACCATCTTTAAAAAATCTGCTTTCTCTCCCTTACAACTGTCTCGTGTGTGTGTGTGTGTGTGTGTGTGTGTGTGTGTGTGTGTGTAGACCTCTATCACTCCTTCCTTTGTCAAAAATCTTTTACCATCTTTAAAAAATCTGCTTTCTCTCCCTTACAACTGTCTCGTGT